>NC_086444.1:685821723-686155890 GCF_028390025.1 Pseudophryne corroboree
TTTTTTTTGGCTCAGCGCGATCACTGTAGGGCCATGGTGGAAAATAAGATTTTACTTACCGATAAATCTATTTCTCGTAGTCCGTAGTGGATGCTGGGACTCCGTCAGGACCATGGGGAATAGCGGCTCCGCAGGAGACAGGGCACAAAATTTAAAAGTTTGACCACTAGGTGGTGTGTACTGGCTCCTCCCCCTATGACCCTCCTCCAAGCCTCAGTTAGGATACTGTGCCCGGACGAGCGTACACAATAAGGAAGGATTTTGAATCCCGGGTAAGACTCATACCAGCCACACCAATCACACCGTACAACTTGTGATCTGAACCCAGTTAACAGTATGACAAACGTAGGAGCCTCTGAACAGACGGCTCACAACAATAACAACCCGATTTTTTTGTAACAATAACTATGTACAAGTATTGCAGACAATCCGCACTTGGGATGGGCGCCCAGCATCCACTACGGACTACGAGAAATAGATTTATCGGTAAGTAAAATCTTATTTTCTCTGACGTCCTAGTGGATGCTGGGACTCCGTCAGGACCATGGGGATTATACCAAAGCTCCCAAACGGGCGGGAGAGTGCGGATGACTCTGCAGCACCGAATGAGAGAACTCCAGGTCCTCCTTAGCCAGGGTATCAAATTTGTAGAATTTTACAAACGTGTTCTCCCCTGACCACGTAGCTGCTCGGCAGAGTTGTAATGCCGAGACCCCTCGGGCAGCCGCCCAAGATGAGCCCACCTTCCTTGTGGAATGGGCCTTGACAGATTTAGGCTGTGGCAGGCCTGCCACAGAATGTGCAAGTTGAATTGTGCTACAAATCCAACGAGCAATCGTCTGCTTAGAAGCAGGAGCACCCAGCTTGTTGGGTGCATACAGTATAAACAGCGAGTCAGATTTTCTGACTCCAGCCGTCCTTGAAATATATATTTTCAATGCTCTGACAACGTCCAGCAACTTGGAATCCTCCAAATCGCTAGTAGCCGCAGGCACAACAATAGGCTGGTTCAGGTGAAACGCTGAAACCACCTTAGGCAGAAAGTGAGGACGCGTCCGCAGTTCTGCCCTGTCCGAATGGAAAATCAGATATGGGCTTTTATACGATAAAGCCGCCAATTCTGACACTCTCCTGGCTGAAGCCAGGGCCAGTAGCATGGTTACTTTCCATGTAAGATATTTCAAATCCACCGATTTGAGTGGCTCAAACCAATGGGATTTGAGAAAATCCAAAACTACATTAAGATCCCACGGTGCCACTGGGGGCACAACCGGGGGCTGTATATGTAGTACTCCTTTTACAAAAGTCTGGACTTCAGGAACTGAAGCCAATTCTTTCTGGAAGAAAATCGACAGGGCCGAAATTTGAACCTAAATGGACCCTAATTTGAGGCCCATAGACAATCCTGTTTGCAGGAAATGTAGGAATCGACCCAGTTGAAATTCCTCCGTCGGGGCCTTCCTGGCCTCACACAACGCAACATATTTTCTCCAAATGCGGTGATAATGTTGTGCAGTCACCTCCTTCCTGGCTTTTACCAGGGTATGGATGACCTCTTCCGGAATGCCTTTTTCCCTTAGGATTCGGCGTTCAACCGCCATGCCGTCAAACGCAGCCGCGGTAAGTCTTGGAATAGACACGGTCCCTGCTGAAGCAGGTCCCGTCTTAGAGGTAGAGGCCACGGATCTTCCGTGAGCATCTCCTGAAGTTCCGGGTACCAAGTTCTTCTTGGCCAATCCGGAGCCACGAGTATCGTTCTTACTCCCCTTTGCCGTATAATTCTCAGTACTTTTGGTATGAGAGGCAGAGGAGGAAACACATACACTGACTGGTACACCCATGGTGTTACCAGAGCGTCTACAGCTATTGCCTGAGGGTCTCTTGACCTGGCGCAATACCTGTCCAGTTTTTTGTTGAGGCGGGACGCCATCATGTCCACCATTGGTCTTTCCCAATGGACCACAATCATGTGGAAGACTTCTGGATGAAGTCCCCACTCTCCCGGGTGCAGATCGTGTCTGCTGAGGAAGTCTGCTTCCCAGTTGTCCACTCCCGGGATGAACACAGCTGACAGTGCTAACACATGATTTTCTGCCCAGCGAAGAATCCTTGCAGCTTCTGCCATTGCCCTCCTGCTTCTTGTGCCGCCCTGTCTGTTTACGTGGGCGACTGCCGTGATGTTGTCCGACTGAATCAACACCGGCTGACCCTGAAGCAGAGGTTTTGCCAGGTTTAGAGCATTGTAGATTGCTCTTAGCTCCAGTATATTTATGTGAAGAGACGTCTCCAGGCTTGTTAGATCGGATAACTCCCTGGCTTTCTCCTCCGGAAGAAATACCTTTTTCTGAACAGTGTCCAGAATCATCCCTAGGAACAACAGACGTGTCGTCGGGATCAGTTGGGATTTTGGAAAATTCAGAATCCACCCGTGTTGTTGGAGCACTACTTGGGTTAGTGCTACTCCGACCTCCAGCTGTTCTCTGGATCTTGCCCTTATCAGGAGATCGTCCAAGTAAGGGATAATTAAGACGCCTTCTCTTCGAAGAAGGATCATCATTTCGGCCATTACCTTGGTAAAGACCCGGGGTGCCGTGGACAATCCAAACGGCAGCGTCTGAAACTGATAATGACAGTTTTGGACCACGAACCTGAGGTACCCTTGGTGTGAAGGACAAATTGGAACATGAAGGTAAGCATCCTTTATGTCCAAGGACACCATAAAATCCCCTTCTTCCAGATTCGCTATCACTGCTCTGAGTGACTCCATCTTGAACTTGAATTTTTGTATGTACAGGTTCAGAGATTTTAGATTTAGAATCGGTCTTACCGAGCCGTCCGGCTTCGGTACCACAAATAGCGTGGAGTAATACCCCTGTCCCTGTTGTAGGAGGGGTACCTTGACTATCACCTGCTGAGAATACAGCTTGTGAATGGCCTCCAATACCGTCGCCCTGTCGGAGGGAGACGTTGGCAAAGCAGACTTTAGGAAACGGCGAGGAGGGGACTTCTCGAATTCCAACCTGTAACCCTGAGATACTACCTGCAGGATCCAGGGGTCCACCTGCGAGTGAGCCCACTGTGCGCTGAAATGTTTGAGGCGACCCCCCACCGCCCCTGAGTCTGCTTGTAAGGTCCCAGCGTCATGCTGACGCCTTTGTAGAAGCCGGGGAGGGCTTCTGCTCCTGGGAAGGAGCTGCTTGTTGCAGTCTCTTACCCTTTCCTTTGCCTCGGGGCAAATAGGAATGTCCTTTTGCTCGTTTGTTCTTATAGGAACGAAAGGACTGCGGCTGAAAAGCCTGCGGCTTTTTCTGCTGGGAGGTGACCTGGGGTAAAAAGGTGGATTTTCCGGCCGTTGCCGTGGCCACCAGATCCGATAGACCGACCCCAAATAATTCCTCCCCCTTATACGGCAATACTTCCATATGTCGTTTGGAATCCGCATCACCTGACCACTGGCGCGTCCATAAACTTCTTCTGGCAGATATGGACATCGCACTTACTCTTGATGCCAGAGTGCAAATATCTCTCTGTGCATCTCGCATATAAAGAAATGCATCATTTAACTGCTCTATAGTCAGTAAAATACTGTCCCTATCCAGGGTATCAATATTTTCAGTCAGTGACTCCGACCAAGCCACGCCAGCACTGCACATCCAGGCTGAGGCGATTGCTGGTCTCAGTATAACACCCGTATGTGTGTATATACTTTTTAATGTATTCTCCAGCCTCCTATCAGCTGGATCCTTGAGGGCGGCCGTATCAGGAGACGGTAACGCCACTTGCTTTGATAAGCGTGTGAGCGCCTTATCCACCCTAGGAGGTGTTTCCCAGCGCGCCCTAACCTCTGGCGGGAAAGGGTATAATGCCAATAACTTCTTTGAAATTAGCAGTTTTCTATCTGGGGTAACCCACGCTTCATCACACACTTCATTCAGTTCCTCTGATTCAGGAAAAACTATCGGTAGTTTTTTCACACCCCACATAATACCCCTTTTTGTGGTACTTGCAGTATCAGAGATATGCAAAGCCTCCTTCATTGCCGTGATCATATAACGTGTGGCCCTACTGGAAAATACGTTTGTTTCTTCACCGTCGACACTGGATTCAGTGTCAGTGTCTGGGTCTGTGTCGACCGACTGAGGTAAAGGGCGTTTTACAGCCCCTGACGGTGTCTGAGACGCCTGGACAGGTACTAACTGGTTTGTCGGCTGTCTCATGTCGTCAACCGACTTTTGTAGCGTGCGGACACTATCCCGTAATTCCATAAACAAAGCCATCCATTCTGGTGTCGACTCCCTAGGGGGTGACATCACCATTACAGGCAATTGCTCCGCCTCCACGCCAACATCGTCCTCATACATGTCGACACACACGTACCGACACACAGCAGACACACAGGGAATGCTCTGATAGAAGACAGGACCCCACTAGCCCTTTGGGGAGACAGAGGGAGAGTTTGCCAGCACACACCCAAGCGCTATAAATATATATAGGGACAACCTTAATAAGTGTGTTCCCTTTATAGCAGCTCAAATATTATAAATATCGCCAATAAGTGCCCCCCCTCTCTGTTTTTACCCTATTTCTGTAGTGCAGTGCAGGGGAGAGTCCTGGGAGCCTTCCTCGCAGCGGAGCTGGGCAGGAAAATGGTGCTGTGGGATGAGGAGAATAGGCCCCGCCCCCTTTTCGGCGGGCTTCTTCTCCCGGTTTTTTTGGAACCTGGCAGGAGTTAAATACATCCATATAGCCCCAGGGGCTATATGTGATATATTTTAGCCAGAATAGGTATATTACATTGCTGCCCAGGGCGCCCCCCCCAGCGCCCTGCACCCTCAGTGACCGCTGGTGTGAAGTGTGCGGAGAGCAATGGCGCACAGCTGCAGTGCTGTGCGCTACCTCATGAAAACTGAGACGTCTTCTGCCGCCGGTTTCTGGACCTCTTCTCTATTCGGCATCTGCAAGGGGGTCGGCGGCGCGGCTCCGGTGACCTATCCAGGCTGTACCTGTGATCGTCCCTCTGGAGCTAGTGTCCAGTAGCCTAAGAAGCAAATCCATCCTGCACGCAGGTGAGTTCACTTCTTCTCCCCTAAGTCCCTCGTTGCAGTGAGCCTGTTGCCAGCAGGACTCACTGAAAATAAAAAACCTAACAAACTTTTTCTAAGCAGCTCTTTAGGAGAGCCACCTAGATTGCACCCTGCTCGGACGGGCACAAAAACCTAACTGAGGCTTGGAGGAGGGTCATAGGGGGAGGAGCCAGTACACACCACCTAGTGGTCAAACTTTTAAATTTTGTGCCCTGTCTCCTGCGGAGCCGCTATTCCCCATGGTCCTGACGGAGTCCCAGCATCCACTAGGACGTCAGAGAAATCCAATTTGTGACCTCAGTGCTGTGAGGGAGTAACGCTAAAAATAACACCATCCGTATATAGCCAATTAATACAATATGTACATACTTACTGTTTATCAAAAAACGAAAGGCTATGTACACACTAAAATAGATTAAAGCTACATCCAGATAACCCAGGGAATAAAAGTCTTGTGTGTAGTGGGACCCAGTCACACACCAGCACAAACGTGGATAACTCCTAGAACCTGTATCTGCTGTACTTGTATTAGTTGGCTATTTTCCCAAATTTATGATCCAGCCATGGAAAGTTATTGTCCAGTCTAACCAGTCTTGTACTGTTTTCTCTGACTTTCCAGAGACAAGTAGATAGTCGAGGTGTGGCCAGACCGATATATATCTTGCTTCCTTACATGAGTGATGAGGGTCACAAACACTTTCATGAACATTCTTGGTGAGAGGTTGCCAAACCACATGGGGGGTAAGGGAAATGTAAGTGCTTGCCTAGAACACAGAAACGCAGGTAGATCAGGAATCACCAGCGAACTGGCAGGTGGAAAGAAGTACCCTTCAAATCTATTGAATTGACTTTAGAGTTTTTTCCATGTGAAACTGCTTAATTTGGCGAAACTTGTTCAGACGAGAATAAAATCCTCTCTTTTTATGCCAGAGGTACAGTTTTTCTTCAACTGTTTTCCAAAGCAGCGATTTCTACTACTGTACAAGTCTGTTCATTGTGGGGATATATTCAAATTCTATTTGGTACCCCTGGGATACCACACCCATTACCCATCTGTCCTGAACAAACCATTCCCATCTTCTAGCGAATCTCAGACGCCTGCCCATACTGGCATAGTTGTGAGGGACCCATCGTAGTCATTGTTGTTTTGGATTGGATATTTTATATGTTTGACGAACGTAGTTTATGGTCATCCCTGAGGAATCTCTTCTATTGTACGGCTGACCTGGTCTATCATTTCTGGCCTCTCTAAAAACTGTTAGACAGCACCGGTTATCTGGCCCACACATCTTATGGCAAGTCTCATAGACCTACATACCATCATTTTTTGAGACGCGTTTGCTTCCCTTTAGCAATGAACCCTCAATATGGTAGTGATGTGTAATCTATTCTAGGAGTGCTGACCAAGAGTGCAACCATAATGCTCTTTCTTGACATTACACCAGCAGCAATAGATCTTACCGAGAATGTTACTATATCAAGAAAGGCCTCACAAATATTCCACAGATTTATTTTTATTTCTCAACAAGTAGGTTTTGTAATGGACCCCTCTATATCTCTGTGCATAGATGAACTCCACAGTCTTAAACCCGGGAAATGGAAGCAATAGACATACCACATTTTAAAGAGAAACCGCTGTAGAAAAATGCAATTTCTTAGACGTTATTTCCTTCCTTTTATCCATTGCGTCCTTAATGAGGAAAGGTTGTTCTAGACATTAATTCGGGTGTCGTACAGTATGCCGGCGCTCGGGCTCCCGGCGCCCAGCATACCGGCGCCGGGAGCCCGACCGCCGGCATACCGACAGCGTGGCGAGTGCAAAGGAGCCCCTTGCGGGCTCGCTCGCCACGCTACGCGCGCCACACTATTTCATTCTCCCTCCAGGGGGGTCGTGGACCCCCACGAGGGAGAATAGTTGTCGGTATGCCGGTTGTCGGGATTCCGGCGCCGGTATACTGTGCACCGGGATCCCGACATTCGGCATACAGAAGACCACCCCATTAATTCTGCAGCTGTGGAATCTACCCTGGGTACTGCACACTAATTAAGAAATTGCTCATCCTTCACAGGATACATGTGTTTAATTCCAGCAAGACTGTCTTGCCATTTATCCAAGTTCTGCCACTCTTAGAATTTCTTTTCTAATCTTGTATACAGGAAAATGCTCTATTTGATCTACATTTAACGAATCCTGCTCATTATCGTGCTCCAAAACTCTTTAGTTCTGAAGGCTAACTTGAGAAAGACCCTTGGGAGGGTCGGAATGCGTGGGTGCCGGGCACGTGAATCCAGAGGTGGCACAGATTGAGCGGATGCACGCAGGAAGCCTGGAGCTGCAGCCTGTGATATTCCATGGATGCATGCCTATAAGAACTCTCTGTTGCCAGTTCTAAGCTACAGCTGGTAGTTATTTGTGAGCTACCATAAGGACACCTGCCCAGATGAATGCTTTTTATAGTGCATCATTCATTTTTACGGGATTTTAGATATTAAATCGTATTACACTATGTACCGTTTTCTCCTCGTTTCCATGTGTTGCATTTATGTGAAACAATGTTACTGAGAAAAGAAATAAGGATACAGGATAGCTGACATAGCCATCTGAAAAGATGTATCTCGTTACTTTATTGCATGCACTGGTGTGAACTAGTCTTCTCGCTTTTTGGTACAATTTGAATCTGGTGGACAGCTAGGAAAACTTTACTTAGAAGCTCTGGTAACACTAGCTGCTAAACTGCGCTCAGTATCTCTGGTCACGTTTTCTGCATTTTAGAGTTTGGCCTATAGTTTACATACTGTATTTCAGGATTCTTCAAAAAAAAAAAAAAAGGGTTGTGTGGTTTTTGACTATAGCCCACATTTCTCTACTTAGCAGACAGCCATCTGATTATGCTAGTGAAAGTCGCCTTAGGATCCCGATTCGATCCCGATGCGCGGTCCCGCCAGGTTGGCATCGCAAGAAAAGATAGACTGTGCAGGCAAGTCAATCCTTGCTAGATCGGTGTACTAGTTAGTTCATCTCACATGTCAATGACATCTCACATAAGCCAATATCTCACATAAGCCAAAATCGTAAGCACACATAGTCCATATCTCAAGAAAAGTTAGTCAAAATCGGTGGTGCTAGGCTCCGGGGAGTTCAAGGGAAATCGCAAGTGAAAATCGGGCATAGCAAGGATCTCACCGTGTGTACACACCCTAAGGCATATGTTACGTAGACAATTTAGTAAAAAAAGAAAGACAGTGTAGGAGTGCTGCCA
Source organism: Pseudophryne corroboree (assembly GCF_028390025.1). Lineage (NCBI taxonomy): Eukaryota > Metazoa > Chordata > Amphibia > Anura > Myobatrachidae > Pseudophryne > Pseudophryne corroboree. The sequence continues at coordinate 685,830,068 of NC_086444.1, forward strand.
TAATAGCTTTGACAGGGCAACCACAGAACAGTTATACTTTTATATGAGCACAACTAGATAAATTCTCACATGAGGATCTCAGTGCAGCACCATTCTCTATGCAGGGACACAGGAGTGAAACAAATCAAGAAAGACTGAGAAGCTAACACAGATAACTACTTACCATATCTGTAGCTTAATTCTCTTGCCATCTAACTCTATAGTTCTGATTTTAAAGTCAATACCTAGAGCAAAAAAAAAAAAAAGTGAATATTAATTACATGCAAAACAAATCTGAACACATTTGATGAAATTCTAAAAGGTTTTAAATGCTTCGTCACAACCAGTGACAAATAAGGAATGTCATGGCAAGGGTTAATCTTAATCTATTTGCTACACCAGAGGAGCAGTTAGAAAAGGGTGGCACTTGATATACCGGCTGTCGGGATCCTGGCGCACACCATACCGACGCCGGAATCCCGACCACCAGTATACCGAATAGAATTCTCCTTCTTGGGGTGTCCACGACACCCCTGGTGGGAGAATAAATAGTGCGCCTCCGTGCCCGCAAGGGGCTCTTTTGCGCTCGCTTCACTGCCGGCATTCTGGCGGTCGGGATCCCAAGCGCCTGGGAAACATACCACACCAGTTAGGACATACAGTACTAATAGCATGAACGCAACATTTGGTAAAATGGAGTTAAATGGCCTGTACCATCTGTCCATGGATGCCAGCAGAGCAGTGTACTCAGAAAGCAACAAAACAATTCACCTCCTTACTAATAAATGGTTGTCAAAGCATGACTTTGGACAATTTACAATATCACCAAAATTCAGAAAAAAAGCAGCTGTGTAAATGTTTGTAAGGGTATAACTTTTGCTGCAGTACATAGCTATGAACGCATTTCAGCGTGACTTAACATCAAATGCAAGGAGATGCAATTAAAAATAGGATTTTAATACCTACCGGTAAATCCTTTTCTCTTTGTCCGTAGAGGATGCTGGGGTCACATTCAGAACCATGGGGTATAGACGGGATCTGCAGGAGACATGGGCACTTTAAGACTTTCAAAGGGTGTGAACTGGTTCCTCCCTCTATACACCTCCTCCAGACTCCAGTTATAGTAACTGTGCCCAGGGAGATGGACATTTCGAGGAAAGGATTTATTGTTAAACCACGGTGAGCATGTCACCAGCTCACACCTCAAGTATGCCGCAGAACGTGGCATTCAACAGAACACAAGCCAACGGCATGAACGATTTCATCAACATGCTGACAAGAACCGTAACACCATGTGTGTGTAACCACAAGTAATAACTGCAGATACAGTACGCACTGGGACGGGCGCCCAGCATCCTCTACGGACTAAGAGAAAAGGATTTACCGGTAGGTATTAAAATCCTATATTCTCATACGTCCTAGAGGATGCTGGGGTCACATTCAGAACCATGGGGTTATACCAAAGCTCTAGAACGGGCGGGAGAGTGTGAATGACTCTGCTGTACCGAATGACCAAACTTGAGGTCACCATCGGTCAAGGTATCAAACTTGTAAAACTTAGCCAAAGTGTTTGAACCCGACCAAGTAGCTGCTCAGCAACATTGCAACGCCGAGACCCTCCGTCAGCCGCCCAGGACGAGCGCACCTTTATAGTAGAATGGGCCTTCACCGATTTCGGTAACAGCAATCCAGCCGTGGAATGAGCCTGCTGAACCGTATTACAGATCCAGCGTGCAATGGTCTGCTTGGAAGCAGGACATCCAATCTTGATGGGAGTATACAGGACAAACAGAGCCTATGTTTTCCTAATCTGAGCCGTTCTGGCAACAGAAATTTTCAAAGCTCTGACCACATCCAGAAATTTTGATTCAAATAAGGTGTTAGTAGCTACTGGCACCACAATAGGTAGGTTCATGTGGAAAAATTAAACCACTTTTGGCAGAAAACGTGAATGAGTTCTCAACTCTGCTCTAACTTCATGGAAGAACAAATAAGGCTCTTGTGAGACAAGACCGCTAACTCAGACACCCGCCTCGCGGATGCCAAGGCCAACCGGATGCCCACTTTCCAAACGAGGAATTTTAATTCCACCTTTCGTAAAGGTTCAAACCCATATGATTGAAGGAACTGCCACACCACATTAAGATCCCATGGTGCCACTGCGGGCACAAATGGAGGTTGGATGTGCAACACACCCTTCTCGAAAGTCTGAACTTCTGGAAGGGAGGCCAATTGTTTTTGAAAGAAAACCGATAAGGCTGAAACTGTACCTTAATTGAGCCCAATTTTAGGCCCGCATCCACACCTGCCCGTAGAAAATGGAGAAAACGTCCTAGCTGAAATTCCTCCGTAGGAGCCTTCTTGGATTCCCACCAAGAGAACATATTTTCTCCAAATACGGTGGTAATGTTTAGACGTTACTCTTTTCCTGGCCTGAATAAGTGTGGAAATGACTTCACTGGGAATACCCTTTCGGGCTAGGATCTGTTGTTCAACCGCCATGCCGTCAAACATAGCCACGGTAAGTTTTGATACACTCACGACCCTTGCTGTAACAGATCCTCGTGGAGAGGAAGAGGCCAGGGATCTCCTACGAGTGATTCCTTAAGAGCTGGATACCAAGCCCTCCTTGGCTAGTCTGGGACAATGAGAATCACTTGAATCTTCGTTCTTCTTATGATCTTTAGAACTTTTGGAATGAGAGGAAGTGGAGGGAATACATATAACGACTGAAACACCCACGGTGTCACCAGTGCATCCACTGCTATTGCTTGAGGGTCCCTCGACCAATATCTCTGACGCTTCTTGTTTAGACGAGATGCCATCATGTCTATTTGAGGAAACACCGCAATGACGTGTCACTTCCGTGAAGACCTCTTGATGGAGGCCCCACTCTCCTTGGAGATCATGCCTGCAGAGGAAGCCTGCTTCCCAGTTGACCATTCCTGGAATGAAGATCGCTGCCAGAGCGCTTGTATGTTTTTCCGCCCAGCGGAGAACCTTTGTGGCTTCTGCCATCGCCGCTGTGCTTTTTGTTCCGCCCTGGCGGTTTATGTACGCTACTGCTGTTACATCGTCCTACTGGATAAATACGAGCAGATCGCGAAGAAGATGTTCCGCTTGCAGAAGGCCGTTGTAAATGGCCCCTAACTCCAGAACGTTTATGTGGAGACAAGTTTCATGACTTGACTAGACCATCTTCCTTGGAAGATTGACCTCTGTGTGACTGCACCTTAGCCTCGGAGGCTTACATCCATGGTTACCAGGATCCAAGTCCTGGATCTTGAACCTACGCTAGGAAGCGAGAGCTGTGTAGCCACCACAAGAGTGAGATTCTGGTCTCAGAAGACAGGATAATCCTTCGGTGCATGTGCAGGTGGGATTCGGACCACTTGTCCAACAGATCCCCCTGGAACATTTCTGACATGAAATCTGCCAACCTGAATGGCCTCGTAGGCCGCAACCATCTTTCCCAGCAACCGAATGCATTGATAAATTCACACTTTTGCCAGTTTCAGAACATGTTTGACCAGGTTCTGAAGTTCCAGAACTTTTTTCACTGGAAGAAAAACTCTGTAGTTCTGTGTACAGTATGCTTCCCAAAAAGATGACAGCCGCGTTGTTGGAATCAACTCTGCTTTTGGCAAGTTTAGAAGCCAACCATGTTGTTGAAAATCTGTCAGGGAGAGTGCAATGCACCAACTGGCCCCTCGATCTCGCCTTTAACAGGAGATCGTCCAAGTATGGGATAATCGTGACTCCATGCTTTTGAAGGGGAACCATCATTTCTGCCATTATGTCTGTGAAAAAACCTTGGAGCCGTGGATAGACCAACCGGCAACGTCTGAAACTGGTAATGACAATCCTGAATTGCATACCTCAGTGACGCCGAAGAAAATGGAAATCTGCAAGTAGGCATCCTTTATGTCTACCGAAACACTTTCCAATGAACTGAAAATCACTTTCCTGAGAGATTCCATCTTGAATTCAAGTCTCATTTGGCAGAAATTGAGAGATTTCTGTTTAGGATTGGCCTCTGTCCGGTCTCGGAACCACGAAAAAGGCTTGATTAACGGCTTCACCCTGGTGTGACGGGGGAACCCGGACAAAGACATGATTCATACACAATTTTTGTATTGCGTCGCATACTACCTCCCTGTTCGTCGGAGAACTGGTAAGGCCGATTTGAAAAATCGGTGAGGGGAAACGTCTCGAAAACTGCCAGTTTTCCGAATGAATCCACAACTGACTGAAGATTTATTTTTTTATTTTTTTAGACACGGCCCTCCCGCAAGAGAGCCCCAGCGTCATGCGGTGGATTCGGCAGACGCAGAGGATGATTTCTGCACCAGTGATCTGGAAAAGAAAGCGGACCTCTTCCCTTTCCTAACCTGCAAAGAAAAGGGGATCTAACTTCTTGTGCATCTATTGGGTCGAAATGACGGCATCCGATAATGGTGCGTCTTCATTCGTTGTGAGTGACCATAGGGCAAGAAGGTTGACTTACCTGCAGCCGTTGCCGAGATCAAATAAACTAGGGCATCACCAAACAAGGCTTCACCTTCATAGGGAAGAGGCTCCATTTCTTCTTGGAGTCAGCATCAGCATTCCATTGGTGAATGCACCACGACCGCCTAGCCGAGACCGCTATGGACATGGCCTGTGAATCAAAGAGTCTTATTTCCCCTGCAGTCTCACTTAAGCATGCTGCAGCGTCCTTGATATGACTCAACGTAAGGAGTATCTCATCTCCCTCCAGGTTATCTATATCGGACGACAAGGTATCCTATCATTTTTTAATACTACTACTCACCCATCCGCCTGCCTTGGCAGGTCTAAGTAATGTACCCGTGGTTACGTAGCTAGAATATAGCGTAGCTTCCTGCATACGATCCACTGGCTTTGTGAAATGATCCCATGCAGAGCAGGGAGCGACTTGCACTTTATTCTGTCCGCGGCGGGAACGAATAACCATCGGAATCCACCAGGATTCTTTCTAAAACAGAGCGCTCAGTACATGAGATTAGCTATCCGTATATATCTATACATACATATACCTACTATATACATATAAACATATATTAATCCACATACATATATAGACCCTCCGTCAGGAACAGCAGGGTTCTCCGTGACGTTAATACGTCCTTAATTGTACTGCACAATATTGGATCTAATCAGGAAACAATCTGGTCGACACAGGAATCAGTATCCGTGTCGGTATCAGGGAGTAGCAACTGGGCAAAATAACATTTTTGCGACCCCGAGGGGTATGAGAGAAAAATAGCTATGAACATCACATCCTCCATAGATATTTCTAAGTCTGTGTCTGGGTCACACTTTTATGCAACCTTACTCTTTTCTTTTTTTACCCAGTGAGTTATTGGTGGTGCCGACAGGGCCACCCACACACGTCCCTGTCCCAAATATAGTTTTCTCTTGGGAAAAAACATTCAGCCATTGACATGTTGACACACATGTACCAAGTACCCACAGACACACCAGCTTATGGGACACAGAGGATTTTTCAGCACACCAAGCCAGCGCCAAAAATATATAGTCTGGACAATAATAAAGACATATATGACAGACTTGTAGCGCTTTATATATATATATATATATATATATATATATATATATATATATATATATATATATATATATATATATATATATACACACATATATATATACATATATATACACACACATATACATATATATATATATATATATATATATATATATATATATACACATACACACACACACACACACACACACACACACACATATATACATATATATATATATATATATATATATATATATATATATATGTTATAAATGAATGGCACTCACTGTCCATGTAATCAACCACCCAGGTGCCTTCCTTAATGAGGATATAGAAGGAATAGTTCTCTGGTTAGGATTGCTGCTCCTGTCCGTGTTGCAAAAAGAACCAGGCGGCACTCCGGGATTTTTAGAAAAGCCAAATGTGTAATAATCACAGCAAATACATCAATTTTGTTTGATGTATTTGCTGTGATTATTACACATTTGGCTTTTCTAAAAATCCCGGAGTGCCGCCTGGTTCTTTTTGCAACACGGACAGGAGCAGCAATCCTAACCAGAGAACCATTCCTTCTATCTATATATATCTATCTATCTATCTATCTATCTATATATATATACACACACACACACACACCAATATTGCTACCGGTAAATCCTTTTCTATGAGTCCGTAGAGGATGTTGGGCACTCTCAAGAGATCCCCATGATGAAGTCTGAATATTGACGAAACGCGTTGGGACTGCTGTACCTGAACCTCCTATAAGGACAGATAAGCCTAATATATATTTATTTCTTGTACGTTTGCATTGTTACTATTTGTATGGTCTATATGACAAATATTTGACATACCAGTTTTCCATGTGGACAGATAAGTCTGATTGAATTTTATATATTGTACGCTCACACTTCTACCATTTGTTTTTATGTGTTGTATTAAAATTTGTAAAAACCTTTTATCCCTGGCTGTGGATTTTAAATTATGGGATTTGTTCATCCCTATAAGGTTTTTTATATACAACCATATTTTTGCTGATTAATGGTATAAAAACGGTACGCGCTATGTCATATTTCCTTTATCTCTTTTATGTACCAATATTGGTCTTGTGACCGAAGAGAATTACATGTCCCAGATAAGTAGTGTCCACTTTTCGTTTCACATTGGGTATACACTTTATTTATCTAGACACTAGAAGGCGCCCTTATCTCTATTTTTTAAATCTCACTATATGTGTGTGTTCCAAGCACATGTTCTTCTGTTTAAGGTTGCTGCCACTCGTTTTTAAGAGGAGTGTCAATCCATTGAATTAATTTTATATTAATTATAAATTCTCTACCACGTGCTTTGGTAGTGCAATTCCGAGTGTCACCTGGGCGCTTCCGCATCTATTTTGGTTTTGAGATATAGATATAGATATATACACACACACACACACACACACACACACACACACCAATATTGCTACCGGTAAATCCTTTTCTATGAGTCCGTAGAGGATGTTGGGCACTCTCAAGAGACCATGGGGTATAGACTGGCTCCGCAGGAGACATGGGCACTTTAAGAATTTCAAAGGGGCGTGACCTGGCTCCTCCCTTTATATCCCTCCCCAGACTCCGTTTGGAACTGTGCCCGGCGAGACGGACATTACGAGGAAAGGACTTAAACAAGGTGAGCCAATACCAGCTCACGCCATAAGCATGCCGGTTAACATGGCAGATAACTGAACACATGTCAACGGACATGGACAAAACCTCAGCAACAAGCTGAAGAAAAAAACAAAAACACAACCTGTGTGTAACCAGAACTAAACTGCAGACACAGTATGCACTGGGACGGGCGCCCAACATCATCTACGGACTCTTAGAAAAGGATTTACCGGTAGGTATTTAAAATCCTATTTTCTATTTCGTCCTAGGAGGATGTTGGGCACTCTCAAAAGACCATGGGGTTTATATCAAAGCTCAATAGCGGGCGGGAGAGTGCGGATGACTCTGCAGCACCGATTGACCAAATTTAAGGTCTTCATCGGCCAAGGTATCAAACTTGTAGAATTTAGCAAACGTGTTCGACCCCGACCAAGTAGCAGCTCGAAAAAGTTGCAATGCCGAGACACCCCGGGCAGCCGCCCAGGACGAACCCACCTTCCTAGTGGAATGGGCCTTCACTGATTTTGACAACGCCAAGCCTGCCGTTGAATGAGCCTGCTGAATCGTCTGACATAACCAGTGGGCAATGGTCTGCTTGGAAGCAGGAACCCCAATCTTATTGGGAGCATACAAAATAAACAGAGACTCTGTTTTCCTCAATGGAGCCGTCCTGGCTACATAAATCTTTAAAGCTCTGACCACATCCAGAGACTTATTCTCAGCCAAAACGCCAGTAGCTACTGGCACCACAATAGGTTGGTTGATCTGAAAAGAGGAAACCACCTTTGGCAGAAATTGTTGCAGAGTTCGCAACTCTGCTCTATCTTCATGGAAAATTAAATAAGGACTCATGTGAGACAAGGCCGCCAATTCAGACACCCGCCTTGCGGATGCCAACGCGAACGAAATGACAACTTTCCAAGTGAGGAATTTAACTCCACTTTACGAAAAGGTTCAAACCAATGTGACTGAAGGAACGATAATACGACGTTAAGGTCCCAAGGTGCCACAGGGGGCACAAAAGGAGGTTGGATGTGCAACACCCCTTTCACAAAGGTCTGCACTTCAGGAAGGGAGGCCAATTGTTTCTACAAGAAGATGGACAAGGCAGAAATCTGCACTTTAATGGAGCCTAATTTAAGGCCCGCATCCACTCCATTCTGTAGAAAATGGAGAAAACATCCAAGGTCAAATTTCTCCCCTGGAGCTCTCTTGGACTCGCACCAGGAAATATATTTCCTCCAAATACGATGATAGTGCTTTGACGTCACAGCCTTCCTGGCAAGAATAAGAGGAGGTATGACTTCACTGGGAATACCCTTACGGGCTAAAATCTGGCATTCAACGACATGCCGTCAAACGTAGCCGCTGTAAGTCTTGGTGGACGAACGACCCCTGCTGCAGCAGGTCATCGCGAAGAGGAAGAGGCCAGGGATCGTCGACTAGTAACGTCTGAAGATCCGGGTATTACGTTCCCCTTGGCCAATCTGGGGCTACAAGGAGCGCTGGAATGTTTGTTCTTTTTAGAAGTCTCCACACCTTTGGGATGAGAGGAAGCGGAGGGAAAATGTACACCGACGGAAACACCCAGGGTGTTGTCAGCGCATCCACTGCCTCCACCTGAGGGTCCCTGGACCTGGAACAATACCTCAGAAGTTTTCTGTTGAGGCGAGACGCCATCATGGCTATATGGGGAAACCCCCATCGAACTGTTATCAGTGCGAACACCTACTGATGGAGGCTCCACTCTCCTGGATGAAGGTCGTGTCTGCTGAGGAAGTCTGCTTCCCAGTTGTCCACTCCCGGAATGAATATTGCCGACAGAGCGCTTGGATGTTTTACCGCCCAACGAAGAATTTTCGTGGCTTCTGCCATTGCTGCTCTGCATCTTGTGCCACCTTGGCGGTTGATGTAAGCCACTGCCGTGAAATTGTCCGATTGGATCAGAACCGGCAGGTTCCGAAGTAGATGTTCCGCTTGTAGGAGGCCGTTGTAAATGGCTCTCAGTTCCAGAACGTTTATGTGAAGATGCGTTTCCGGACTTGACCATCTTCCTTGGAAGCTCACCCCCAGAGTGACTGCCCCCCAACCTCAGAGACTTGCATCCGTGGTTACCAGGATCCAGTCCTGGATCCCGAACCGGCATCCCGCAAGGAGGTGAGAGCTGTGGAGCCACCACAGAAGTGAGACTCTGGTGTTGGGAGATAGAATTATCCTCCGGTGCATATGAAGGTGGGATCCGGACCATTTGTCCAACAGGTCCCACTGGAAGACTCTGGCATGGAACCTCCCAAACTGGAGGGCCTCGTAAGCCGCCACCATTTTTCTCAGCAATTGAATGCATTGATGAATGGAGAGCGTTTTCGGTTTTAGCAAGAGATTTACCAGACTCTGAATTTCCCGAGCTTTCTCCATAGGGAGGAACACTCTCTGTTGGACCGTGTCCAGTATCATGCCCAAAAACGCCAACCGGGATGTCGGGATTAACTGTGATTTCGGCAAGTTCAGGAGCCAGCCGTGCTGTTGTAGAATTGACAGGGATAGTGCAATGTCCTGCAACAATTTGTCCTTTGACCTCGCCTTTATCAGGAAATCGTCCAAGTACGGGATAATTGTTTCTACCATTACTTTGGTGAAAATCCTCAGAGCCGTGGATAGACCAAACGGCAACGTATGAAACTGGTAGTGCGTATCCTGGATAGCAAACCTCAGGAAACTTTGATGAGGATAAATGAGGATATGAAGGTAGGTGTCCTTGATGTCCAATGAGACCATGAATTCCCCCTCCTCCAGACTGGAGATCACCGCTCTGTGAGACTCCATCTTGAATTTGAATTTCACCAGGAAGAAATTGAGAGATTTTAGGTTGAGGAGTGGTCTTACCAAACCATCCGGCTTCGGCACCACAAATAGGCTTGAATAAAACTCCTGCCCCTGCTGTGCCAGGGGGTACCGGGACCACAACCTGATTTTGACACAAGTTTTGTACTGCCCCGCAGACCAGAGCCCTGTCCGGAAGCAAAGCTGGTAAGGCTGATATGAAAAAACGGTGAGGGGGAACGTCTTGAAACTCCAGTTTGTACCCTTGGGACACAATACTCAATACCCAAGGGTCTATAGACTCGAGCGAACCCAGACCTGAATGAAAAGCTTTAGGCGTGCCCCCACTGGTGCGGACCCCTGTAAGGGAGACCTGGCGTCATGCGGAGGATTTGGCAGAAGCCGGGGAGGACTTCTGCTCCTGGAAACCCGAGGATGCGGGTACCCTCTTGCCTCTTCCTCTACCTCTGGTAGCCAGGTAGAAGTTTCCTCGGCCTCTTCTATACTTGTTGGGCCGAAAGGACTGCATTTGATAATGTGGAGGTTTCTTCTGTTGCGTAGGAACAGAAGGTAAAAAATAAGAATTTACTCACCGGTAATTTTATTTCTCGTAGTCCGTAGTGGATGCTGGGAACTCCGTAAGGACCATGGGGAATCTCCGCAGGAGACTGGGCACTCTAAAGAAAGATTAGGTGCTATCTGGTGTGCACTGGCTCCTCCCTCTATGCCCCTCTATGCCCCTCCTCCAGACCTCAGTTAGGGAAACTGTGCCCGGAAGAGCTGACATTAGAAGGAAAGGATTTTGGAATCCAGGGTAAGACTCATACCAGCCACACCAATCACACCGTACAACTTGTGATAACCTTACCCAGTTAACAGTATGAACAACAACTGAGCATCACTCAACGGATGGCTCATAACAATAACCCTTATTTAGCAATAACTATATACACGTATTGCAGAAAGTCCGCACTAGGGACGGGCGCCCAGCTACCCACTACGGACTACGAGAAATAGAATCACCAGTGAGTAAATTCTTATTTTCTCTAACGTCCTAGTGGATGCTGGGAACTCCGTAAGGACCATGGGGATTATACCAAAGCTCCCAAACGGGCGGGAGAGTGCGGATGACTCTGCAGCACCGAATGAGCAAACGCAAGGTCCTCCTCAGCCAGGGTATCAAACTTGTAGAACTTTGCAAAAGTGTTTGACCCCGACCAAGTAGCTGCTAGGCAAAGCTGTAAAGCCGCGACCCCTCGGGCAGCCGCCCAAGAAGAGCCCCACCTTCCTTGTGGAATGGGCTTTCACTGATTTAGGATGCGGCAATCCAGCCGCAGAATGAGCCAGCTGAATCGTGCTACAGATCCAGCGAGCAATAGTCTGCTTTGAAGCAGGAGCACCCAGCTTGTTGGGTGCATGCAGGATAAATAGCGAGTCTGTTTCCAGGACAGCTGGAGTCAGAAAAACTTAGATTTTTAGGGCCCGGACTACGTCCAGCAACTTGGAATCCTCCAAGTCCCAAGTAGCCGCAGGCACCACAATAGGTTGGTTCAAATGAAACGCTGATACCACCTTAGGAAGAAATTGGGGACGAGTCCTCAATTCTGCCCTGTCCATATGGAAAATCAGATATGGGCTTTTACACGACAAAGCCGTCAATTCTGACACCCGCCTGGCCGAAGCCAAAGCCAAAGGCATGACCACCTTCCACGTGAGATATTTTAACTCCACGGTCTTAAGTGGCTCAAACCAATGTGATTTTAGGAAATCCAACACAACGTTGAGATCCCAAGGTGCCACTGGAGGCACAAAAGGGGGCTGAATATGCAGCACTCCCTTAACAAACGTCTGAACTTCAGGCAGTGAAGCCAGTTCTTTTTTAAAGAAAATAGACAGGGCCGAAATCTGGACTTTTATGGATCCCAATTTTAGGCCCATAGTCACTCCTGACTGTAGGAAGTGCAGAAATCGACCCAGCTGAAATTCCTCTGTTGGGGCCTTCCTGGCCTCACACCAAGCAACATATTTTCGCCATATGCGGTGGTAATGTTGTGCTGTCACATCCTTCCTAGCTTTTATCAGCGTAGGAATGACTTCATCCGGAATGCCCTTTTCCATTAGGATCCGGCGTTCAACCGCCATGCCGTCAAACGCAGCCGCGGTAAGTCTTAGAACAGACAGGGCCCCTGCTGTAGCAGGTCCTGTCGGAGCGGCAGAGGCCATGGTTCCTCTGAGATCATTTCTTGAAGTTCCGGGTACCAAGTTCTTCTTGGCCAGTCCGGAACGATGAGTATAGTTCTTACTCCTCTCTTTCTTATTATCCTCAGTACCTTGGGTATGAGAGGAAGAGGAGGGAACACATAAACCGACTAGTACACCCACGGTGTCACTAGAGCGTCCACAGCTATCGCCTGAGGGTCCCTTGACCTGGCGCAATATCTTTTTAGCTTTTTGTTGAGGCGGGACGCCATCATGTCCACCTGTGGCCGTTCCCAACGGTTTACAATCAGCTTGAAGACTTCTGGATGAAGTCCCCACTCTCCCGGGGGGAGGTCGTGCCTGCTGAGGAAGTCTGCTTCCCAGTTGTCCACTCCCGGAATGAACACTGCTGACAGTGCTAGCACGTGATTCTCCACCCATCGAAGAATCCTTGTGGCTTCTGCCATTGCCATCCTGCTTCTTGGAGGAGAGTTGGCTGGGTTTGGTGAAGAAGTGGGTTTGAGAGCCTGTTTGAAGTTTTGTAGAGAGGTGGAGAGTCGGATGGGGAGAGGCAGAGCATTCCAGAGATAGGGAACAGCGCACGCCAAATGTTGTAGGTAGGAGTGGGAGGTGGTAATCAGTTGGCAGGAGAGACTGTTCACATTAGCAGAACAAAGAGGACAGGTGGTAATGTAAAGAGAGATAAGGTCAGAGATGTAAGAGGGAGAAGAGTGGGTGAGGGCTTTGTAGGCGATTGTGAGAAGCTTGAATTGGAACGGTAAGGGTAGCCAGTGAAGGTTCTGCAAGAGGTGTAGTATGGTATGCCGGCGGCTGGGCTCCCGGCGACCAGCATACCGGCGCCGGGAGCCCGACCGCCGGCATACCGACAGTGTGGCGAGCGCAAATGAGCCCCTTGCGGGCTCGCTGCGGGCATGGTGGCGCACCACGCTATTATATTCTCACTCCAAGGGGGCGTGGACCCCCACGAGGGGGACTATATGTCGGTATGCCGAGTGTCAGGATTCCGGCGCCGGTATACTGTGCGCCGGGATCCAGACATTCGACATAGTGAAGATCACCCCCTGCAAAAGAGGGGATGTGGATATAGTACGTTTGGTGAGGAAGTTGAGACGGGCAGCAGCATTGAGGATAGATTTAAGTGGAAAGAGGCATTTTTCAGGGAGGCCAGATAGGAGGAGATTGCAGTAATCCAATCTGGAGATGACCAGTGAGTGGATGAGGGTCTTAGTAGCATCCTGGGTGAGAAAGGGTCTGATCATGGAGATATTTTTGAGATGGAAATGGCAGGTTTGTGAGGTATTGAATTAGTGGTTTGAAGGAGAGGAATGAGTCAAGGATTACTCCAAGACATCGCAGTTGGGGGCTAGAGGAGATAGTTGTGCTATCAATGGATAATGAAAATGTGGACGGTGAGGTCAGCTCAGTCTCAGACATGATAAGTTTAATAAAGCGCTGGGACATCCAGGAGGAGATAGCAGAGAGACAGTTGGAGATACGAGTGAGGAGATGTCAAAGGGAGGGAAGAAAAGGTAGATTTGAGTATTGTCAGCGCAGAGATGATATTTTAAGTCAAAAAAAGCTAATGAGCTCACCTAATGAGGATGTGTAGAGAGAGAAATTGAGAGGCCCAAGAACAGAACCTTGGGGGACACCTACTTATAGAGGAAGTGGGGGGAGGTGGAGTCATGAGAGGAGACAGCAAAGGAACAGTCAGAAAGGTAGGCGGACAGCCAAGGAAAGAGCAGTATCACGCAAACCAAGTGAGTAAAGGATTTGCAGGAGGAGAGGGTCAGTGTCACAAGCAGCAGAGAGGTCAAGGAGAATAAGCAGACAGTAGTTGCCCCTGGATTTAGCAGCAAGGAGATCATTGCAGACTTTCGTGAGGGCAGTTTCAGTGGAGTTCTGAGGACGAAACCAGACTGGAAAGGGTCAAGCAGTGAGTGAGAAGATAGAATGACAGTGAGGCGGTTGTGGACAATACGCTCAAGAAGTTTGGAGGCAAAAGGGAGAAGAGAGATGGGTCTGTAGTTAGAGAAAAAACCTCTAGGCGCCAACTAAATTCAGAGAACCCCGTACATACTTTTACTAAAATTCTTGGTATACTGCAGCCTCATAAAATGGAGATCACTGATTCTCCAACCAAAGAGACCGAAACACACAAATTAATGAAGCGCAAGTGTTTTTTAATCATTCACAATAGCCACATATTTACGTTTTTTTTGCTTCAGTAGTTGGAGAGATTGGTTGGATCAAGTGTAAGTTTTTTAAGTAAGAATAGGGGAGACAAGTGCATGCTTGAAGGCAGAAGGGACAGTGCCTGATGAGAGTGAGTAGATAGACAAGATGGGAACAGGCAGAGGAAGCGGAGAAGGCGGGAGGGAATAGGGTCAAGTGGGGAGGTGGAGGGGGGTGAGGACCGGATGAGGACCATGACTTTCCCTCCAGATACAGGGAAGAAAGATGTCAGAGTTGGCAGGAGGGAAGGGCGGAGGAAGGGGGGGGGGGGTTGCTCATGTTCTGGTGGGATGTTATGTCCTGACGAATGGAGTCTATTTTGGATGTGAAGTAGGTGGCAAAGTCAAGAGCAGAAACTGAAGCGGGGAGTCGAGGTGGGCGTGGGCAGAGGAGCGAGTTGACAGTTGCAAAGAGGCGCAGGGGGTTTGAGGATTGGGAGGAGATTAGGTTTTTGAAGTAAGATTGTTTAGAGAGGGTAAGAGAAAATAAGATTTTAAACCTACCGGTAAATATTTTTCTCCTAGTCCGTAGAGGATGCTGGGGACTCCGTAAGGACCATGGGGTATAGACGGGCTCCGCAGGAGACATGGGCACTATAAAGACTTTAGAATGGGTGTGCACTGGCTCCTCCCTCTATGCCCCTCCTCCAGACCTCAGTTAGAGAAACTGTGCCCAGAGGAGATGGACAGTACGAGGAAAGGATTTTTGTTAATCTAAGGGCAAGATTCATACCAGCCCACACCATCCACACCGTATAACCTGGAATATACGCAACCCGTTAACAGTATGAACAAAACAGCATCAGCCAAAGACTAATCTTAACTGTAACATAACCCTTATGTAAGCAACAACTATATATAAGCCTTGCAGACGCGTCCTCAACTCTGCTCTATCCACATGGAAAATCAGATGGGGGCTTTTGTGAGACAAAGCCGCCAATTCGGACACCCGCCTTGCAGATGCCAAGGCCAACAACATGACCACCTTCCAAGTGAAAAATTTTAATTCAACTGTTTGAAGAGGCTCAAACCAGTGAGATTTTAGGAACTAAAGTACAAAAAGGATATAAATATCAGGAAGCGGTATGGTATTAATATAAAATTGTTTTAATATACACACTTCTAAAAACAATTCAAAGTGACAGACATATAACACAAATGGCTATACAGTTACTTCTCTCCTAATTGTCTCCAATTGTATCCAGCCACACCAGAACCCTTGTTGAATGTTCTTTAGGGATGTAAGGTGCTTGTATGAACCATATGTTTTTGAACAGACCGTAAATGTCCTGTTTGCACTTGTTTCCTTGGTTGTCAGTCAATCAACAGCGTGAGGATTTTAGTGGCAAGCAAACCAACATGCAATGATTCCTCTGTTGTTAGCGTTATGTGATCGCTGTATGAATGAGAATGAGCTGAGGGAGGGCGCAGCAGCGATGACGTCAGGCGCTATGCTACACCTCAGTTCAGACAAAGCTGACGATGTTCAGTTGTTTGTGGTATGTGTAAACGGGTCAGTCTTACCGGACTTGTACTTGCCGCACTCGCCGTGAGATCTCTGCAATGAGCTCACGTAGTAGCTGTGGCAGTGTGCTGTCCGTAATCGGCTGTCCTTTTTGCAGGCTGTGGAGACACCTTTCGGATGGGTTTAAATTGCTTTAGATTTTAGGAACTGTAACACCATGTTAAGGTGCCACTGGGGGCACAAAAGGAAGCTGGATGTGCAGCACTCCCTTTACAAAAGTCTGGACTTCTGGGAGAGAAGCCAACTCCTTCTGAAAGAATATAGACAGGGACGAAATCTGTACCTTAATGGAGCCCAACTTCAGGCCCATATCCACTCCTGTCTGTAGAAAGTGGAAAAAACGGCCCAAGTGGAAATCTTCCGTAGGAGCATTCTTGGCTTCACACCAAGAAACATACTTCCTCCAGATACGGTGATAATGTTTTGCCGTCACCTCCTTCCTAGCCTTTATCAGAGTAGGGATGACTTCCTCCGGAATACCTTTCCCAGCTAGGATTCGGTGTTCAACCGCCATGCCATTAAAAGGTAACCGCGGTAAGTCTTGGAATACGCAGGGCCCCTGCTGCAACAGGTCATCCCTGAGAGGAAGAGGTCATGGATCTCCTGTGAGCATCTCCTGAAGATCTGAATACTAGGCCCTTCGAGGCCAATCTGGAACAATGAGTATTGTCCGAACTCTTTTTCATCTTTTGTTTCTTAATATTTTTGAGATGAGAGGAAGAGGAGGGAACACATAGACCGATTGAAACACCCATGGTGTCACCAGGGCGTCTACCGCTACTGCCTGAGGGTCCCTTGACCTGGCACAATACCTCCGAATCTTCTTGTTGAGGCGTGATGACGCCCTGGGGGACAGGCTTATTTTCTGATGAATTTGAAAATGGGACCCGGACCACTTGTCCAGAAGGTCCCACTGAAATGTCCTCGCATGTAACCTGCTGAAGGGGATCGCCTTGTAGGTCACCACCATTTTTCCCATTTCTCGAGTGCATTGATGAACGGACACTCTGTTCGGTTTTAACAGGTCTCTAACCATGTTCTGGAGTTCCTGGGCTTTTTCCATCGGGAGAAAAAACCCTATTTTGTTCCGTGTCAGGAATCATGCCTAAGAACGATAGCCGAGTCGTTGGAACCAACTGTGACTTTGGTAGATTTAGAATCCAGCCATGCTGCTGGAGCACTCTCAGGGAGAGCGACACGCTTTTCAGCAACTGTTCTCTCGATCTCGCTTTTATCAGGAGATCATCCAAGTACGGGATAATTGTGACTCCCTGCCTGCGCAGGAGCACCATCATTTCCGCCATTACCTTGTTGAAAATCCTCGGGGCCGTGGAAAGCCCAAACGGCAACGTCTGAAACTGGTAATGACAGTACTGTACAGCAAATCTCAGGTACGCCTGATGAGGGGGATATATGGGGACATGAAGGTATGCATCCTTTATGTCCAGTGACACCATAAAATCCCTCCCCCCCCCCCCCCTTCCAGGCTGGAGATAACTGCCCGGAGCGATTCCATCTTGAATTTGAACTTTTGCAAGTACAGGTTTAGAGATTTTAGATTTAGAATGGGTCTGACAGCCATCCGGTTTCGGAACCACAAACAGGGTTGCATAGTACCCCTTCCCCTGTTGAACTAGGAGAACCTTGACAATCACTTGCTGTTGACACAGCTTTTGAATTGCAGCTAAAACTATCTCCCTTTCTGGGGGAGAAGCTGGTAAAGCAGATTTGAAAAAAATCGGCGCAAAGGCACCTCTTCGAATTCCAGCTTGTAGCCATGGGATACAATTTCCATCGCCCAAGGATCCACGTCTGACTGAACCCAGACGTGGCTGAAGAGTCGAAGACGTGCCCCCACCGGCGCGGACTCCCTCCGTGGAGCCCCAGCGTCATGCGGTGGATTTAGTAGAAGCCGGGGAGGACTTCTGCTCATGGGAACTAGCCGTGGCAGGCATTCTTTACCCTTACCTCTGGTGAGGAAGGAAAAGCCCCAACCTCTTCTGGATTTATGCGACCGAAAGGACTGCATCTGATATTGTGGTGGGGTTTTTTTGCTGTGGGGGAACATGAGGCAAAAAAGTAGATTAACCCGCTGTCAAAGTATCAAAATATCGTAATGCATATACTATGTACTAACACCAGGCGCATGCCCGCTGTGCGCGCACCCATTCTGCCGTGCGTGCACATACTCGCAATTTGCGTATGATCGCTCCCGCGATCATGCGCGTGATATGGGTATTTACGGCGGGGTTTGTGAGCGCATAGAGGGTTATTAGAACATTGCATATTTAACCCAAATACTGTACTTTATAGATATAGCTCTCTTGCATTACATCAGCAAGTTAGAACAGTTTAAATGATTCCATGGCGAGGGTATTCATCTTTACATGATAGGAAGGGACAAACTAAGGTTAGAAGGTGATGTCTAGTATCCAGCTGTAGGGTATTTTAAGGGAAACACACTGGTGTTGGTTAGAGAAAAATCGCATGTTCCTGCGTAGTTATGTGCAGAAGTAAAATATAGATATAAATTGTATTTGAAATATATTATGAATGTGGAGGGAACGAGAATGGAACCCTGTCACACAAATTAAATCTCCCACAGACAGATACAATGGCCTTATTTACACTAAGCTTTGAGATTCTATGAAGAGGGCATACACCTTTGTTTACTAAGATGGCCAGGTTGCTCTTCAGAATAATGAGTGCTGAGTTGTCATGGTCTCACCTGAAAGTAAGGGACAAACAAGGGTGAACAATGCCCAGGAGCCGAGGATGTTTGGAAGATCAGAAACAATAGCTAACCACAACAAAACCAGACAGATAGGAATTTAGGATACTAACATTCCTAGTCCAAAATCCATGGAGATAGAGGTATTCATATTATATTATATTATATATATATATATATATATATATATATATATATATATATATATATATATATCTCTAACAAATTGTAATAGCAGGAGTATGTGTGTATATATACATATATATACATATATATATATATATATATATATATATATATATGAATATGTGGATATATGAATATCTTGAAGATTGAAATGGATAGTAATATCATGTGTGGGATCATATTGTTCAGAGTCACGTGAACATTAATCTGGTGGGAATAAGAACATTGTTAAAATTTACCTCATTAAGATATTAATAATACCAGATTTATGTTTAATGTGATGGGTTTAACTGATCATGGGGCGGGAACTCAGATGTAAACAACAGAAACAACATCCCAAGTCCTAGCCATCGCCCACTTCTTGAACTAACCAATGGTCCCCGGTGCAGGACATGTCCCACCCCCTAACCAATGGAAGAAGAGCACACAGTGTCTATTGTATTATGCCTTGATCTACTGAATAAAGAGCGAGCTGCAGGCCAGGTCACTATCAAAGACTCTGAACGCTATCTGTATGACCAGCGGAGGACCGGATCCGGGTTGCGCTTGCGAACATTCTCACATATGTACATTGACTGTAGCCATTATTCTGTTTAGATATCTTGTTAGTCTGTAGTGTATAAATTGTATTGTTATTCCCTTTGTCTAATCAATCCGCAGTGGCCTTAGAACCCTGTGGTTTTACCCTATATCGGTGTTGTGTCCTCACTTCTCTGCTAGGGGTTAAAGGGTTATTATATTCACAAACTGCATAAGGTTTTAACGTGTATTTGGTAAGTGTACGCACTGTGAGTACTTTGTACCGACAGCGCTGAACAAGGTTTAAAGTGTATCATCATTACAGTGCTTTGCTGCATAAGGTTTAAAGTATCATTACATTGTATCACTAACAAGGTTTAAAATCTATCCTCTTATTGTGTGCGCGCGGTGTGTACTTTGTACTCCCGTATCGGCGTCTTGTACGCTAAGTCCGTAAGCTATAGGACTCTGTACGCAAAGAGCGTACACAATACGTAGCGTGCGTATTCAATCTATCGGCCGCAGCGGCTCCACGATAAAGGTGTATTTAATGTTATAGCTTTATGTTTAAAGATAATAATTGACATTATAAATTGAGGGCTCCTCCGGTTCCTCCTCATACCCGCAGCCTAGCAAGTTTCCGCAGACTTTATCTATCAGCAAAGGGCGGAAAGGTATCCCCTGTAAGCCTTCTCTTGGTCGGTGGATACATTGGTGCTGATTAGATAAGCGTCTGCAAACTGCATGGTTTGTAGGGATGCTGGTGGGATCCGAAAGGTAAGAACGTAAAGCTATTTTTAAAATCTGTGAAATTTCTGTTTGGCGCCAATTGCGCACGCAACACACGCACACACTTGTATTTTGTACTTTCCATATCTACTCGCTTGTTGCCTCTAGCATTGATTACGAGATCCATTTTGACCAGTGCTGAGAAATTAGTTGCTATTTAGTTAAAGATATAGAGTTAATACTTAAGGGAGTACGTGTAAAACACACACGCAGCCTGGCCTAGTTATAAAGGTTTATACAGGAGATACTGTGTGGTGTTTGGTAAGCTATTATAGTTAAATATCGGCTTACATTTATAGAAGTGTGGTATTTGTATTACTGCGGACGTACGGTCTTTGTACACGTGTCTCGGACAACGTGCGGAACAGCGTACGCAACGTAAAGGCATACACACGTGGTGTGTTAATGCAACGTGCGTACAAAGTACGACCGCTAAGTACAAATTACACAATAGCATTGTTTAGTTTAGGCGCGAATCGGTAGCCACGCGATAATAGCACAAATTAATCAGTTTCCAATATTTAGTTTAAAAACCTTTTTTACTGCATTACCTCAGGTACTAAGGCTGTTTTATCTGATTGAAAGTAAATTTTCTGTACAGAAAAAAACATAAAAGAGTATATGAGTGAACGAGCGTGAGTGTGCAAACAATAAAAGGTATTCTGGACCAAGAATTCGGGATCCCGTAGGAGACCACATCAGGTGAGTGGACACTTGGTGGCGTGAGAGTGGCTTTCTCACGTTAACATTGATAAAGAGTACAAAGGAGCAAGGTAGCAAGTTACCAAAGACCAGTAAGTCAGTGAAGTCAGAAAACAGCTGATAAAATCAGCGAAGCTCTGAATACCGCAGACTAGGAGGTCAGCGGAGTTTTGTGTAGATACCGCAGCCATAGTGGTTAGCGAAGAAACCCATATAGGCAAATTTTAGGATACGCTCCGGCTGAGGTTTCGCAGCCTAAACAATCGATTCCGTTGGTCGTGCAGCGGATAAGTAAGTTACGCAGTGCGATTGTACCGCGCGTTCGTGTGTGCGATACTTAGCGCAACTTGATACCCTTTTACGAGCTTTGCGTAAAAATCACAGGATCATAGGCGCCGAGTGGAGCATACGCAAGCGTGATTTGTGTAACATTTTTTTTATTTTAAGGGAGGTCTCACTGTTCACTCAGGAAATCTGTAACGACCAATATTTGGTTTTTGTAGGAATTAGCTGAGAAGGCAATACAGTTTGAGTATCCCATATCCAAATACGGAATATTCCGAAATACAGACTTTTTGAGTGAGAGTGAGATAGTGAAACTTTTGTTTTTTGATGGCTCAATGTACACAAACTTTGTTTAATACACACAGTTATTAAAAATATTGTATTAAATGACCTTCAGGCTGTGTGTATAAGGTGTATATGAAACATAAATGAATTGTGTGAATGTAGACACACTTTGTTTAATGCACAAAGTTATAAAAAATACTGCCTAAAATGACCCTCAGGCTGTGTGTATAAGGTGTATATAAAACATAAATGCATTCTGTGCTTAGATTTAGGTCCCATCACCATGATATCTCATTATGGTATGCAATTATTCCAAAATACGGAAAAATCCCATATCCAAAATACCTCTTGACCCAAGCATTTTGGATAAGGGATACTCAACCTGTACCTGCAATTATGGGGGCCAAGTGCTCAAGTAAGAGACGATCAACAAGGGTCCAGGTTGATATTCCGCGGCCTAAAGGGTCAGCGAGGTACATAATGTGTGAGAAATATGGATCACACACACAGAGGTTTTATGCAATGAATGGGAACGTATGACTGCGGAAGATAGGGTACCATTCCCTAAGGTAGGCAGTTTTGAACTAGAGGTGTTGCTGAATCTAAGGATTAGGATATGTCTGATAAAATCCCGCAAAGAAAGGATCAGACACTCAAACGGTTTACATTTATGGCAACAAGAGGGTGATATACAGAGGAAACTAGCTCACACAGCTGGTTCTAAACCTAGCAGAAAACTGATGGCAACCGCACCACCACCACCGTATATTACAGGGAAGAAAGTGGCTACAGACAATGGCATACTAGTATATGATAAGAGTGAACTTGATAAATGTATTAATGCTAATGCTAACCCCTGCAAATTGTATCCCATTTTAAACTTCCCTCAGGACTGCGAGCAAGAAGATGAGCCCAGCACGATATCGGCACTCTCTCTAGCAGCCACCATACAAGACACCGAAGTGGGCACGGCCCAACCAGTAAGAGCAGTAGCAAAGGGCCCTAGCGGAGGGACAGGTGAGGTCGTATCCACAGGTAAGTACGCTACTATACATTATGCAGAGACAATAGCACCTCACATTGTAGAGGCAACTAAAATGTACATCATAGGGAGGTAGCCGTGTCCGTATTAATGGACGGGTTAAAAGAAACGTTGAGAACAAGGGTACAAACCACTCAACCTAATTGGAGAGGTATCTCGGTGGCTGCCTTAAGAGAGTCCGCTATCGAGCATGATCGGAACATCATTAAACACATCCTTCCTTATGGCAGTTATAAAATTTTACTACATTCGACTTACCATCAGGGGTCTGGGGTTTCGGCTGATGTGGCTTCGTTGTCAGGGCTTTTATACTTACGGTCATCAGCTTATCCCCCTGTGACTCCCTGTATTTAGTGATGTTCCGATCATGCTCGATAGCGGACGGAATTGTAATTATAAAAGCACACATAAGGTATACCGATCCCCTAGACAAGAAAATGAGCAAAGTTATGATACGCGTAATTGGGATCAGGGATGACATAGGAAAAATTTTGGGCCGCACCTGTAGTCTGCAGCCAGTGAAGTTGATTGCTAGCCTTGGAAGTGAACCTGAGGTCACAGTTGATGTAGTTGGTAGATCATTTCTTGTAGATACAGGAGCGGCCAGGTAAACTCTGTGATTTATCTTTAAAGTTTCCTTTTCATCTCTGACGTTCACCGACAGATTTACAGCTCAAACGTCACATCTACTCGGTCTTTTTAGAGGTCTGCCCAACCCCGGTATATCTCACCAGCATCATTGTGCCTGGCCATGCACAGAGGGTGGAGAGTGGAAATACTGGTGGAGGGAGACTGTGCAGAGATACCGATAGACATGTTGGTGTGACAGCCTGATGGTGAACGGAAATCAGACAAATTTTCTTTTTTAGTCTCTCTCTCTTTTTCATTTTCCACGGATGGTTTACTTCACACAACAGTTAAACACATTGTAATGCAGGATTTATGTTCCCTACAGAAAGGTCGCTGACCCAGAGAGATCCCGTGACAAAGAGCAGACGGTAGAAGAAATCGTATCACTGGAGTGTCTGTTCCGGGAAGATTGAGACGGCACCTGAGCACTGAGAATAATAAGACCAGAGGCGGTTGTCGCACCAGTTTTTCTTTTTCCCTTTTATTATTTTCTCCACCTCCCGTCACCCTCCTTTCCTCCCCCTTCTCATTCTTTTCCTCTCCCCTTAACAAGATGGACTTACCCCAAGAGACTGCGTTCCGGGTTTTCCGGTTGACCCCGTTGACCAGAGCAGTCTGTTTCGGTGAGAGTACCAGAGAGGTCGAGAAAGGATCTGGAGTGGGTTCTGATGGCAAGGACGGATTTGTAGAATTCCAAGAGCAACACATCACTCGAGCAAAGGCGAGTATCAGAAAACGATCTGCTAGTCATGAAACTAGGAGGCACTGTGAAGGGTTATTGGCCGAGGAAAATTGTATTTGTAGGAACTGTGAAAACATTGTTGAGGCCGGGTGCATTCAGAGATGTCAGTCCAGCCTTAATATCAACATGGACCGTCATCCATTGAGTGACTATCACTCATTAGTGGGTAAGGTTTTAAACCAAACAGAATGCTGGGTGTGCTCACAAGTACCTCAAGGTCAGAGCAAGTCAGGACTAGTAACGTACCCTTTAGCAATAGATGAGGTACTTGAATTACGGGGTGGTAGACCGGTGGACAAGAAATTTTATATTTCTAAGCCCCCTAATCTGAAGCTCCACCAATATCATGTGGATAGGTCCTTAGTATGTTTCAACATTTCCAATTCCCGAAAGCCGGGAAATTGGAAAGTGACCTGGAATAACCAAACCATGGCATTTTCACACAGAGCTGACAGATTGCCTGTAGACCCTGAACTTATATGCCAGATAGCCGACGGTGGGAGGTATTTTCGGTATAGGTATACTCTAGGAAGTAAGGCCATGCGGGTTGGAGAAGTATCACCAGGGTACTGTGCGCATATCATACAACCTGATACATGTACTGAACAGATGAGAGAGATAGGGATAGGATTTTTCACTTGGAAAGTTTGCAATATGGTAATGTCATATTCTGTCCCATATGTTCTCCCCGATGATGCTTATTTCATATGCGGGAGAAAGGCGTATAAGTGGCTTGCCCCAAACTCAGAGGGATTGTGTTACATTGGAAGAGTGTTGCCAGAGGTTATGACCATTACTCATAAGATGAAAGACGTTCACCGCAATGCTCCAGCTCCTTATACTAATACTCACTATGAACACATCGTTAAGACGCGGCGCAAGCACTGTACCAAAGTGATAAGTTTGAGGAGCGGAGGCATTGTTACAACAACTGATTAAATTTATGACCCATCAATAGAGACAATGTTGTGATAAGATATGATTCCACGATACGTTTCTTTCACCTGTTTCTCCTTTGTTTTACCTCAGCGAAAATACATTCATCCAGACAAGACTTTTGATGAACACTTAAAATAAGATTTTACTCACCGGTAAATCTATTTCTCGTAGTCCGTAGTGGATTATGGGTACTCCGTAAGGACCATGGGGAATAGACGGGCTCCGCAGGAGACTGGGCACTCTAAAGAAAGGATTTAGTACTACCTGGTGTGCACTGGCCCCTCCCTCTATGCCCCTCCTCCAGACCTCAGTTAAGGAAACTGTGCCCGGAAGAGCTGACATTATAAGGAAAGGATTTTGGAATCCAGGGTAAGACTCATACCAGCCACACCAATCACACTGTATAACTTGTGAAAAACTTACCCAGTCAACAGTATGAACAACTATAGAGCATCAACAACGGATGCCAACATAACATAACCCTTTATGAAGCAATAACTATATACACTTATTGCAGAAAATCCGCACTTGGGACGGGCGCCCAGCATCCACTAAGGACTACGAGAAATAGATTTACCGGTGAGTAAAATCTTATTTTCTCTAACGTCCTAGTGGATGCTGGGGACTCCGTAAGGACCATGGGGATTATACCAAAGCTCTCAAACGGGCGGGAGAGTGCGGATGACTCTGCAGCACCGAATGAGCAAACACAAGGTCCTCCTCAGCCAGGGTATCAAACTTGTAGAACTTAGCAAATGTGTTTGAACCCGACCAAGTAGCTGCTCGGCAAAGCTGTAATGCCGAGACCCCTCTGGCAGCCGCCCAAGAAGAGCCCACTTTCCTTGTGGAATGGGCTTTTACGGATTTTAGATGCGGCAATCCTGCCGCAGAATGAGCCTGCTGAATCGTGCTACAGATCCAGCGAGCAACGGTTTGCTTTGAAGTAGGAGCACTCAGCTTGTTGGATGCCTACAGGATAAACAGCGAGTCAGTCTTCCTGACTCCAGCCGTCCTGGCTACATAGATCTTCAAAGCCCTGACTACATCGAGCAACTTGGAGTCCTCCAAGTCACGAGTAGCCGCAGGCACCACAATAGGTTGGTTCAAATGAAAAGATAACTCAACCTTTGGCAGAAATTGCGGCTGAGTCCGTAATTCTGCCCTGTCCATATGGAAAACCAGATAGGGGCTTTTACATGACAAAGCCGCCAATTCTGACACACGCCTAGCCGAAGCTAAGGCCAATAGCATGACCACTTTCCACGTGAGATACTTTAGCTCCACGGTCGTAAGTGGCTCAAACCAGTGAGATTTCAGGAAACAACACCACGTTAAGATCCCAAGGTGCCACTGGTGGCACAAAAGGGGGCTGAATATGCAGCACTCCCTTAACAAACGTCTGAACCTCAGGCAGTGAAGCCAGTTCTTTTTGAAAGAAAATGGATAGGGCCGAAATCTGGACCTTTATGGACCCTAATTTTAGGCCCATAGTCACTCCAGACTGTAGGAAGTACAGGAACCGGCCCAGCTGGAATTCCTCTGTAGGGGCTTCCTGGCCTCACACCAAGCAACATATTTTCGCCATATACGGCGATAATGCTTTGCTGTCACGTCCTTCCTAGCTTTTATCAGCGTAGGAATAACTTCCTCCGGAATCCCTTTTTCCGCTAGGATCCTGCGTTCAACCGCCATGCCGTCAAACGCAACAGGTCCAGTCTGAGAGGCAGATGCCACGGGTCCTCTGTGAGCATTTCTTGCAGTTCCGGGTACCAAGTCCTTCTTGGCCAATCTGGAACAATTAGTATTGTTCTCACTCCTCTTCTTCTTACGATTCTCAGTACCTTGGGTATGAGAGGAAGAGGAGGAAACACATAGACCGACTGGAATACCCACGGTGTTACCAGTGCGTCCACAGCTATCGCCTGAGGGTCTCTTGACCTGGCGCAATACCTTTGTAGTTTTTTGTTGAGACGGGACGCCATCATGTCTACCTGTGGCAGTTCCCATTGATTTGTAATCTGAGTGAAGACTTCGTGATGAAGTCCCCACTCTCCCGGGTGGAGGTCGTGTCTGCTGAGGAAGTCTGCTTCCCAGTTGTCCACTCCCGGAATGAACACTGCTGACAGTGCTTGCACGTGATTCTCCGCCCACCGAAGAATCCTGGTGGCTTCTGCCATCGCCACTCTGCTCCTTGTGCCGCCTTGGCGGTTTACATGAGCCACTGCGGTGATGTTGTCTGACTGAATCAACACCGGTTGGTTGCGAAGCAGGGGCTCCGCTTGACTCAGGGAGTTGTATATGGCCCTTAGTTCCAGGATATTTATGTGCAGACAAGCCTCCTGACGTGACCACAACCCTTGGAAGTTTCTTCCCTGAGTGACTGCCCCCCAACCTCGGAGGCTCGCATCCGTGGTCACCAGGACCCAGTCCTGTATGCCGAACCTGCAGCCCTCGAGAAGGTGAGCACTCTGCAGCCACCACAGAAAAGACACCCTGGCCCTGGGGGACAGGGTGATCAGCCGATGCATCTGAAGATGCGATCCGGACCACTTGTCCAACAGATCCCATTGAAAGATCCTCGCATGGAACCTGCCGAAGGGAATGGCTTCGTATGATGCCACCATCTTTCCCAGGACTCGCGTGCAGCGATGCACCGATACCTGTTTTGGTTTCAAGAGGTCTCTGACTAGAGTCACGAGCTCTTGTGCCTTCTCTGCCGGGAGAAACACCTTCTTCTGGTCCGTGTCCAGAATCATGCCCAGAAGGGCAGAGGCGTTGTAGGAATCAGCTGCGACTTTGGAATATTCAGAATCCAGCAGTGTTGTTGCAACACTTTCTGAGAGTGTGCTACGCTGATCACCAATTGCTCTCTGGTCCTCGCCTTTATGAGGAGATCGTCCAAGTATGGGATAACTGTGACTCCTTGCTTTCTCAGGATCACCATCATTTCTGCCATAACCTTGGTAAAAATTATCGGTGCCGTGGAGAGCCCAAACGGCAACGTCTGGAATTGGTAATGACAGTCCTGTACCACAAATCTGAGGTACTCCTGATGAGGTGGATAAATGGGGACATGCAAGTAAGCATCGTTGATGTCCAGAGACACCATAAAATCCCCCTCTTCCAGGCTTGCAATGACCGCTCTGAGCGATTCCATTTTGAACTTGAATCTATTCAGATAAATGTTCAGGGACTTTAAATTCAAAATGGGTCTGACCGAACCGTCCGGTTTCGGTACCACAAACATTGTGGAATAGTATCTCCTTCCCTGTTGAAGAAGGGGAACTTTTACCACCACCTGCTGGAGATATAGCTTGTGAATTGCCGCTAACACTACTTCCCTCTCTCTGGGGGAAGCTGGCAGGGCCGATTTGAGGTAACGGTGAGGGGGCATCACTTCGAATTCCAGCTTGTATCCCTGAGACACAATATGTAAAGCCCAGGGATCAACCTGTGAGCGAACCCACTGGTGGCTGAAATTTCGGAGACGCGCCCACACCGCTGTGGAGCCCCAGCTTCATGCGGTGGATTTAGTGGAAGCCAGGGAGGACTTCTGTTCCTGGGAACTAGCTGTATGGTGCAGCTTTTTTCCTCTACCCCTGCCTCTAGCAAGTAAGGACGCACCTCTGACCTTCTTGCTTCTTTGTGAGCGAAAGGACTGCATTTGGTAATACGGTGCTTTCTTAGGTTGTGAGGGAATATATGGCAAAAAGTTTGACTTCCCAGCAGTAGCTGTGGAAACCAGGTCCAAGAGACCGTCCCCAAACAATTCCTCACCCTTGTAAGGTAACACCTCCATGTGCTTTTTGGAGTCGGCATCACCTGACCACTGCCGAGTCCACAGGACCCTTCTGGCAGAAATTGACATTGCATTAATTCTAGAGCCTAGTAGGCAAATGTCCCTGTGAGCATCCCTCATATATAGGACAGTGTCTTTTATATGCCCCAGGGTCAGCAAAAAGGTATCCTTGTCTAAGGTATCCATTTCCTCAGACAGATTATCGGCCCATGCTGCTACAGCACTACACATCCAAGCCGACGCAATTGCCGGTCTCAGTAGAGTACCTGAATGTGTATAAACAGATTTCAGGATACTTTCCTGCTTTCTATCTGCAGGATCCTTTAGATAAGCGTGTCAGAGCTTTATCTACCCTAGGGGAGGATTCCCAGCGCATCCTGTCCGTTGGCGGGAAGGGGTACGCCATAAATAACCGTTTGGAAATCAGCACTTTCTTATCGGGGGAATCCCAGGCCCTTTCACATAATTCATTTAACTCATGTGACGGGGGAAAAGTCACCTCTTGCTTTTTCTCCCCATACATATAAACCCTCTTGTCAGGGACAGGGTTTACCTCTGAAATGTGCAAAACATCCTTCATTGCTATAATCATCCTTCATTGCTATAATCCTTCATTGCTATAATCATTTTAGGCTGCAATTTTGCATCATCGTCATCGACACTGGAGTCGGAATCCGTGTCGATATCTGTGTCAACAATTTTGGATAGTGGGCGCTTCTGAGACCCTGACGGCCTCTGCGCTGTAGGATCAGGCATGGGTTGAGAACCTGACTGTCCCAAGGTATCAGCTTTATCCAACCTTTTATGCAAGGAGTTTACATTATCATTTAACACCTTCCACATATCCATCCAATCAGGTGTCGGCACCGTCGGTGGCGACACGTCATTCATCTGCACTTGCTCTGCCTCCACATAGCCCTCTTCGTCAAACATGTCGACACACGCGTACCGACACACCACACACACAGGGGATGCTCTAAATGAGGACAGGCCCGCCACAAGGCTTTTTGGAGAGAGAGAGAGAGAGAGAGAGAGAGTATGCCAGCACACACCCAAGCGCTATATGACCCAGGAATCACACAGTAACTTAGTGTTTACCCAGTAGCTGCTGTATATATATTTAATGCGCTAAATTTATGTGCCCCCCCCTCTCTTTTTACCCTCTTTCTACCGTGAATCTGCAGGGGAGAGCCTGGGGAGCTTCCTCTCAGCGGAGCTGTGGAGAGAAAATGGCGCTGGCGAGTGCTGAGGAAGAAGGCCCCGCCCCCTCAGCGGCAGGCTTTTGTCCCGCGATTTGTGTAAAAAATAAGATTTTACTTACCGATAAATCTATTTCTCGTAGTCCGTAGTGGATGCTGGGACTCCGTCAGGACCATGGGGATTAGCGGCTCCGCAGGAGACAGGGCACAAAAATAAAAGCTTTAGGACTAGGTGGTGTGCACTGGCTCCTCCCCCTATGACCCTCCTCCAAGCCTCAGTTAGGATACTGTGCCTGGACGAGCGTACACAATAAGGAAGGATTTTGAATCCCGGGTAAGACTCATACCAGCCACACCAATCACACCGTATAACCTGTGATCTGAACCCAGTTAACAGTATGACAAACGTAGGAGCCTCTGAACAGACGGCTCACAACAATAACAACCCGATTTTTTTGTAACAATAACTATGTACAAGTATTGCAGACAATCCGCACTTGGGATGGGCGCCCAGCATCCACTACGGACTACGAGAAATAGATTTATCGGTAAGTAAAATCTTATTTTCTCTGACGTCCTAGTGGATGCTGGGACTCCGTCAGGACCATGGGGATTATACCAAAGCTCCCAAACGGGCGGGAGAGTGCGGATGACTCTGCAGCACCGAATGAGAGAACTCCAGGTCCTCTTTAGCCAGGGTATCAAATTTGTAGAATTTTACAAACGTGTTCTCCCCCGACCACGTAGCTGCTCGGCAGAGTTGTAATGCCGAGACCCCTCGGGCAGCCGCCCAAGATGAGCCCACCTTCCTTGTGGAATGGGCCTTGATAGATTTAGGCTGTGGCAGGCCTGCCACAGAATGTGCAAGTTGAATTGTGCTACAAATCCAACGAGCAATCGTCTGCTTAGAAGCAGGAGCACCCAGCTTGTTGGGTGCATACAGTATAAACAGCGAGTCAGATTTTCTGACTCCAGCCGTCCTTGAAATATATATTTTCAATGCCCTGACAACGTCCAGCAACTTGGAATCCTCCAAATCGCTAGTAGCCGCAGGCACAACAATAGGCTGGTTCAGGTGAAACGCTGAAACCACCTTAGGCAGAAACTGAGGACGCGTCCGCAGTTCTGCCCTGTCCGAATGGAAAATCAGATATGGGCTTTTATATGATAAAGCCGCCAATTCTGACACTCTCCTGGCTGAAGCCAGGGCCAGTAGCATGGTTACTTTCCATGTAAGATATTTCAAATCCACCGATTTGAGTGGCTCAAACCAATGGGATTTGAGAAAATCCAAAACTACATTAAGATCCCACGGAGCCACTGGGGGCACAACCGGGGGCTGTATATGTAGTACTCCTTTTACAAAAGTCTGGACTTCAGGAACTGAAGCCAATTCTTTCTGGAAGAAAATCGACAGGGCCGAAATTTGAACCTTAATGGACCCTAATTTGAGGCCCATAGACAATCCTGTTTGCAGGAAATGTAGGAATCGACCCAGTTGAAATTCCTCCGTCGGGGCCTTCCTGGCCTCACACCACGCAACATATTTTCTCCAAATGCGGTGATAATGTTGTGCAGTCACCTCCTTCCTGGCTTTTACCAGGGTAGGGATGACCTCTTCCGGAATGCCTTTTTCCCTTAGAATTCGGCGTTCAACCGCCATGCCGTCAAACGCAGCCGCGGTAAGTCTTGGAATAGACACGGTCCCTGCTGAAGCAGGTCCCGTCTTAGAGGTAGAGGCCACGGATCTTCCGTGAGCATCTCCTGAAGTTCCGGGTACCAAGTTCTTCTTGGCCAATCCGGAGCCACGAGTATCGTTCTTACTCCCCTTTGCCGTATAATTCTCAGTACTTTTGGTATGAGAGGCAGAGGAGGAAACACATACACTGACTGGAACACCCACGGTGTTTAATCAAAAAAGAAAAAGAAAAAGGGTAGCGTTGTGGTGCACAGGGTCATAAGTTGGCTGTTTATTAATAAATTAAAACATAACTTTTATTGGTAATTTAGAATAAAATAAACTCCCCACCAATCAAAAAAAGAGGCGAAATATTAAAAACTAGAAGATAGTAAGAAATGAAATATTAAAAACTGGCGCTGAGACACCTGATATTGCTCCTATAGTCCTAAATAATCGATCCAAATATCAATGTTAGTATTGTGTAGTGGTGTGTAAATTATCACCTACTTAATATAAATGTTAGTCCTACGTAGTGGTGTATAAATTACCACCACTATAAATGTAGTGATCCTCTAACTGACATCAAACGAAACAGAAATAAGGGACGTTCCTCCTATATTTATGCTGTTATATCATTCGGGAGTGGTAAATAAATTTTACAAATATCATTGAGTAATAGACTTGAATACTATGTCTCCCTCATACATTGTTGCAAAATTAAGTTCTGCTAGACTCTCCACCATCAGAAAGTGACAGAATGAGTCACTCGAGAAAGAATGTAACAAATATACTAAACATTCTTTGTACTATGAACTGCTGTAAAACAGAACAGAGTCTGTTTGGATGATTGTTCACACTGCCTGTGTAAATAATATACTCTGGGGTGATAGAATAATTAATTAATGGATATGATCACTTAATCTTTCCTCTATGTACAGCTAGAGTCTATAATAAATTTGCAGAATGAGTTCTCCACACACTTCACTGAAGCAATAATTGCTCATCTGCACAATCTTATAGGCAGTATTAATTTTCACAGTCAGTAAAATTAAAGATGACATGTATCTCATAACAGGGGTCTAAACGTTTGTACCCACAATCAAGTAGTGTCTCTTTATGTGGTGAGCTGATAGCAGTCTGCTGGGTTCACGTTAGCCGTGTTACATAGAACGGCATTGCATAGTCCGCATATGTACGATGTTACTGGCAGGTATAAATCACTCACAGTGAGAGAGATAACATATGTCTCGTGTTTAAGGAGGCAGTGTTATATTGTGTTTAAGGTGGCAGTGTTATATTTCACTGTTCACACTGCCTGAATGGATATTCCTGTTAGCGTATTATACTGTGAACTAATATAGGATTCTGAAGATTGTGTTAATAAACTTAAAGGATGACAGGATATTTAATAGATATAATTGACTGATGACTTGACAAATTATTCTTTCCTCTCTATATTGCTAATAGCGGTATGCTGAGTTCACATAAGCCGTACTAAGTGAGACGATGTTGCAGACAAATATAAATCTCTGACAGTGGGAGAGATATCGTGTGTCTCTTGTTAGGGGAGGCAGTGTTATGTTTCATTAACACTTTCACCTCAGGTTCGATCACTTCAATTAGACTAACACAAACAATAAACACAATATCATTAGGAGCATATCTCGGGCCGTCAGCGCCTTACTCCAATGCGCATTTCGCCCGTGGCTTAATCATGGAGCCACGGGCGAAATGCGAAGTGATCGAACCTGAGGTGAAAGTGTTAATGAAACATAACACTGCCTCCCCTAACAAGAGACACACGATATCTCTCCCACTGTCAGAGATTTATATTTGTCTGCAACATCGTGCAGATCAGAACTGCTTAATGCCGTCTCACTTAGTACGGCTTATGTGAACTCAGCATACCGCTATTAATTCAACACACAAAGAAACATTGTTAATTGCGGGTGCAAATGCCTAGGTCTCTAATATTACTGCCTATAATACTGTGCAGATGAGAAGCTATTGCCTCAGTGAGATGTGTTTAGAATTTACTTTGCAATCTTATTATAGATATTAGCAATATAGAGAGGAAAGAATAATTTGTCAAGTCATCAGTCAATTATATCTATTAAATATCCTGTCATCCTTTAAGTTTATTAACACAATCTTCAGAATCCTATATTAGTTCACAGTATAATACGCTAACAGGAATATCCATTCAGGCAGTGTGAACAGTGAAATATAACACTGCCACCTTAAACACAA
Organism: Pseudophryne corroboree; assembly: GCF_028390025.1. Lineage (NCBI taxonomy): Eukaryota > Metazoa > Chordata > Amphibia > Anura > Myobatrachidae > Pseudophryne > Pseudophryne corroboree. The sequence continues at coordinate 685,863,846 of NC_086444.1, forward strand.
TATAACACTGCCTCCTTAAACACGAGACATATGTTATCTCTCTCACTGTGAGTGATTTATACCTGCCAGTAACATCGTACATATGCGGACTATGCAATGCCGTTCTATGTAACACGGCTAACGTGAACCCAGCAGACTGCTATCAGCTCACCACATAAAGAGACACTACTTGATTGTGGGTACAAACGTTTAGACCCCTGTTATGAGATACATGTCATCTTTAATTTTACTGACTGTGAAAATTAATACTGCCTATAAGATTGTGCAGATGAGCAATTATTGCTTCAGTGAAGTGTGTGGAGAACTCATTCTGCAAATTTATTATAGACTCTAGCTGTACATAGAGGAAAGATTAAGTGATCATATCCATTAATTAATTATTCTATCACCCCAGAGTATATTATTTACACAGGCAGTGTGAACAATCATCCAAACAGACTCTGTTCTGTTTTACAGCAGTTCATAGTACAAAGAATGTTTAGTATATTTGTTACATTCTTTCTCGAGTGACTCATTCTGTCACTTTCTGATGGTGGAGAGTCTAGCAGAACTTAATTTTGCAACAATGTATGAGGGAGACATAGTATTCAAGTCTATTACTCAATGATATTTGTAAAATTTATTTACCACTCCCGAATGATATAACAGCATAAATATAGGAGGAACGTCCCTTATTTCTGTTTCGTTTGATGTCAGTTAGAGGATCACTACATTTATAGTGGTGGTAATTTATACACCACTACGTAGGACTAACATTTATATTAAGTAGGTGATAATTTACACACCACTACACAATACTAACATTGATATTTGGATCGATTATTTAGGACTATAGGAGCAATATCAGGTGTCTCAGCGCCAGTTTTTAATATTTCATTTCTTACTATCTTCTAGTTTTTAATATTTCGCCTCTTTTTTTGATTGGTGGGGAGTTTATTTTATTCTAAATTACCAATAAAAGTTATGTTTTAATTTATTAATAAACAGCCAACTTATGACCCTGTGCACCACAACGCTACCCTTTTTCTTTTTCTTTTTTGATTAAATATCGATCTCTTAGGTAGCAGGTAGCACGTCCCCTCATGCAGATATCTAGATCTCTATATTAATATGTTATATGGGGATTAGGCCATACCATACCGGTGCGGAAACATTTGTTTTTGTTTGTACACCCACGGTGTTACCAGAGCGTCCACAGCTATTGCCTGAGGGTCTCTTGACCTGGCGCAATACCTGTCCAGTTTTTTGTTGAGGCGGGACGCCATCATATCCACCTTTGGTTTTTCCCAACGGTTCACAATCATGTGGAAGACTTCTGGATGAAGTCCCCACTCTCCCGGGTGTAGATCGTGTCTGCTGAGGAAGTCCGCTTCCCAGTTGTCCACTCCCGGAATGAACACTGCTGACAGTGCTATCACATGATCTTCCGCCCAGCGAAGAATCCTTGCAGCTTCTGCCATTGCCCTCCTGCTTCTTGTGCCGCCCTGTCTGTTTACGTGGGCGACTGCCGTGATGTTGTCCGACTGGATCAACACCGGCTGACCCTGAAGCAGGGGTTTTGCCAGGCTTAGAGCATTGTAAATCGCTCTTAGCTCCAGTATATTTATGTGAAGAGACATCTCCAGGCTTGACCACACTCCCTGGAAGTTTCTTCCCTGTGTGACCGCTCCCCAGCCTCTCAGACTGGCATCCGTGGTCACCAGGACCCAGTCCTGTATGCCGAATCTGCGGCCCTCTAACAGATGAGCACTCTGCAACCACCACAGAAGAGACACCCTTGTCCGTGGAGACAAAGTTATCCGCTGATGCATCTGCAGATGCGATCCGGACCATTTGTCCAGCAGATCCCACTGAAAAGTTCGTGCGTGGAATCTGCAGAATGGAATCGCTTCGTAAGAAGCCACCATTTTTCCCAGGACTCTTGTGCATTGATGCACAGACACTTTTCCTGGTTTTAGGAGGTTCCTGACAAGTTCGGATAACTCCCTGGCTTTCTCCTCCGGAAGAAACACCTTTTTCTGAACCGTGTCCAGAATCATTCCCAGGAACAGCAGACGTGTCGTCGGGGTCAATTGAGATTTTGGAAAATTCAGAATCCACCCGTGCTGTTGCAGCACTACTTGGGTTAGTGCTACTACGTCCCCCAGCTGTTCTCTGGACCTTGCCCTTATCAGGAGATCGTCCAAGTAAGGGATAATTAATACGCCTTTTCTTCGCAGAAGAAACATCATTTCGGCCATTACCTTGGTAAAGACCCGAGGTGCCGTGGACAATCCAAACGGCAGCGTCTGAAACTGATAATGACAGTTTTGCACCACGAACCTGAAGTACCCTTGATGTGAAGGGCAAATTGGGACATGCAGGTAAGCATCCTTGATGTCCAGGGACACCATAAAGTCCCCTTCTTCCAGATTCGCTATCACTGCTCTGAGTGACTCCATCTTGAACTTGAATTTTTGTATGTACAGGTTCAAAGATTTCAGATTTAGAATAGGTCTTACCGAGCCGTCCGGCTTCGGTACCACAAATAGTGTGGAATAATACCCCTTTCCCTGTTGTAGGAGGGGTACCTTGACTATCACCTGCTGAGAATACAGCTTGTGAATGGCTTCCAATACCGTCGCCCTGTCTGAGGGAAACGTTGGCAGAGCAGACTTTAGGAACCGGCGAGGAGGAGACTTCTCGAATTCCAACCTGTAACCCTGAGATACTACCTGCAGGATCCAGGGGTCCACCTGTGAGTGAGCCCACTGTGCGCTGAAATTCTTGAGTCGACCCCCCACCGCCCCTGAGTCCGCTTGTAAAGCCCCAACGTCATGCTGAGGGCTTTGCAGAAGCCGGGGAGGGCTTCTGCTCATGGGAGGGAGCTGCTTGGTGCACTCTCTTACCCTTTCCTTTGCCTCGGGGCAGATATGACTGTCCTTTTGCCCGCTTGTTCTTATAGGAACGAAAGGACTGCGGCTGAAAAGACGGTGTCTTTTTCTGTTGGGAGGGGACCTGGGGTAAAAAGGTGGATTTCCCGGCTGTTGCCGTGGCCACCAAATCCGATAGACAGACCCCAAATAATTCCTCCCCTTTATACGGCAATACTTCCATATGCCGTTTGGAATCCGCATCACCTGACCACTGTCGCGTCCATAAACTTCTTCTGGCAGATATGGACATCGCACTTACTCTCGATGCCAGAGTGCAAATATCCCTCTGAGCATCTCGCATATAAAGAAAAGCATCCTTTAATTGCTCTATAGTCAATAAAATACTGTCCCTATCCAGGGTATCAATATTTTCAGTCAGGGAATCCGACCAAACCACTCCAGCACTGCACATCCATGCAGAGGCGATGGCTGGTCGCAGTATAACACCAGTATGAGTGTATATACTTTTCAGGGTAGTTTCCAGCCTCCTATCAGCTGGATCCTTGAGGGCGGCCGTTTCAGGAGACGGTAACGCCATTTGTTTTGATAAGCGTGTGAGTGCCTTATCCACCCTAGGGGGTGTTTCCCAGCGCGCCCTAACCTCTGGCGGGAAAGGATATAATGCCAATAACTTCTTTGAAATTAGCAGTTTTCTATCGGGGTTAACCCACGCTTCATCACACACTTCATTCAATTCCTCTGATTCAGGAAAAACTACAGGTAGTTTTTTCAGACCCCACATAATACCCCTTTTTGTGGTACTTGCAGTATCAGAGATATGCAAAGCCTCCTTCATTGCCGTGATCATATAACGTGTGGCCCTACTGGAAAATACGTTTGTTTCTTCACCGTCGACACTAGATTCGGTGTCCGTGTCTGGGTCTGTGTCGACCGACTGAGGTAAAGGGCGTTTTACAGCCCCTGACGGTGTCTGAGACGCCTGGACAGGTACTAACTGGTTTGCCGGCCGTCTCATGTCGTCAACTGATTTTTGTAACGTGCTGACATTATCACGTAATTCCATAAACAAAGCCATCCATTCCGGTGTCGACTCCCTAGGGGGTGACATCACCATTACCGGCAATTGCTCTGCCTCCACACCAACATCGTCCTCATACATGTCGACACACACGTACCGACACACAGCAGACACACAGGGAATGCTCTTATCGAAGACAGGACCCCACTAGCCCTTTGGGGAGACAGAGGGAGAGTTTGCCAGCACACACCCAAGCGCTATAAATATATAGGAACAACCCTACAGAAGTGTTGTTTCCTTTATAGCAGCTTAATATATCAATATCGCCAAAAAAGTGCCCCCCCTCTCTGTTTTTTTTACCCTGTTTCTGTAGTGCAGTGCAGGGTAGAGTCCTGGGAGCCTTCCTCGCAGCGGAGCTGTGCAGGAAAATGGCGCCGTGTGCTGAGGAGATAGGCCCCGCCCCCTATTTCGGCGGGCTCTTCTCCCGGTGTTTGTGAGACCTGGCAGGGGTTAAATACATCCATATAGCCCCAGGGGCTATATGTGATGTATTTTTAGCCAGAACAAGGTATTATCATTGCTGCCCAGGGCGCCCCCCCCCAGCGCCCTGCACCCTCAGTGACCGCTGGTGTGAAGTGTGCGGAGAGCAATGGCGCACAGCTGCAGTGCTGTGCGCTACCTCATGAAGACTGAAAAGTCTTCTGCCGCCGGTTTCTGGACCTCTTCACTTTTCGGCATCTGCAAGGGGGTCGGCGGCGCGGCTCCGGGACCGGACTCCATGGCTGGGCCTGTGTTCGATCCCTCTGGAGCTAATGGTGTCCAGTAGCCTAAGAAGCCAATCCATCCTGCACGCAGGTGAGTTCACTTCTTCCTACCTAAGTCCCTCGTTGCAGTGAGCCTGTTGCCAGCAGGACTCACTGAAAATAAAAAACCTAATAACTTTTTCTAAGCAGCTCTTTAGGAGAGCCACCTAGATTGCACCCTGCTTGGACGGGCACAAAAACCTAACTGAGGCTTGGAGGAGGGTCATAGGGGGAGGAGCCAGTGCACACCACCTAGTCCTAAAGCTTTTATTTTTGTGCCCTGTCTCCTGCGGAGCCGCTAATCCCCATGGTCCTGACGGAGTCCCAGCATCCACTAGGACGTCAGAGAAATAATGGCGGGGGCTCATGCATATAACAGTGTCCAACTGTATATATGCTGCTTTTGCCAGGAGGTACTAAATTGCTGCCCAGGGCGCCCCCCCCCTGAGCCCTGCACTCTACAGTGACCGGAGTGTGTGGGTTAGTGTGCGGAGCCCATCTAATCCCCATGGTCCTTACGGAGTCCCCAGCATCCACTAGGACGTTAGAGAAAACAAAGATACATCCATCCGGAAAAGACACTCACAGCAAAGATACACCCACACGGACAAGACATCAATCAACACCAAAGAACAACTGCACAAATGATTATGTGAATGTATTTGTGATACATGTCTTATCTTCATCGCTACAATCTTCAGGTAGTGTCACACATAGTCGAAAGGTAATATCCACATATACTAGCATTCACATATGTTCCCCCTCCATGTATCATCAACTAAATGTGCACCCCATTTATTGTAACCAGAAGCCGAAAAGAGCTCGGTAGAGTTTGTTAGCCCATTTACAGACCCTTAATACGGGATAAGAAGGATTTAATGTATACTTCGCAGTACCTCGACGCTTATTTAGAACATATACGGCACGATGATACATGCCCCTCAGACATGGACTCATACATACATGCTTTTTACTATCCCACTAGGTCATACATTTCCCACGTACATCTCTCCCCCTACCGTCCAATTATCTGTAGATAATTTGTATTACAGGTTGAGTATCCCATATCCAAATATTCCGAAATACGGAATATTCCGAAATACGGACTTTTTTGAGTGAGTGAGATAGTGAAACCTTTGTTTTTTGATGGCTCAATGTACACAAAGTTTGTTTAATACACAAAGTTATTAAAAATATTGTATTAAATGACCTTCAGGCTGTGTGTATAAGGTGTATATGAAACATAAATGAATTGTGTAAATGTACACACACTTTGTTTAATGCACAAAGTTATAAAAAATATTGTCTAAAATTAACTTCAGGCTGTGTGTATAAGGTGTATATGAAACATAAATGCATTCTGTGCTTAGATTTAGGTCCCATCACCTTGATAGCTCATTATGGTATGCAATTATTCCAAAATACGGAAAAATCCCATATCCAAAATACCTCTGGTCCCAAGCATTTTGGATAAGGGAGACTCAACCTGTATATGTTTTTATGTTTTTATCCAATTAACTGTAGATATTGTATTATATATTTTTCTGTTCATTGTTTAGATAGTGGCAGTTATGGTTGACTGCCAAAGGGTGGACTGTCAAAGTCGAAAAATATCGTACTGCATATACTATGTACTAACACCAGGCGCATGCCCGCTGTGCGCGCGCCCATTCTGCCGTGCGTGCACATACTCGCAATTTGCGTATGATCACTCCCGCGATCATGCGCGTGATATGGGTATTTACGGCGGGGTTTGTGAGCGCATAGAGGGTTATTAGAACATTGCATATTTAACCCAAATACTGTACTTTATAGATATAGCTCTCTTGCATTACATCAGCAAGTTAGAACAGTTTAAATGATTCCATGGCGAGGGTATTCATCTTTACATGATAGGAAGGGACAAACTAAGGTTAGAAGGTGATGTCTAGTATCCAGCTGTAGGGTATTTTAAGGGAAACATACTGGTGTTGGTTAGAGAAAAATCGCAGGTTCCTGCATATAGTTATGTGCAGAAGTAGAATATAGATATAAATTGTATTTAAAATATATTATGAATGTGGAGGGAACGAGAATGGAACCCTGTCACACAAATTAAATCTCCCACAGACAGATACAATGGCCTTATTTACACTAAGCTTTGAGATTCTATGAAGAGGGCATACACCTTTGTTTACTAAGATGGCCAGGTTTCTCTTCAGAATAATGAGTGCTGAGGTGTCATTGTCTCACCTGAAAGTAAGGGACAAACAAGGGTGAACAATGCCCAGGAGCCGAGGATGTTTGGAAGATCAGAAACAATAGCTAACCAAAACCAGACAGATAGGAATTTAGGATACTAACATTCCTAGTCCAAAATCCATGGAGATAGAGGTATTCATTTATATATAATATATATATATATATATATATATATATATATATATATATATATATATATATATATATATTTCCTAACAAATTGAAATAGCAGGAGTATGTATGTATGTGTGTGTATATATATATATATATATATATATATATATATATATATATATATATATATATATGAATATGTGGATATATGAATATCTTGAAGATTGAAATAGATAGTAATATCATGTGTGGGATCATATTGTTCAGAGTCACGTGAACATTAATCTGGTGGGAATAAGAACATTGTTAAAACTTCATTAAGATATTAATAATACCAGATTTATGTTTAATGTGATGGGTTTAACTGATCATGGGGCGGGAACTCAGATGTAAACAACAGAAACCACATCCCAAGTCCTAGCCATCGCCCACTTCTTGAACTAACCAATGGTCCCCGGTGCAGGACATGTCCCACCCCCTAACCAATGGAAGAAGAGCACACAGTGTCTATTGTATTATGCCTTGATCTACTGAATAAAGAGCGAGCTGCAGGCCAGGTCACTATCAAAGACTCTGAACGCTATCTGTATGACCAGCGGAGGACCGGATCCGGGTTACGCTTGCGAACATTCTCACATATGTACATTGACTGTAGCCATTATTCTGTTTAGATATCTTGTTAGCCTGTAGTGTATAAATTGTATTGTTATTCCCTTTGTCTAATCAATCCGCAGTGGCCTTAGAACCCTGTGGTTTTACCCCATATCGGTGTTGTGTCCTCACTTCTCTGCTAGGGGTTAAAGGGTTATTATATTCACAAACTGCATAGGGTTTTAACGTGTATTTGGTAAGTGTACGCACTGTGAGCACTTTGTACCGACAGCGCTGAACAAGATTTAAAGTGTATCATCATTAAAGTGCTTTGCTGCATAAGGTTTAAAGCATAAACGTATCATTACATTGTATCACTAACAAGGTTTAAAATCTATCATCTAATTGTGTGCGCGCGGTGTGTACTTTGTACTCCCGGCGCGGCATCTTGTACGCTAAGTCCGTAAGCTATAGGACTCTGTACGCAAATAGCGTACACAGTACGTAGCGTGTGTATTCAATCTATCAGCCGCAGCGGCTCCACGGTAAGGTGTATTTAAAGTTATAGCTTTATGTTTAAAGATAATAATTGACATTATCACCGCAGTAGCTGTGGAAACCAGGTCCGCTAGACCTTCCCCAAATAACACCTCACCCTTGTAAGGCAAAACTTCCATATGCCTCTTTGAGTTGGCATCACCCGTCCATTTGCGGGTCCACAGTGCTCGCCTAGCAGAAATCGCCATGGCGTTGGCTCTGGAACCTACATAGTAGGTAGGAGCCCAACGTCTCTCTGAGTGTCTCTCATATATAAGACTGCGTCTTTAATGTGACCTAAGGTCAATAAAATGGTATCCCTATCTAGGGTATCAATGTCAGCTGACAAGGTATCTGTCCAAGCTGCTACCGCACTACAAACCCAAGCCGATGCTATTGCCGGTCTGAGCAAAGCACCCGTATGTGAATAAATTGATTTTAAGGTAGTTTCCCGTCTGCGATCAGCAGGATCCTTGAGGGCTGCCGTGTCTGGAGACTGTAGCGCCACCTTTTTGGACAAGCGCGTTAAAACCTTGTCCACCTTGGGTGAAGATTCCCACCGTAACCTGTCCTGTGCAGGGAAAGGATACACCATAAGAATTCTCTTGGGAATCTGCAGTTTCTTGTCTGGAGTTTCCCAAGCTTTTTCAAATAACGCGTTCAGCTCATGAGATGGGGGAAAGGTTACCTCAGGTTTCTTTTCCTTAAACATGCATACCCTCGTGTCAGGGACAGAGGGGTCATCTGTGATATGCAAAACATCTTTTATTGCAATAATCATATAATGAATACTTCTGGCCACCCTTGGGTGTAACCTCACATCATCGTAGTCGACACTGGAGTCAGAATCCGTGTCGGTATCAGTGTCTGCTACTTGGGACAGTGGACGTTTCTGAGACCCTGAAGGGCCCTGTGACACAGCCAAAGCCATGGATTGACTCCCTGTTTTATCCCTGGACTCTGCTTTGTCCAATCTCTTATGTAATAAAGACATTTGCATTTAGAACATTCCACATATCCAGCCAATCAGGTGTCGGCTTTGCCGACGGAGACACCACAATCATCTGCTCCACCTCCTCCTTAGATGAGCCTTCCGCTTCAGACATGCCGACACGCACGTACAGACACCCCCACACACTCAGGGATATATCTATATGGAAACAGTCTACCAATAAGGCCCTTTGGCGAGACAGAGAGAAGAGAGTATGACAGCACACACCCAGCGCCACCAGACACTGGAATAAAATCCCAGTTAGTACAGCGCTTGTATATAAATATATAATTACACTCACTGCGCCAATTAAATGTGCCCGCCCCCCCCCCCCCCTTCTTTTTTGCCTTCTGTAACCGTGTTCAGCAGGGGAGAGTCCGGGGAGCCAGCTTCTCTGCAGTGTGCTGTGGAGAAAATGCACTGGTTAGTGCTGGAGGATCAAGCTCCGCCCCCTCAGCGGCGGGCTTCGGTCCCGCTCAAATTATTTATACTGGCTGGGGGGGGGGGGGGGGTTTAATATACCGCCTCCGCAGTATCTAATCCATATGCCAGTGTCCCTTGAGGTTAAAATTGCTGCCCAGAGCGCCCCCCCTGCGCCCTGCACCCTTACAGTGCCCGCTGTGTGTGTATTTCTGGAAGCAATGCCGCGCAGCGTTACCTCAGTGAAGATCTGAAGTCTTCTGCCGCCTTTGAAGTCTTCTTTCTTCTTAATACTTACCCAGCTACTATCTTCCAGCTCTGTGAGGAGGAGGACGGCGGCGCAGCTCCGGGACGAACGACGAGGGTGAGACCTGCGTTCCGACCCTCTGGAGCTAATGGTGTCCAGTAGCCTAAGAAGCAGAGCCTATCATTTAAGTAGGTCTGCTTCTCTCCCCTCAGTCCCACGATGCAGGGAGCCTGTTGCCAGCAGTGCTCCCTGAAAATAAAAAACCTAACAAAAAGTATTTTTCAGAGAAACTTAGGAGAGCTACCCCTGCAGTGCACCCAGTCTCCTCTGGGCACAGGATCTAACTGAGGTCTGGAGGAGCGGCATAGAGGAAGGAGCCAGTGCTCACCCATTCTAAAGTCTTTAGAGTGCCCATGTCTCATGTGGAGCCCGTCTATACCCCATGGTCCTTATGGAGTCCCCAGCATCCTCTAGGACGTAAGAGAAATGTGTATTTATGCTCTCATCCTATCATATGCATTTACTACCATTATTTCAGGGAACATATTGGTTTGAGGCTACAAATGAATTTGACAGATTCAGGTATAACAAAAATAAAAGCACATAGTACAATGGGGTCATTCCGAGTTGATCGCTAGCTGAAAATGTTCGCTGCGCAGCAATGATGCAAAAAAAGGCACTCCTGCGCATGCAAATGCGGCGCAATGCACACGCGCAACGTATTTTCACAACGGACGATGACGTTTCACACAAGGTCTAGCGAAGCTTTTCAGTCGCACTGCTGGGCGCAGTGACCGAGAGGAAGTGGACGTTTCTGGGTGTCAACTGAGCGTTTTCAGGGAGTGTTCGGAAAAATGCAGGCGTGCCAAAAAAAACGCAGGCGTGGCTGGGCGAACGCAGGGTATGTTCGTGACGTCAAAACAGGAACTGAACAGTCTGAAGTGATCGCAAGTGCTGAGTAGGTCTGAGGCTACTCCGAAAGTGTACAAAATTATTTTGCAGCCGCTCTGCGATCTTTTCATTCGCACTTCTGCTAAGCTAAAATACACTCCCAGTGGGAGACGGCATAGCGTTTGCACGGCTGCAAAAAACTGCTGGCGAGTGAACAACTCTGAATGACCCCCAATAAGCAGTCCGTTCAATTAGCAGGCCTGATGCATGGGTGCATGTATATATGCAATGTACAGTACTCCTGGCAGTACAGAATTTAAAAAAAAAAAAAAAAAAAAAAAAAACACATTTCTGTGCGCACCTCTATGGTATAAAACAAAAATCCGCTATGTAGGTGTGATGTGGAATAACATTCCACAATGTGTTTTGCAGCTAACTGAAAAAACTGACAACTATGTATCTTTTTCTGAGCCCAGAAAAATTAAAGATGGATGCGGAGAGGTTAAAATGAAAAAAAGAAAAAAAAAAAAAAAAGAAGAGGTACAGACTTTGTAAATTATAAAAGACTCCCCTCCCGTGTATCGCTGCTAGAGAACTTCAAAGAAATACATTAAACATAAAAAGGAGATGTATGGTAGACCTACTATTGTTCAATCTCTTTCTGCGAGGTTCATTGGTTCCACACAGGAAAACATTGGGATGGTGGTGGGGGGGGGGGGGGGGTAGGTGTAGAGATGGATCTTGATCCAAGCACCAACAGGCTAAAGCTTTAGACTGTCCCAGGATGCATTGGGGCCTCCTCTATAGCCCCGCCTCCAGGCACTGGAGCTCAGTTTAGTTAACCAGTCTAGTGCAGTAGCAGGTAAAAGAGAAGGTAGATGTTAGTCACATAGAACCACAATCTCATGACAGGAGAAGGGACCAGCGGCTAATGCCACAAAAACCCATAGAAGCTAGGCGAGTCAGGGCGGGCGCCCTGTGGAACCAATGTACCTTGCAGAAAGAGATTTAACCATGGAAAGTCTACCATAAATCTCCCTTTTATGCAGCGGGGTACATTGGTTACCACAGGGAAACATTGGGGATGTCAAAGCAGTTCCTCATGGGAGGGGACGCTCCGTAGCAGGTATGAGAACCCGGCGTCCAAAAGAAGCATCCTGGGAGGCGGAAGTATCAAAGGCATAGAACCTAAAGAACGTGTTCACTGAGGACCACGTAGCCGCCTTGCACAACTCTTCAGCGGACGCGCCTCGGGCGGACACCCAAGGGTCCAACAGACATAGTAGAATGGGCTTTAATAGCAGCAGGAGCTGGAAAACCATCCTGTGCATATGCTTGTGCAATCACCATTCTAATCCATCTGGCCAATGTCTGTTTGTTCGCAGGCCAGCCACGTTTGTGAAAACCAAAAAAGGGTATCTGACCTCCTAATAGAGGCAGTCCTTTCCACGTAAATACTGAGAGCCTGTACCACATCCAAAGACTGCTCTTTGGAGGACAAACCAGAGAAGATGAAAGCCAGAACCAAAGTCTCCTGTTTAAGGTGGAAAGATGATACCACCTTAAGTAGATAATCAGTGCGAGTTCTAAGAACTGCCCGGTCCCAGTGAAAAATCAGAACGGGTGGACGACAGGACAAAGCACCCTCCTAGCAGAGGCAATAACCAGTAGGAACAGGACCTTGACCGTAAACCATTTGAGGTCCACCAACTCAAGAGGTTCAAATGGAGACTCTTGCAGGGTATTGAGGACAACAGCCAGATCCCATGGTGCCACAGGAGGGACATAGGGAGGCTGAATCCTTAAAACACCAAGTGAAAGTACGATCATCACGAATAGACGCAATTTTTCGCTGAAACCACACCGACAAAGCAGATATATGAACCTTGAGGGAGGCCAGAACGAAAGACTAAGTCCAGGCCACGTTGCGGAACAGACAGAAGTCTGGAAGTTCTGAATTTGTATGCATTGTAATTCTTAGCAGCACACCAGGTGAAGTAAGAATTCCAGACACTGTAATAAATCCGCGCAGATGCCGGTTTGCGGGCCTTCAGCATAGTTTGGATAACCACCTCGGAGGATCCTTTGGCCCTCAGGAGTGATGCTTCCAGAGCCGAGCCATCAAAGCCTGTGTGGCCAAGTCCAGGTAGACACAAGGGCCCTGAACGAGGAGGTCTAGGCGTTAAGGACTCTCGAGAGAACCCCTGTAGGTCTGAGAACCAAGGCCACGCTGGAGCGACTATAAGTAGTATTTCTCCTCCTTGTTTGTACTTCTGTAGCACCCTGGGCAGGAGTGACACTGGAGGGAACACGTAGGGCAGCCGAAAGTTTCATGGAAACGCCAGTGCGTCCACGAATGCTGCTTGAGGATCCCTTGTCCGTGATCCGAAGACCGGAAGACTGATTGTGTGGAGATGCTATCAGGTCTACATCTGGTAGGCCCCATTTGTCCACCAGGAGTTGAAAGACTTCCGGATGAAGACTCTACTCTCCGGCATGCACGCCCTGACGACTGAGGAAATCCACTTCCCAGTTGATGACTCCCGTAATAAACACTGCCGATATTGCTGGCAGATGGCGTTTCTGCCCAACAAAGGATTTTTGACACTTACATCATTACTATGCGGCTTCGAGTGCCACCTTGATGTTTGCCACCGTGGTGGCATTGTCTGACCGTACTTGAACAGGCCTGTTCTGTAACAGTGGCAGGGAAAGAGACAAAAGAATTGAACACTGCCCGCAATTCCAGAATGTTTATCGGGAAGAATGATTCCTCCTTGGTCCACCGACCCTGGAAAGAGTGTTGCTCCAACACCACGCCCCAGACCCTCAGACTGGCATCCGTAGTCAGTAGGAGCCAGTTGGGGATCCAGAAGGGATGGTCCCTGCTTAACTGCTGGTCTCGTAACCACCAGGCCAGCGATAGACGAACCTCCGGAGTCAAGGAGATCATGCGAGACCTGATCCGATGAGGTAGGCTGTCCCATTTGGAAAGGATTAACCTTTGTAGAGAGCGTGAATGAAATGGAGCGTACGTTACCATGTCGAAAGCAGACACCATCAGGTCTAGTGCTTGCATCGCCGAGTGTATCGACACTCTTGGATGAGAGAGGAAGTATCTGATCCTGTCCTGAAGCTTCAGGACCTTCTCTGGAGACAGAAACCGCCGCTGACTGTGTATGTACAGCAGCGACCCCAGGTGCACCATGCTCCGAGCAGGGACTAGCGATGGGCTTATAGGAAGTTTACAGTCAGTTGCAGATGACTGAGGAGGACATCGTGGGAGTTCGCCAGGATCAGCAAATCGTCCAGATATGGCAGTATCCTTAATCCCTGGCGACGGAGATGAGCCGTCATCACGGCCATAATCTCAGTGAAGATCTGAGGAGTCGAGTTTAGTCCAAATGGCAGAGTCTGGAAGAGTGGAGGTTGCCAATAGCAAACCGCAGATATTGCTGATGCGATATGGCAATAGGTATATGCAGGTAAGCATCTCGACTATGCAGGGATACCATATAGTCTCCGGATTCCATGGCCAGTACAATGGAGCGCAGTGTTTCCATACGGAATTTGGATACTCACAAATTTGTTCAGTGATTTGAGGTTGAGTACAGGCCGGAAAGACCCATTGGGTTTCGGTACTAGAAACAGGGTCTAATAATATCCTCTGTCTTGTTGGGATAGAGGTACTGGCACCACCACTACTGTCTCTAGAAGGGAACTCACCATCAATTGTAGAGCTTGCACTTTCAATGGACCCCAAGGGAAACTGTTGTGCAAAACTGGCGAGTGGGGACGCCTTTTGAAAAAGACTACATACCCGTGAGAAACGACTTCTCGCACCCATGTGTCGGAAGTGGTCTTTAACCAGACCTGGGTGAATCGCACCCTGGGGTACCCAAGAGGGAGGCCCGCCCTATCATGCGGCAGGCTTGTCATGTTTAGAAGCAGGCTGACGGGCTGCCCAGGATTGTTTAGTCTTGAGCTTAGTGGCTTTGGAAGCACAAGTGTCTCAGGTATGCCTGACCTTTTCTTTCCCTAGAGGCCGAAAGAAACGAAAAGTGGTACATTTTACCTTCGGTGCAGAAGGAGTAGTATTAGGGAGAAAGGGAGTTTTGGCAGCCGCCAAGTCAGCCACAATCTTATTGAGGTCTTCCCCAAACAGGATGTCTCCCATTAAAAAGGGAGCACCTCCAAGGTCTTTTTGGAATATAGGTCCACCTTCCATGACCTCAACCACAGAATACGGCAAGCCAGGATGGACGTAGTCAATGCCTTGGACGCCAACACACCTGCCTCAGAGGACATATCCTAAATGTAATAGGCGGCGGTGGTGATGTGAGACAGGTACTGTCTGGCAATGTCAGATGATAGGATTTTAATTACCTACCGGTAAATCCTTTTCTCGTAGTCCGTAGAGGATGCTGGGGTCCACATTAGTACCAAGGAGCATAGACAAGTCCACTAGGAGCCATTGGCACTTTAAGAGTTTGAGAGTGTGGGCTGGCTCCTCCCTCTATGTACCTCCCACCAGACTTAGTCTAGAAACTGTGCCCGAGGAGAAGGACATCTTCGAGAAAGATTTTACACAGATAGTGGCGAGATTCACAACAGCTCTCACACAAGGCAAACCAAGCTAACTTGCTTGAAACATCAGCAACGGCTGAATAAGATTAGTTACCAAGTAACAAAACAGTACATAACCTAGAACTAAGTAGTACTGAACTAAATAACCACTGCAGGATCACGAAGCGCTGGGCGGGCACCCAGCATCCTCTACGGACTACGAAAAAAGGATTTACAGGTAGGTAATTAAAATCCTATTTTCTCTTAAGTCCAAGAGAATGCTGGGGTCCACATTAGTACCATGGGGATGTACCAAAGTTCCCAGAATGGGAGGGAGAGCGCAGAGGCTCCAGCAGAACCGATTGACCAAACTTGAGGTCCTCAGAGGCCAAAGTATCGAATTTGTAGAACCTTGCAAACGTGTTCGACCCCGACCAAGTAGCCGTTCGGCAGAGTTGTAAAGCCAAGACACCCCGGGCAGCCGCCCAGGAAGAACCCACCTTCGAGTAGAGTGGGCCTTAACATACCTAGGACACGGCAAGCCTGCTGTAGAATACGCATGCTGGGTAGTGAACCTGATCCAGCGAGAAATCGTCTGCTTAGAAGCAGGACACCAATTCAATCATACAGGACAAACAGAGTCCGATTTTCTGTGACGAGCAGTCCTGCTCACATAGATTTTTAGAGTCCTTACCACATCTAAAGACTTTGATGAAACTGAGGAATCAGTCGCAACTGCCACCACAATAGGGTGGTTGACAGGAAATGCCGACACAACCTTCAGTAGAAACTGCTGAAGTGTCCGGAGCGCCGCTCTATCTTCATGGAAGATCAAGTATGGGCTTTTACATGACAAAACCGCCAACTCCAACACACGTCAAACAGAAGCTAAGGACAACAAAGTGACAGCCTTCCACGTGAGAAACTTGACCTCAACCTCCTGTAGAGGCTCAAACCAGTCCGACTGGAGGAACTGCAACACCACGTTAAGATCCCAGGGCGCCGTAGGCGGTACAAAGGGAGGTTGGATGAGCAAAAATCCCTTAAAAAAAAAAGTCTGAACCTCAGGGAGGACAGCAAATTGTTTCTGGAAGAAAATGGATAGGGCTGAAATCTGGACCTTTATAGATCCTAACCTCAGGCCCATATCCACACTTGCTTGCAGGAAGAGGAAAAAAATGTCCCAGTTGAAACTCCACCGCAGGAAACTTCTTGGACTCATACCAAGATACATATTTTTTCCAAATACGATGGTAATGTTTAGACGTTACACCTTTCCTAGCCTGCATCAGGGTAGGAATAACCTTGTTGAGAATGCCCTTCCAAGCTAGTATCCGGCGTTCAACCTCCATGCTGTCAAACATAGCCGCGGTAAGTCTTGATAGGCGAACGGCCCCTGCTGCAGCAGGTCCTCCCGAAGAGAAAGAGGCCTTGGCTCTTCTAGCAGTAGATCCAGAAGATCCACGTACCAAGACCTTTTTGGCCAGTCCGGAGCAATGAGGATTATTCTCCTTATGAGTTTGAGAACTCTTGGAATGAGTGGAAGTGGAGGAAACACGTACACCGACTGGAACACCCACAGAGTCACTAGGGTGTCCACCGCCACTGCTTGCGGGTCCCTCGACCTGGAACAATACCGCCGAAGCATCTTGTTGAGACGAGAGGCCATCATGTCTATTTGGGGTACACTCCAAAGATCTGTTACCTCCTTGAACACCTCCGTATGGAGACCCCACTCCCCTGGATGGAGATCGTGTCTGCTGAGGAAGTCAGCTTCCCAGTTGTCTACTCCCAGAATGAAGATTGCTGACAGCGCCAACGCGTGCTTTTCTGCCTAGAGGATGATTCTTGTTACCTCTGACATTGCAGCTCTGCTCTTCGTTCCGCCCTGTCTGTTTACAGTATGTAAGCGACTGTCATTACACTATCCGACTGCACTTGAATGGCCCGATTTCTCAGAAGATGAGCCGCTTGGAGAAAACCGTTGCAGACGGCTCTTAGTTCCAGAATGTTTATTGGTAGGCTGACTTCTAGACTTGACCACCTTCCTTGGAAGGTTTGCCCTTGAGTGACTGCACCCCAGCTCCGGAGAGTTGCATCCGTGGTTAGAAGGATCCAGTCCTGAATCCCAAACCTGTAGCCCTCCAGAAGGTGAGGTAATTGTAGCCACCAGAGGAGTGAAATCCTGGCCTTTGGCGACAGACTTATTCTCTGGTGCATATGTAGATGGGATCCCGAACACTTGTCAAAGAGATCCAGTTGGATAGAGCATGAAACCTCCCGTACTGCAGAGCCTCGTAAGAGGCCACCATCTTCCCCAGAAGGCGAATGCACTGATGAACCGACACCCGGGCTGGCTTCAGGACATCCCGGACCATTGTTTGCATCACCAACGCTTTTTCCTCTGGAAGAAACACCCTCTGCACTTCCGTGACGAGGATGATTCCCAGAAAGGACAACCTCCTGGTTGGTTCCAAATGTAATTTTAGAAGATTCAGGATCCAACCGTGTTCCCTGAGTAGATGGGTCGTGAGAACAAGGGACTGTAACAGCTTCTCCTTGGACGATAACCTTATCAGCAGATCGTCCAGATATGGAATAATGTTCACCCCCTGTCTGCGGAAGAGAACCATAATTTCCACCATCACCTTGGTGAATACCCTCGGTGCTGTGGAGAGGCCGAATGGCAGGGCATGGAATTGAAAAGGACAGTCCAATAGTGCGAATCAAAGACAAGCTTGATGCAGCGGCCAAATTGGAATGTGGAGATACGCATCCTTGATATCCAGGGATACCAGGAATTCCCCCTCCTCCAGACCCGATATCACCGCCCTTAGAGACTCCATTTTGAACTTGAACTCCCTCAGGAAGGGGTTTAGCGATTTTAAGTTCAGAAAGGGTCTGCCCGAACCATCCGGTTTCGGTACCACGTAAAGGTTTGAATAGTAACCTTTGTTTTGCATATGGGGTGGAACCAACTTTTGGATGGCCTCCTGTAGGATAGCCCTGTCTGCCAGCAAAGCGGACGATCCTGATTTGAAGAGATGGTGAGGAGGGAGATCATGAAATTCCACTCTGTACTGCTGGGATACAATATCTTGCACCCAGGGATCCAGGCCGGACGACACCCAGACGTGACTGAAATGTCCGAGTCTCGCCCCCACCGGCCCTAACTCCAGGCCGCGCGGTCCACCGTCATGCTGAGGACTTTGGCGTACCTGAAGCAGGTTTCTGCTCCTGGAAACCCGCAGCAGCAGGTTTCCTGGATTTTGGTCAACCTCCTCTAAAGAAGGTGTTTGACGGTTTGGCCTTTCTTGTTTTAGCAACCCGAAAGGACTGTCATGCAGCTGAAGAAAAATGTTTCTTCATAGCAGGTGCAGCTGGGGGAAGAAAAGGTGACATACACGCTTGTAGCCGTGGAGATCCACGCATCCAACGCTTCCCCAAAGAGAGCCTGACCAGTGTAGGGTAGGATCTCCACTTCTCTCCTGGATTCCGCGTCGGCAGACTACAGGTGCAGCCAGTCCTCGACGAGCTGAGACAGACATTGAAGAAATTCCTGCAGCCATTGAACCCAGGTCTTTCATGGATTCCACCATAAATCCTGCAGAATCCTGAATGTTACGTAAAAACAATTCAACGTCACTTTTATCCATTGTATCCAAATCCTCAAGTAATGTGCCTGACCACTTTACTATAGCTTTGGAAATCCATGCACAGGCAATAGTAGGATGTAGTATCGCCCCTGAAGCCGTGTATATGGATTTAAGCGTAGTATCAATTTTGCGATCAGCCAGCTCCTTTAAGACAGTAGATCCTGGAACAGGTAAAACTATCTTCTTCGAGAGTCTGGATACAGACGCATCCACTATGGGTGAGTTTTCCCATATTTTTCTATCCTCCTCAGGGAAGGGGAAATCAACCAGAACCCTTCTAGGGATCTGGAATTTTTTCTCCGGGTTTTCCCATGCTTTTTCAAAAATAGCATTTAATTCTTTGGACGCAGGGAAGGTTAGCGAGGCTTTCTTATTGTTAGTGAAGTAAGCCTCCTCAACCTGCTTTGGTGTTGTATCAGCAATATTCAACACATCCCTAATAGCCTCTATCATCAACTGCACCCCTTTAGCAAGAGATGCGGCCCCCCTGAGCACATTCCCATCACCGTCTGCCGTGTCAGAATCGGTATCTGTGTCATCTTGCATAATCTGGGCAAGAGCACGTTTGTGGGAACCTACAGAGGGGGAGCCCTGAGGTAACAGAACCGGACCAAACTACCACAGAGTTCTGTAAAACCTGAGTTGCAAATTCATTCTGTGCAACCCTAGTAGAAATCTGAGAAATCATAGATTTTATAGAGGATAACCATTCAGGATCCCTTGCTGGTATCTGCGCTAAAACAGTGCAATCCTGATTACATGGAATGAAATCATCCTGAGAAGACATATCCTCTGCAGCATATGACACAGAGTCCCTGAACATAGCTAAATGGAGACCCCAAACACTCCACACACACACACACACACTCACACAGGGGAGGCTAGACAGTTTCAACCCCAGAATGGCAAGAGAGACACAGAGATTGGAGCCAACCGACACACAGCGCTTTCAAGGTATAGGGAGACCCCAATCAGCGCTGACTGTTTACCTTAATAGGTTACACAGCTCCCCCCCCCCTCTTTTACAACCCCCTGTTACCGTAAGAGATAGCTGGAGTTGATATGGAGGAACTGCTCTTCACTGACCGCGTTTCTGCAGGCAGGAAAATGGCGTCGAACGCTGCTGGTTCCGCTCTGAGAAGCTCCGCCCCCTTACTGGCGCTGTCTCACCGCTCTTCTGGAGATTATACTGGCCTGAGGAATCATGCTGGCAGCGATCGTGGAGCCCTGACAGGCTTAGAGGTCAGTGTAGGGTAAAGCTGCTGGCTCAGGGCGCCCCTCACAGCACCGCACTATGTACTGCCGAGCCCCAGAGCGCAGTTAGTACTGCGCTCCATACCCTGTTGCCACCATTTTGACACCAGCTCCCCGCTTGCTAAGGGGGCCGGTGACTGACTCGCCACTGATCTTCTGGCTCTGTAAGGGGGTGGGGGATCCCCTGTGGCAGGGAATGTTCGATCCCCTCAGGAGCTCAGTATCCTGTCAGCGGAGATAGTGGCTCAGACCTCGCAGGGAGGACACTACTCCCCCCTTAGTCCCATGAAGCAGGGAGGCTGTTGCCAGCAGCCTCCCTGTAAAATAAAAAATCTAAAACAAAGTTTTCCAGAGAAGCTTTGTAGAGCTCCCCTAGCTGTGACCGGCTCGTCCGGGCACATTTTCTAAACGGAGTCTGGTAGGAGGGGCATAGACTTTGTGTCTTATGCTGCTGAGGACATTTCCTCTCAGGAGGAATCCATTCCATGCACACATGAATGTATGTCTTGTCTCAGATCCCTATTAATGAGCCTGAGTGGTTGACCTCTATTAAGGGTATGATCTCTCAGATCTCTACTAGGGTAGCTCATACTGAGACTGAAACTAGGTTTTAAAGAAGTCTATGGCAGGTTGGTCAGGTTCTGTTCCTATTCCTTCAAAATCACCTTGCATATACCCACGGAAACGTGCACTTGCCCAGTTTATGCAAGATGACACGTATACCGACTCTGACACGGCAGACTGTGATGGGGATGGGGATGTGCTGAGGGGGACGGTATCCCTTGCAAAGGGGGTGCAGCTCATGATTGAGGCCATTAGAGAGGTGTTAAATATGACTGACACACCACCTGAGCAGGTTGAGGAGGCTTACTTCACAGACAGACAATAAGAAAGCCTCGCTAACCTTTCTTGCGTCTAAAGAATTAAACGCTTTATTTGAAAAATCTGTTAAAACCCAGAGTAAAAATTCCAGATTCCCAAAAGGATTTTGATTGCTTTTTCCTTCCCTGAGGAAGATAGGAAAAAAATGGGAAAACCCACCTGTAGTTGACGCATCTGTTTCCGGACTGTCGAAAAAGGTGGTTTTACCTGTCCCTGGGTTTTCCCGCGTTAAAAGAACCGGCTGATCGTAAGATTAACACTGCTTCAGGGGTGGCGCTGAGGCCTACTATTGCCTGCGCATGGATCTCTAAAGCTATAGTAAAGTGGTCAGGCACGTTACTAAATGATTTGGATTCAATGGATAGAAGTGACATTTAATTATTTTTACGTAACATACAGGATTCTGCGGGGTTCATGGTGGAATCCATGAAGGACCTGGGTACGCTGACTGCAAGGATACGCTTGGTACGCGGATCTTCTGGATCTACTGCTGGAAGATCCGAGGCCTCTGCCTCTTTGGGAGGACCTGCTGCAGCAGGGGCCGTTCGCTTATCAAGACTTACCGCGACTACTTTTGATGGCATGGAAGTGGATATCCAGATCTTAGCTCGGAGGGGCATTTCCGAACAAGGTTATTCCTACCCTGATACAGGCTAGGAAAGGAGTAACGTCTAAACATTACCATCGCATTTGTAAATAGTATGTATCTTGGTTTGAGTCCAAGAAGTTTTTTATGGTGGAGCTTCAATTGGGACGGTTTCTCCTCTTCTTGCAAGCAGGTGTGGATATGGGCCCGAGGTTGGGATCCGTAAAGGTCCAGATTTCGGCCCTATTAATTTTCTTCCAGAAACAATTGGCTTCTGAACACTGACGTTCATACATTCTTGAAAGGGGTTCTGAACATCCAGCCTCTCTTTGTGCCGCCTTGGGATCTTAACGTGGTGTTTCAGTTCTTCCAATCGGATTGGTTTGAGCCTCTACCGGAGGTTGAGGTCAAGTTTCTAACGTGGAAAGCTGTCACTTTGTTGGCCTTAGCTTCTGCTAGACGTGTGTCGGAGTTGGGGGCTTTGTCTTGTAAGAGCCCCTACTTTATCTTTCATGAAGATAGGGCTGAGCTTCGGACACATCAGCAGTTCATTCCGAAGGTTGTGTTGGCATTTCATATCAACCAACCTATTGCGGTGCCAGTGGCTAATGACTCCTCAATTTCATCAAAGTCCTTGGATGTTGTAAGGGCTCTGAAAATCTATGTGAAGAGGACTGCCAGTCACAGAAAATCGGACTCCGTTTTCCTGTATGATCCCAAGAAAATTGGGTGTTCTGCTTCTAAGCAGACACTCTCTCACTGGATCAGGTTCACTATCCAGCACGAATGACGACGCCCAGATATGACTGAAAACTTTTAGTCTCACTCCCACCTGCCCGATCTCCAGGCCGGGAGGTCCACTGTCATGCTGAAAATTATGAGGAAGCAGAACCTGGTTTCTGTTCCTGGGAACCTGTTTGTGCAGGTTTTCTGGATTTTCCCCAACCTACTCTAAAGAAGGTGGGGGAACCTTTGGATTTATAAAATTTTGCGGTCCGAAAGGACTGCAGTGTAGGTGTAGGCTATGATTTCTTAGCCGATGCAGCTGCGGAGGGAAGAAAGGTCGACTCACCCGCAAGTTGCCGTGGATATCCACGCATCCAGTGCGCCTCGAAACAGGGCCTGACCTGTAAAGGGTAGGTTCTCCACACTTTTCTTGGATTCTGCATCCAGTCCATTGGCGTAGCCAGAGTCCTCTGCGTGCCGAGACTGACATGGAAGTAGCCCTTGCATTAAGCTGACCAATGTCCTTCATGACCACTACCATGAAACCTGCAGATTCTTGTATGTGACGTAAAAACAAGTCAATGTCAACCCTATCCATAGAATCCAAGACCTCCAGTAAGGTGCCTGACCACTTTACTATGGCTCTAGAAATCCACGCACAAGCAATCGTGGGTCTCAGAGCCACTCCTGTAGCAGTGTATACTGATTTGAGCGTAGTCTCAATCTTGCGGTCAGCCGGCTCCTTTAAAGAGGTTGAGCCAGGGACCGGTAAAACCACCTCTATTGACAACATAGATACAGAAGCATCTGTATACATTTCTTTCTATCCTCTTCAAGGAAAGGGAAAGCAATGAGAATTCTTTTAGAGATCTGGAATTTTTTCTCTGGGTTTTCCCAGGACATTTCAAACAAGGATTTTAACTCCTTCGAAGCAGGGAAGGTAAGCGAGGATTTCTTATTTACTGTGAAATAAGATTCCTCTTCCTGCTCAGGTACCTTCTCGGTAATATGCAAAACATCCCTAATGGCTTCAATCATAGTATCTAAGGTTAAAAAAAGACAATTGTCCATCGAGTTCAACCTATTTGTGGTCTCCTATGCACGATTATTTTGTATAAAATTATGACTGAAGTTGCCGACTGCCGTTCCGATTAACCCCTCTTTTTTATAATAACCATAGTGCGTGACTATGCCCCGTAACCCTGGATATCCTTATCCATTAGGAATTTATCTAACCCATTCTTAAAGGTGTTGACTGAGTTGGCCATTACAACTCCCTCAGGCAGGGAATTCCAAACACGTATCGTCCTTACCGTAAAAAAGCCTTTACGCCGTATTGTGTGGAATCTCCTCTCCTCTAACCTGAGCGAGTGTCCACGAGTTCTGTGTGTTGATCTAACCAAAAACAGGTCCTGCGCAAGATCTGTATATTGTCCCCTTATATATTTGTAAATGTTGATCATGTCCCCTCTTAATCTCCTCTTTTCCAGTGTAAACATGCCTAGTCTTGCAAGCCTTTCCTCGTATTCCAGCGTCTCCATACCCTTAATTAGTTTGGTCGCCCGCTTTGAACCTTTTCTAGCTCCAGGATATCCTTTTTGTAGTAAGGTGCCCAGAATTGCACACAGTATTCAAGGTGTGGCCTCACAAGTGATTTATATAACGGGAGTATAATACTCTCGTCCCTAGCATCAATTCCCCGTTTTATGCATGCTAATATCTTATTAGCCTTCTTTGCTGCAGTCCTACTTTGGGTACTACTGCTTAGTTTGCTATCTATGAGGACACCCAAGTCCTTTTCCAGTACAGAATCCCCTAATTTTACCCCATTTAGTAGGTAGGTGTTATTTTTGTTCTTGTTACCACAGTGCATTACCTTACACTTGTCTGTATTGAAGCGCATTCTCCATTTCGCTGCCCAAGCTTCTAATTTAACTAAGTTATTCTGAAGTGACTCAGCATCCCCCTCCGCATTTATAACTTAACACAATTTGGTATCATCTGCAAATATTGACACCATGCTCTCTAGACCTTCTGTTAGGAAGTTAATGAAAATATTGAACAATAGCTGTCCTAATACTGAGCCTTGCGGCACACCACTTAGCACTTCAGTCCAAGTTGAAAACGATCCATTAACCACAACGCGCTGCTCCCTATTATCTAACCAGTTTTTGACCCAAGTGCATATTGTGCTTCCTAGCCCTGATTCTTGTAGCTTGTAGATAAGTCTCATGTGTGGTACAGTATCAAACGCTTTGGCAAAATCTAAAAAGATTACATCCACCTCTTTACCCTGATCTAGGTTTGCGCTTACTGTTTCATAAAAGCCAAGTAACTTGGTTTGACAGGATCTGTCCTTCATAAACCCATGTTGATTCCTTTTAATGATCTTATTGACTTCAAGGAACTTCTGAATACTATCTCTTGGAAGTTATTCTAATACTTTCCCCACTATAGATGTAAGACTAACTGGTCTATAATTACCTGGTTCAGCTTTACTTCCCTTTTTGAATATAGGCACTACTTCCGCTATATGCCAGTCTTTGGGAACCATACCTGATATTACTGAATCCTTAAAGATCAAAAATAGCGGTTTTGCAAGTTCAGAATGAACCTCCATTAGAACCCTTGGGTGAATACCATCGGGCCC
Source organism: Pseudophryne corroboree (assembly GCF_028390025.1). Lineage (NCBI taxonomy): Eukaryota > Metazoa > Chordata > Amphibia > Anura > Myobatrachidae > Pseudophryne > Pseudophryne corroboree. The sequence continues at coordinate 685,888,895 of NC_086444.1, forward strand.
TGGTGACTTATTAATCTTTAAATGTTTTAATCGGTCACAGACTACTTCCTCACTTAAATAAAGTACCTATCAGTGGGATATTCTCATTATTGAGATTATAGGTTAGTCCCTGAATTGGGTCCTCTCTAGTAAATACTGTTGAAAAAAAGACTCATTTAGTGTGTCCGCTATGTCATTATCATTTTTGCTTAAGACTTCAAACTTGTCTTTTAAAGGGCCTATACTCTCCTTCTTTAATCTCTTGCTATTAATGTATTTAAAGAATTTTTGGGGATTCGCTTTGCTTTCCTTTGCTACTAGTTTTTCAGTTTCTACTTTAGCTCTTATTTCTTTTTTGCATATTTTGTTACATTCCTTATAGTGCTGAAATGACTCTGCTTCCCCGTTTCATTAGTTGCACCCATTTTGGCAAGGGTTGCATACCCCCCCTGCATATCCCCATCACCGTACCCTGTATCAGAGTCGGTATCAGTGTCAGCTTGCATTATCTGGGCAAGTGTACGTTTTTGTGGGTATGTAGGTGGGTTTCTAGACAAAGTAGTGGGGGCTGAATACATCTTATCCTCCACAGATTTTCTCAAAAACTGCACCTCTTTCTCAGTATGAGACATCCTTGTTGAGATCTGGGACATCATCCCCTTTAAAGAATCCACCCATGCAGGTTTGGATCCAGAAGGCTGGGAAAGCATATTTCAGTCTTGAGTACATGGAATGGACTCCTCAGGAGAAGATAAACATTCTGCAACAGAGGACAGAGTCCTTAGACATGGTAATGTGGGTTTATGTACACTTACACACACACACACAGGAAAATGTCAGACAGTTTCCCCCAGATAACCTGCGGAGTCAGAGTATGAGGAGCCAGCCACCCCACACCCTCAGACTTTTATTATGATGAAAACCCTGCGCCGACTAGTCAACCTTAATAGGCTAACTAGTACCTAATTACACTCTCTCTCCCCTCCCCCCCCCCCCATCTATGACTCCCTGGTAACGCAGTGGAGCTATGTGGAGGGCAGCACTCCCTGTCAGCATTCTGTCTTGTTTATCAGCAGGGAGAAAATGGCACTGGTGAGAACTGGATCTGCTCTGAGGAGAAGCCCCGCCACCCGCAATGGCGAGTGGCTCTCCCACAATTATTATTTATACTGGCTGAGGAATTTGTGCTAACAGTGGGATTAGCCCCTGTTAGCTATTTACCAGTGTAGGGTTTGCGCGCTGGCTCAGGACGACTCTCCAGTGGCGATATACATAAGATGTTATTGAGCCCTCCATGGAGCGCAGCCTTGGTGAGCTGCGCTCCTACCTTTGTGCCGCCATATCCGCCGCCGGCCCGATAACCAGGACGCTGGCGCTGTACTCACCACTCTTCTATCTTCTGGCTCTGTTAGAGGGTGGCGGCCGTGCTGCAGGAGTGAGCGTCCGCCTCGTGGGCTTGCAAACATTTCCCTCAGGAGCTCAATGTCCTGTCAGCGGAGTAGAGAACCATTAACTTTTAATTAAGTTGGTTCCCAATTCCCCCCATAAGTCCCATGAAGCAGAGAGACTGTTGCCAGCAGTCTTCCTGTAAATAATAAACGCTAGAAAACACTGAACTATGAGAACGCCTGGGAGATCCCTTAGCTGTGACCGGCTCCTCCGGGCACATTTTCTAAACTGAGTCTGGTAGGAGGGTCATAGAGGGAGGGGCCAGCCCACATTATTAAACTCAAGTGCCAGTGACTTCTAGTGGACCCGTCTATACCCCATAGTACTAAATGGAACCCCAGCATCCTCTAGAACGAAAGAGAAATAAATGCAGAAAACTCTTCAGGAGCTTCCCTATGCGTGACCGGCTCCTCCGGGCACATTTTCTAAACGGAGTCTGGTAGGAGGGGGATAGAGGGAGGAGCAAGTGCACACTATTGATTTCTTAAAGTGCCCAAGGCTCCTAGTGGACCCATCTATACCCCATGATACCAATGTGGACCCCAGTATCCTCTAGGACGTAAGAGAAATACACAGTAAAAAAAAACAAAGTATATACTGTGTAGCACTTACAGGAAAAAAAATAATAATAAAATTATATATATATATATATATATATATATATATATATATATATATATATATATATATATATATATATATATATATATATATATATATATATATATATATATATATTTATATTTCCAAAGAGAATAGATCAGTGCGCTCCTCCTAGTCCAATATTTCTATGTCCCAATGTGGGGTCCACAAGGTAAAGCGAAAAGCAAGATGGGCTTTGTAGTCTCACTTTCACACACTCCATTTCCTTGGGCGGCTGCTCAGTTCCTCAAAGTAGTACAAGGTATATAGCCAAGAAATAGGTGAACAACAGAGAGGAACAAGCGACTATGGTGTAGTATTTCTTTCCAGGGTGTATGATCAACCCGCCAATGATAACATTTCGTACCAGATAGTAGTGGCTTGTCCTATAGAGTATCAATCCACTGCTTCAAAGTCAATATCGGTATCATGTGTCTTTTAAGGAGTTTCAGTTCTCACTGTAGGCAGAGTGTAGGGTGGAGCTGCAGTCGGACAAGCCAAAAAAAAAAAAAAACACAATAGAAACCTCAACAAATGGAATTCACAAATAGATACAAACGTTCTTGTGTAGCAATCTAATGGAGATTCCTTAAGTCCATTAGCCTGCTACACAAGATGTTTGGATATATTTGGGAATTCCACTGTGGAGGTTTCTATTGTCAACATATTTAAAAAAAAAGTCTGTTGTACTATTATGAATTAAAGGCCGGAACCACAATCTCCTGGATAAGGTGGAATAAAGACACCACCTTGGGTAAATAGATCGGTCGCATTTTAAGAACCGCCCGGTCACGATGAAAAATCAAATGGGGGGGGAATTACAAGATAAGGCACCCAAGTTCGAGACCCTTCCAGCTGAAGCAATAGCCTGCAAACACTGCACCTTAAGGGACAGCCACTTAAGGTCAGCAGAGGCAAGAGGATCAAACGGAGACTCTAGCAGGGCCTCCAGAACCACCAACAGATCCCAAGGGGCCACAGGTGGTACATGAGGAGGCTAAATCCGCAACACGCCCTAAGTGAATGTATGAACATCAGGTAGGGCAGCAATCTTTTTCTAAAACCAAACCGACAAACGCAGAAATATGAACCTTGAGGGAGGCCAGACAAAGGCCTAAGTCCAGCACTGTTGTAGAAAGGCCAACAGTTTGGTCGCGCTAAACTTGAAAACATCATAATTGTGTGACGCACACCAAGTAAAGTAAGCATTCCAGACCCTATGGTAAATCAGAGCAGAAGCAGGCTTACGGGCCTTCAACATAATTTGAACGACCGCCTCAGAAAAACACTTGGCCCTCATGACGGAAGCTTCAAGAGCCATGCCGTCAAAGCCAGACGGGCCAAGTCCTGGTAAACACAAGGGCCCAGAACGAGGAGATCTGGTCGTTGTGGAAGTAGAAGGGAACGATCCAACGAGAAGCCCTGTAGATCAGAGTACCAGTGCCGCCTGGGCCACGCTGGAGCGATCAGAAGTAGGTTTCTTCCTTCTTGCTTCTACTTCCGTATTACTCTGGGCAGGAGAGACACCGGAGGGAACACATACGGCAGCGGAACGTACCATGGGATTGACAGAGCAACCACGAACGCTGCTTGAGGATCCCTTGTCCATACTCCAAAGACCAGAACCTTGTGATTGTGTCGAGACACCATCAGGTCCACATCTGGAAGGCCCCACTTGTCCACGAGAAGTAGAGACATCTCTGGATTGAGGCTTCATTCTCCGGCGTGTACGTCCTGAGAAAGTCCACTTCCCAGTTTAGGACCCCCGGAGTAAACACTGCGGATATGGCCGGCAGATGGCGTTCTGCCCACTGAAGAATCCGTGATACTTCCCTCATTGCCATGCGGCCTCGAGTGCCGCGTTGATGATTGATGTACACCACCGTGGTGGCGTTGTCAGATTGTACTTGAACAGGTCTGTTCTGTATTAGATGCTGGGCAATTGTCAACGCATTGAACACCGCCCGCAATTCCAGAATATTTATCGGTAGCAGACTCCTCCTTTGTCCACCGACCCTGAAGACAGTGTTGTTCCAATACTGTGCTCCAACCTCTCAGACCTCTCTGTGGTCAGCAGGACCCAGTTGGATGTCCAGAAGGGACGGCCCCTGCTCAATCGTTGGTCCTGAAGCCACCAGCTCAGTGACAGGCGGACCTCCGGAGACAAAAAGATCATGTGAGATATGATCCGGTGAGGCAGGCCGTCCCACTTGGTCAGAATTAACTTCTGCAGAGGGCGAGAATGGAATTGATCGTACTCCACCATGTTGAAAGCAGACACCATGAGACCTAGCACTTGCATTGCCGAATGTATCGACATTTGCGGACGAGATAGGAAGCACCGAATCCTGTCCTGAAGCTTCAGGGCTTTCTTCCAAAACAAGAACAACAGTTGGTTGTAAGTGTCCAATAACGCTCCCAGGTATACCATGCTCCGAACAGGAACCAGGGGGGATTCCTTCCAGTTGATTAGCCACCCGTGGGCTTTCATGAACTGGACCATCAGATCTAGATGACACAGGAGTTCTGGGGAATTTGGCAGGATCAACAAGTCGTCCAAATACGGTAGGATCTTGACCCCTTGACGGCGGAGTTTAGCCGTCATGACCGCCATTACTTTGGTGAAAACTCGGGGGGCCATTGTCAAACCAAAAGGGTAACGCCCAAAATTGGTAATGAAGGTTTCCCACTGCAAACCTCATGTACTGCTGATGACACTGCAATAGGAATATGCAGGTAGGCATCATGTCCAAGACCAGAACAACAGAGCGCAGTTTCCATACGAAACATGGAGACCCGCACATACTTGTTCAAGGACATTAGATTGAGAATGGGCCGCGAGGACCTGATCGGTTTCGAGACTAGAAACAGCGGTGAATAGTACCCCTTGCCTCTCTGAGTCAGAGACACCTGTACAACCACTCCTGCGGTCAGGAGGGAATGTACCACCAAATGCAGGGTGTTTGCTTTTTCTGGGTCCAGAGTAACATCTGCCAGGCAAAAACGATGAGGGGGACGATTCTAGAAAGGTACGGCGTAACCTCGAGTGACGACTTCCCTTACCCAGGCATCGGAAGTGGTCTTCAACCATTCCTGGGCAAAACCTAGAAGTCGGCCCCCCACCCTGGGATCCCCCAGAGGGAGGCCCGCCCCGTCATGCGGCAGGCTTGTCAATTTTGGAAGCAGGCTGACGGGCAGCCCAGGCCCGCTTCGGTCTGGGCTTGGCAAGTCTGGAAGCACGAGCTTGCTTTGGGTACGCCTGACCTTTAGTTATACCTGGAGGGCGAAAGGGCCGAGGGAAAGTACTTTTAGCCTTCTACGTGGAAAAAGCAGTACAAGGTAGGCAAGCTGTTTTAGCAGTAGCCAGATCAGCCACAATCCAATTGAGGTCTTCTCCAAAGAGAATGTCTCCCTTGAAAGGAAGCACCTCCAGGGTTTTCTTGGAATCCATATCCACCAACCAAGATCTCAACCAAAGGATACGTCTAGCCAAGACTGACGTAATAGCAGCTTGGCCGCCGGCACCCCGGCATCAGAGGCCGCCTCCTTAAGGTACAGAGAAGCCATGGTAATATACGAGAGACATGAACTGCTGCAGTGGCACAGGTGGTCCCACAGGGGGCGCCAGTTTAGTTACAAGCGTGTTTAAACAGCATGGAAAAGGTAGCCCAAGGTGGGTCATGTGTTGCCCCCGGTGCTACAGACCCACTGGGAGGTAAGGAACCCCCTGAACCTGAACTCTCTGCTGCCATATTTCCCTCCAAAATGTCCGCGGCATCACAACCACGCAAAGTGGGCGAAGCCCCAGGTCCGTCGCCTCGTGTAGCTGACATACTAGTAAGCACAATAATGGACAACCTGGTACAATTCTTAGCAGCTACATACCTATCAAGAACTCCCAGTGAAGTGTGACTGTGTCAACACAAACCGGGAATCCAAGAGATATATGGCGACTATAAATCACAAGGAAAAATACACAGCAAATATAACTTGTGAAAGACCTATATTATAGAGAAAACCTGATACACTTAGCTCCTCAAGTTATGAAATATAGGAATAGCACGCTGAGTGAAATACCCTTTTTTATAAGGCAACCACGCAGCAGCTACATGTCTGTGACTTTACACGCTGCAGCCCTGAAGTCTTGTAGAAGTATTCTTCTTTAGATTTCTTTAAATAAAAAAAAGCTACCAATAGCCTGCAAAAGGCAGCCCTCCTTTTATGTGCCTGCTTACTGCATGGCACCAACTTACAAACTGAGCTCCTGTGCACGGAGGCGGGGTGATATAGGAGGCGGCGCTATGCATCTTGGGAAGAAGGTTAAAGCTTTGAGCCTGTTGGTGCCTCGGATAAAGATCCTACTCTACACCCCGATGTTAATCCTTGTGGAGCCCAGTATACCCCACAGCAGAAAGTCCCCTAGTTTTTACAGGTTTTTAAGACTCTTTATATGGCCATCTTGGATACACTTCACCACAAGTTTTTGTGATCAAATCTCCCAGTTGTTCGGTAATAGTGACACAGTAGCTGTATGACGATTGGTGTACACTAATTGTAAATCCATTGTTTGGTCTCGAAATCTGTGGAGAACTTCCCCTGATGAAGTCATAACGACAAAACCCTTAGGGTTTGTCAGCTATGAGATAGTAATCCAATTCGTGAAGATTTTCCCTTTATGAGCTCACACCTTAAGGTGAAGGAGAATCTAATTTGCCATCACTGATATTAAAAAATGTACAGAAATACAATTGCTATATGTGTATGTTACAAACTGTGTCAATAAACCAATAATTGGTACTAATTGGCCCTTGTGGTCTTCTGTTTGTGTGATTTTTCAGGTGAGGGGATATCTGTTCTAGGATCCCAGACGCAAGCCTAAGTCCAGGCCCTGTTGTAAAAGGCCAACAGATTGGCAGTACTGAATTTGAATAAACCAACATTCTTAGCAGCATACGATGTGAAATAAGAACTCCAGACCTTGAAATAAATCTGGGGCAAAGCCGGTTTACTGGCCTTCAACATAGTTTGAATGACAGCCTCAGAAAAACCCTTAGCCCTTAGGACGGAAGCTTCAAGAGCCACGCTGTCAAAGCCAGATGGGCCAAATCCTGGTAGACAAAGTGCCCTGAACGAGGAGGTCTGGACGTTGTGGAAGTAGAAGAGGACACTGTTTCGAAAGACCCTGTAGGTCTAAGAACCAATGCCGTCTGGGCCACACTAGAGCGATTAGAAGTAGTATTACTCCTTCTTGCTTGAACTTCCTTATTACTCTGGGCAGAAGTGATACCGGAGGGAACACGTGTGGCAGCTGAAAGTTCCATGGAGTCGCCAGTGCGTCCACGAACACTGCTTGAGGATCCCTTGTTCTTGCTCCGAAGACCGGAACCTTGTGATTGTGTCGAGACGCCATCAGGTCTACATCTGGTAGGCCCCACTTGTCCACTAGGAGTTGAAATACTTTTGGATGAAGGCTACTCCCCCGGCGTGTACGTCCCAACGACTGAGGAAATCCGCTTCCCTGTTGAGGACTCCCGGAATGAACACTGCCGATATGTCTGGCAGATGGTGTTCTGCCCACTGAAGTATCCTTGACACTTCCCACATTGCCATGCGGCTTCAAGTGCCGCCTTGAAGATTTATGTACGCCACAGTGGTGGTGCTGTCTGACTGTACTTGAACAGGCCTGTTCTGTATCCAAGGCAGGGCTAGTGTCAGTGCACTGAACACTGCCCGCAGTTCCACAATGTTTATTGGGAGGAGAGACTCCTCCCGGTACCACCGACCCTGAAGAAAGTGTTGCTCCAATAACACGTCCCAACCCCTCAGACTTGGAATCTGTCGTCAGAAGGAGCCAGTTGGAGATCCAGAAGGGATGACCCACGCTCAATCGCTGATCCTGGAGCTACTAGTACAGACAGGCGAACTTCCGGAGTCAGGGAGATCATGCGAGTCCTGATCCGGTGGGGTAGGCCGTCCCATATGGAGAGAATTAACCTCTGGAGAGGGCGGGAGTGAAATGGAGCGTACTCTACCATGTCGAAAGCAGACTCCATGTGGCCCAGTACTTGCCTCGCCGAGTGTATCGACACATGTGGGCGAGATAGGAAGTGTCTTATTTTGTCCTGAATTTTCAAGACCTTGTCCGGAGACAATCAACTGCTGTTTGTGTGTGTCCAACAATGCTCCCAGGTGCACCATGCTCTGAGCAGGGACCAGGGAGGATTTCTTCAAGTTGATGAGCCACCCGTGAGCTTGTAGGAATTGGACCATCAGTTCCAGATGACAAATGAGAACCTCTGGTGAGGTTGCCAGGATCAACAGATCGTTCATATACGGTACGATCCTGATGCCCCGACGGCGGAGGAGAGCCGTCATAACCGCCATGACCTTGGTGGAAATTCATGGAGCCGTAGTCAGACCAAAAGGTAAGGCCTGAATTTGGTAATGTAGGTTACCAATAGCAAACTGCAGGTATTGCTGATGCGACATGGCAACAGAGATATGGAGGTAAGCATCCTGTATGTCCAGGGATACCATATAGTCCATGTGCTCCAAGGCCAGAACAATAGAACAAAGAGTTTCCATACGGAACTTGGAAACCTTCACAAATTTGTTTAAAGACTTGAGGTTGAGAATGGGCCAGGAGGACCCATTCGGTTTCGGGACTAGGAGCAGCGTGGAATAGTACCCCCTGAGCCAGAGGCACCGGCACTATCACTCCAGTAGAGATTGCACCACCAGATGGAGCGTCTTTGCTTTTACCTGATCCGAAGGGATGTTTGTTGAGCAAAACCGATGAGGGGGACGTTTCTTGAAAGAGATGGCGTAACCGTGAGTGACGACTTCCCTTACCCACGCGTCCGAAGTGGTCTTTAACCACACCTGAGCAAACCGTAGAAGTCGGCCTCCTACCCTGGGATCCCCCAGGGGGAGGCCCACAACGTCATGCGGCAGGCTTGTCCGTTTGGGAAGCAGGCTGACAGGCAGCCCAGGCATGTTTTGGTTTGGGCTTGGCGAGTTTGGAAGAGCGCGTCTTTTGTGTGGGTACGCCTGCCCCTTTGCTTTACCCAGAGTCCAAAAGGAACGAAAGGAAGTACTCAGCCTTCGGAGCCGAAGGAGTAGTACTAGGTAGACAAGCAGTCTTAGCTGATACTAAATCAGCAACAATCTTGTTGAGGTCTTCCCCAAACAGTATTTTCCCCATAAAGGGTATCACTTCCAAGGTCTTTTAGAGCCCAGGTCCACAGACCAGGATTGCAACCAGAGAATCCTGCGAGCCAGAATGGACGTAGTATACGCCTTGGCCGCCAGGACACCGGCATCAGATGCCGCCTCTTGAATGTAATGAGAGGCTGTAACAATATATAAGACACTGTCTAGCATTATCAGAAAAATTAGAAGGTAGTTCCGCTTCAACTTCCTGAACCCAGGCTTCAATAGCTTTCGCCGCCCAGAGAGCTGCTATAGTGGGTCTATGCACAGCCCCTGCAAGAGTGTAAATGGACTTCAAGCAACCCTCCACACGCTTATCAGTCAGTTCCTTAAGGGAGGTGACGGTAGTGACGGGCAGAGCCGAAGACACCACCAGGCGTGCGAAGTGAGAATCCACTAGAGGTGGTGTTTCCCAATTTTTTATTAATTAGCTCTGCCGCGAGGGGATAACGGGCTAGCATCTTTGACAGTGAAAGTTTCATTTCTAGAGATTCGCAGGATTCCTGACGTATGTCAACCAGGTGGTCAGAATGAAGTAGAAGCAATTTACAATTGAGCTTACACTGTTAAATGAATATAGGTTGAGATCTTCCACACAATCGAATGGAGGGAAGAATGGACCATGAAGGAATTCAACCCCTTAAATATTGTGCTACAAAAGAAAAGAAGCAATAGTGCAAAAACACCAAATACTAAGAAAGTTCTTTAATGGTCAGAATTTTGCACTCACAAACGTAGGTTTTTTGAAGGCATATCATGCAACACTGGTCCACGACTGAAAACAAATGTTGAATCCTATGCTTATTTCATGAAATAAAAAGTGTGAAGGACTAAAAAATAGAAAATAATGCAATAGTGCAAACACCTGTAGACAAGGTAGCTATTTAATCAGCACAGAATGCACTCACAAACATAAAAAGGTAGAAAGCTTATAGTAAAACACTGGTGGATGGAGTCACATATACTCAAATGATCAGTCTCTCATAGGTCCCATAGAGTTGCGGATACTCAAAGTCCCCATGGAAGGCTCCAATTCCAGTAAACTTGAAAAATAGCCAGAGCTGCTTAATGAATTTCGAACCTTCCTAGGTTCTTCCTCAGAAGCGTTTCAACCGTATACAAATCCACCAATCCCCACAGTTGAACTGTGTTGACTGTGATATGTAGGGAACTTAGTATACACTCATTAGCTGTAGAAAATGGGCATCATGTCACACTTACAGCCTCAATGCACTTAGAGGGTTATTCCGGTTTGTCAGCAAATCAAAGCAGCACATTAATGGGCAAAACCATGTTGCACTGCAGGTGGTGGGAGATGTAACGTGCAGAGAGATTTAGATGTGGGTGGGCTACATTGTTTCTGTGGGTTCTGGCATGAATAGTCAACCATGTTAAGGTCAACATTCATTAAGTCGACAAAGACATGGTCGACATAGACTAATAGACACATGAAATGGTCGACGTGGGACAGGTCGACACGTGAAAAGGTCAACATGGATTTTTTAACTGTTTTTGGTGTAATTTTTTCCATAACATGACCAGGAACCCCAATTAGTGTACCGTGTCCCCTACGCTGCCCGGTGTTTCAAGTCACCGGGCAGCGACAAGCCTGCGCATTGCAGTCGTGGCGCAGTTCTGACCCGATCGCACCGCTGCGAACTGCAGCGTGCGATCGGGTCGGAATGACCCCCTTAGTTAGGACAGGTGCCTGAACATAGGATTCCATGGCTTTGCCGGGCTCCCATGGAACAATTACACATATTCAAAAGGAGATACATCCAGAATCAATAAGTCATGCAGTGCAAGATGCCCGACGGGAGTAAAGCCTCCAGGTCCCGTGCAACTCTGCTAGCGTTGAGGAGTTTTTTTTGTTTTGTTTTTTTTTAACCAAAATGTGCCTTAGTCGCAACACGTTGCATCTAGAATGCACCAGAACTGTGCTTATAACTTTGATATGCAACATCTGTATATCTGTGTGCAACTCTGTATGCAAAGCAAAACAGAACTCTGTATGGAAAAAGGCAGCTGCAACATAGAACTTCGATTCAGTGATTCAGAGGCACACAGATACTGTATACGTGTTGCATATCAAAATAATCAGCACAGTCTCCTGGTGCATCCTAAGCGCATCGCAACTAAGATGTGTTTTGTGGGTAAAAATGCTACCTGGTGCAAGCAGCATCTCACAGGACCAGGTACGCAGAGAGAGGCTGATTGGAGCAAATGCAGCAACAATGTATGAGGACATCTAGTGTTCTCTAGGACAGGGTGCTGATCATGGGGAGGGCACATTTTTCATTCGGGAGGGCACATTTTTAAGTTAGAAGGGCAAAATTAGGTACATACTGTAATGCTTGGTGCACCCATTCCTATAGGTCAAAGCATGGACAGTGTGCACCGAAGGGGAGCAGCAAAAAAATAAGAATTTACTTACCGATAATTCTATTTCTCGTAGTCCGTAGTGGATGCTGGTAACTCCGTAAGGACCATGGGGAATAGCAGCTCCGCAGGAGACTGGGCACAAAAGTAAAAGCTTTAGGACTACCTGGTGTGCACTGGCTCCTCCCCCTATGACCCTTCTCCAAGCCTCAGTTAGGATACTGTGCCCGGACGAGCGTACACAATAAGGAAGGATTTTGAATCCCGGGTAAGACTCATACCAGCCACACCAATCACACCGTACAACCTGTGATCTGAACCCAGTTAACAGCATGATAACAGAGGAGCCTCTGAAAAGATGGCTCACAACAATAATAACCCGATTTTTGTAACAATAACTATGTACAAGTATTGCAGACAATCCGCACTTGGGATGGGTGCCCAGCATCCACTACGGACTACGAGAAATAGAATTATCGGTAAGTAAATTCTTATTTTCTCTGACGTCCTAGTGGATGCTGGGAACTCCGTAAGGACCATGGGGATTATACCAAAGCTCCCAAACGGGCGGGAGAGTGCGGATGACTCTGCAGCACCGAATGAGAGAACTCCAGGTCCTCCTCAGCCAGGGTATCAAATTTGTAGAATTTAGCAAACGTGTTTGCCCCTGACCAAGTAGCTGCTCGGCAAAGTTGTAAAGCCGAGACCCCTCGGGCAGCCGCCAAAGATGAGCCCACCTTCCTTGTGGAATGGGCTTTTACAGATTTTGGCTGTGGCAGGCCTGCCACAGAATGTGCAAGCTGAATTGTACTACAAATCCAACGAGCAATAGTCTGCTTAGAAGCAGGAGCACCCAGCTTGTTGGGTGCATACAGGATAAACAACGAGTCAGATTTTCTGACTCCAGCCGTCCTGGAAACATATTTTCAGGGCCCTGACTACGTCCCGCAACTTGGAGTCCTCCAAGTCCCTAGTAGCCGCAGGTACCACAATAGGCTGGTTCAAGTGAAACGCTGAAACCACCTTAGAGAGAAATTGAGGACGAGTCCTCAATTCTGCCCTGTCCGTATGAAAAATTAGGTAAGGGCTTTTATAGGATAAAGCCGCCAATTCTGACACACGTCTGGCTGAAGCCAGGGCTAACAGCATTACCACTTTCCATGTGAGATATTTTAAGTCCACAGTGGAGAGTGGTTCAAACCAATGTGATTTTAGGAACCCCAAAACTACATTGAGATCCCAAGGTGCCACTGGAGGCACAAAAGGAGGTTGTATATGCAGTACCCCCTTGACAAACGTCTGAACTTCAGGAACTGAAGCCAGTTCTTTTTGGAAGAAAATCGACAGGGCCGAAATTTGAACCTTAATGGACCCTAATTTTAGGCCCATAGATAGTCCTGTTTGCAGGAAATGCAGGAAACGACCCAGTTGAAATTCCTCTGTAGGGGCCTTCCTGGCCTCGCACCACGCAACATATTTACGCCAAATACGGTGATAATGTTGTACGGTTACATCCTTCCTGGCTTTGATCAGGGTAGGGATGACTTCATCCGGAATGCCTTTTTCCTTCAGGATCCGGCGTTCAACCGCCATGCCGTCAAACGCAGCCGCAGTAAGTCTTGGAACAGACAGGGTCCCTGCTGGAGCAGGTCCTTTCTTAGAGGTAGAGGCCACGGGTCCTCTGTGAGCATCTCTTGAAGTTCCGGGTACCAAGTCCTTCTTGGCCAATCCGGAGCCACGAGTATAGTCCTTACTCCTCTCCTTCTTATGATTCTCAGTACCTTGGGTATGAGAGGCAGAGGAGGGAACACATACACTGACTGGTACACCCACGGTGTTACCAGAGCGTCCACAGCTATTGCCTGAGGGTCCCTTGACCTGGCGCAATATCTGTCTAGTTTTTTGTTGAGGCGGGACGCCATCATGTCCACCTTTGGTTTTTCCCAACGGTTCACAATCATGTGGAAGACTTCTGGGTGAAGTCCCCACTCCCCCGGGTGGAGGTCGTGTCTGCTGAGGAAGTCTGCTTCCCAGCTGTCCACTCCCGTAATGAACACTGCTGACAGTGCTATCACATGATTTTCCGCCCAGCGAAGAATCCTTGCAACTTCTGTCATTGCCCTCCTGCTTCTTGTGCCGCCCTGTCTGTTTACGTGGGAGACTGCCGTGATGTTGTCCGACTGGATCAGCACCGGCTGACCTTGAAGCAGAGGTCTTGCTAGGCTTAGAGCCTTGTAGATGGCCCTTAGCTCCAGGATATTTATGTGAAGTGATGTCTCCAGGCTTGACCACAAGCCCTGGAAATTTCTTCCCTGTGTGACTGCTCCCCAGCCTCTCAGGCTGGCATCCGTGGTCACCAGGACCCAGTCCTGAATGCCGAATCTGCGGCCCTCTAGAAGATGAGCACTCTGCAACCACCACAGGAGAGACACCCTTGTCCTTGGTGACAAGATTATCCGCTGATGCATCTGAAGATGCGATCCGGACCATTTGTCTAGCAGATCCCACTGGAAGGTTCTTGCGTGGAATCTGCCGAATGGGATTGCTTCGTAAGAAGCCACCATCTTTCCCAGGACCCTTGTGCATTGATGCACTGAGACTTGGCCTGGTTTTAGGAGATTTCTGACTAGTTCGGATAACTCCCTGGCTTTCTCCTCCGGGAGAAACACCTTTTTCTGGACTGTGTCCAGGATCATCCCTAGGAATAGAAGTCGTGTCGTCGGGATCAGCTGCGATTTTGGAATATTGGGAATCCAACCGTGCTGGCGCAGCACTATCTGAGATAGTGCTACTCCGACTTCCAACTGTTCCCTGGATCTTGCCCTTATCAAGAGATCGTCCAAGTAAGGGATAACTAAAACTCCCTTCCTTCAAAGGAGTATCATCATTTCGGCCATTACCTCTGAAACTGATAGTGACAGTTCTGTACCACAAACCTGAGGTACCCTTGGTGAGAAGGGTAAATTGGGACATGTAGGTAAGCATCTTTGATGTCCAGAGACACCATATAGTCCCCTTCTTACAGGTTTGCAATCACTGCTCTGAGTGACTCCATCTTGAATTTGAACCTTTGTATGTAAGTGTTCAAGGATTTTAGGTTTAAAATTGGTCTCACCGAGCCGTCCGGCTTCGGTACCATAAATAGTGTGGAATAGTACCCCTTTCCCTGTTGTAGGAGGGGTACCTTGATTATCACCTGCTGGGAATACAGCTTGTGAATGGCTTCCAATACTGCCTCCCTGTCTGAGGGAGACGTCGGTAAAGCAGACTTTAGAAAACGGCGAGGGGGAGACGTCTCGAATTCCAATTTGTACCCCTGAGATACCACCTGAAGGATCCAGGGGTCCACTTGCGAGTGGGCCCACTGCGCACTGAACTTCTTGAGACGGGCCCCCACCGTGCCTGAGTCCGCTTGTAAAGCCCCAGCGTCATGCTGAGGACTTTGCGGAAGCGGGAGAGGGCTTTTGTTCCTGGGAACTGGCTGTTTGTTGCAGCCTTTTTCCTCTCCCTCTGCCACGGGGCAGAAATGAGGCGCCTTTTGCCCGCTTGCCCTTATGGGGCCGAAAGGACTGCGCCTGATAATATGGCGTCTTCTTAGGTTGAGAAGCTACCTGGGGTAAAAATGTGGATTTTCCAGCAGTTGCCGTGGCTACCAGGTCTGATAGACCTACCCCAAATAACTCCTCCCCCTTATAAGGCAATACTTCCATGTGCCTTTTAGAATCCGCATCACCTGACCACTGCCGCGTCCATAAACCTCTTCTTGCAGAAATGGACAGCGCGCTAACTCTTGATGCCAGTCGGCAAATATCCCTCTGTGCATCACGCATATATATAAATGCATCCTTCAAATGCTCTATAGTCAATAATATACTGTCCCTATCTAGGGTATCAATATTTTCAGTCAGGGAATCCGACCACGCCAGGCCCGCACTGCACATCCAGGCTGAGGCGATTGCTGGTCGCAGTATAACACCCGTGTGAGAGTATATACATTTTAGGATATTCTCCAGCTTTCTATCGGCAGGTTCCTTTAGGGCGGCCGTATCAGGAGAGGGTAGTGCTACCTGTTTAGACAAGCGTGTGAGCGCTTTATCCACCCTAGGGGGTGTTTCCCAACGTGCCCTATCCTCTGGCGGGAAAGGGTACGATGCCAATAACCTTTTAGGAATTATCAGTTTTTTATCGGGGGAAACCCACGCCTCATCACACACTTCATTTAATTCCTCGGATACAGGAAAAACTACAGGTAGTTTTTTCTCACCAAACATAATACCCTTCTTAGTGGTACTTGTATTATCAGATATATGCAATACATTTTTCATTGCTTCAATCATGTAACGTGTGGCCCTAGTGGAAGTCACGTTTGTCTCCTCATCATCGACACTGGAGTCAGTATCTGTGTCTGTCATTTGAGGTAATGGGCGTTTTAAAGCCCCTGATGGCGTTTGAGACCCCTGGACAGGCACAAGCTGAGTAGCCGGCTGTCTCATGTCGTCAACTGTCTGTCGTAAGGAGCTGACACTGTCACGCAATTCCTTCCACAAGCTCATCCACTCAGGTGTCGACTCCCTAGGGGGTGACAACTGTACAATAGGCAATTGCTCCGCCTCCATCTCATTTTCCTCCTCAAACATGTCGACACAATCGTACCGACACACCGCACACACACAGGGAATGCTCTGATAGAGGACAGGACCCCACTAGCCCTTTGGGGAGACAGAGGGAGAGTATGCCAGCACACACCAGAGCACTATATATATACAGGAATACCACTATAAAATGTGCTTTTCCCTTTATAGCTGCTGTTAGTATAAAACTGCGCCAAATTAGTGCCCCCCTCTCTTTTTTACCCTTTTCTGTAGTGCAGGACTGCAGAGGAGAGTCAGGGAGACGTCCTTCCAGCGGAGCTGTGATGGAAAATGGCACCCGTGTGCTGAGGAGATAGGCTCCGCCCCCTTCTCGGCGGCCTTTTCTCCCGCTTTTTTGGTGAGTTCTGGCAGGGGTTAAAATACACCCATATAGCCCTGGGGGTTATATGTGGTGTATTTATGCCAGCCAAGGTGTTTTACATTGCTGCTCAGGGCGCCCCCCCCTAGCGCCCTGCACCCTCAGTGACCGGAGTGTGAAGTGTGCCTGAGTAACAATGGCGCACAGCTGCAGTGCTGTGCGCTACCTTGTTGAAGACTGATGTCTTCTGCCGCCGATTTTTCCGGACCTTTTCTTGCTTCTGGCTCTGTAAGGGGGCCGGCGGCGCGGCTCCGGGACCGAGCACCGAGGCTGGGCCTGTGTTCGGTCCCTCTGGAGCTAATGGTGTCCAGTAGCCTAAGAAGCCCAATCCACTCTGCACGCAGGTGAGTTCGCTTCTTCTCCCCTTAGTCCCTCGATGCAGTGAGCCTGTTGCCAGCAGGTCTCACTGAAAATAAAAAAACCTAAAACTAAACTTTCACTAAGAAGCTCAGGAGAGCCCCTAGTGTGCACCCTTCTCGGCCGGGCACAAAAATCTAACTGAGGCTTGGAGGAGGGTCATAGGGGGAGGAGCCAGTGCACACCAGGTAGTCCTAAAGCTTTTACTTTTGTGCCCAGTCTCCTGCGGAGCCGCTATTCCCCATGGTCCTTACGGAGTTCCCAGCATCCACTAGGACGTCAGAGAAATAAGATTTTACTTACCGGTAAATCTATTTCTCGTAGTCCGTAGTGGATGCTGGGGACTCCGTAAGGACCATGGGGAATAGACGGGCTCCGCAGGAGATAGGGCACTTTAAGAAAGCTTTGGATTCTGGGTGTGCACTGGCTCCTCCATACCTCAGTTAGAGAAACTGTGCCCAGAGGATATGAACAGTACGAGGAAAGGATTTTTGTAATCTAAGGACGAGATTCATACCAGCCACACCAATCACACCGTATAACTTGTGATAAACTACCCAGTTAACAGTATGAACAATTAACATAGCCTTGGTTCAAGACCGACCAACTATAACATAACCCTTATGTAAGCAATAACTATATACAAGTCTTGCAGAAGAAGTCCGCACTTGGGACGGGCGCCCAGCATCCACTACGGACTACGAGAAATAGATTTACCGGTAAATAAAATCTTATTTTCTCTAACGTCTTAGTGGATGCTGGGGACTCCGTAAGGACCATGGGGATTATACCAAAGCCTCCAAACGGGCAGGAGAGTGCGGATGACTCTGCAGCACCGAATGAGCAAACTCAAGGTCCTCCTCAGCCAGGGTATCAAACTTGTAGAATTTTGCAAAAGTGTTTGAACCCGACCAAGTAGCAGCTCGGCAAAGCTGTAATGCCGAGACCCCTCGGGCAGCCGCCCAAGAAGAGCCCACCTTCCTTGTGGGAGTGGGCTTTCACTGATTTTGGATGCGGCAATCCTGCCGCAGAATGAGCCTGCTGAATCGTGTTACAGATCCAGCGCGCAATAGTCTGCTTTGAAGCAGGAGCACCCAGCTTGTTGGATGCATACAAGATAAACAGCGAGTCAGTCTTCCTGACTCCAGCCGTTCGGTTAACATAAATCTTCAAAGCCCGGACCACGTCCAGCAACTTGGAATCCTCCAAATCACGAGTAGCCGCAGGCACCACAATAGGTTGGTTCAAATGAAACGGTCACAACTGAGGGCCTGAGCTGACGGGAGGCAGCCTCAGTTGTAGGGGCTGAGGTGTAGTGGAACCTGGGAGGTTGTATCAGACCCCTAGACATGTAAGTTACACGTAGGAAGATTGCCCGAAGGCGTGACCACGACAACCAAGATAAAAGTCAATGATGTTTATTTAACAAACTCCATGCAACACAGCAGTAATAAAAGGAAAACGTAAAATCAGCAGTAATATAACAGTTCCTGGGTACTACAGAATGGCAATGGCCACAGGGCTCTTGTAGTATGGGTACAGTTCTTATTGTCCTCTAGATGGAAAGTCCTTACCAGGCCCGACTGTAGTAGTGGGAATAGCCCAGGATCATACCAGCTGATGTTCCACGGAAAGCTGGACTGCTGTAGATGAAGTGGCTGCTGTGGGTACTGGTTGGAACCAGTCAGATGTAGACACGGAGTGGATACTGGATGGAACCAGCCAAATGATATATGAAGCTTGAGAGCGATAAAATACAAATGATATATGAAGCTTGAGAGCGATGAAATAATAGTACCAGTGGTTAATTGAAATCTGCAGAAGTGGTACCGGCACTTTAAGAGGAGCTGATCCCTGCTGGAAGCTGAGTGCTGGAAGCAGGTGAATCTGTAGCTGGAAATGGAGGAGTCACAGAGGACTGCAGAGTCAGGCTGCACCGCAGGTGGTAGACTGGAGCGGGTCTCTTTAGTGGAAGCTTGGAGACAGGAGCTGGAACCTGGAAAACAACCACAGGAGAGAGACTGGAACTAGGTTTGACAACCAAAGCACTGAAGCCTTCCTTGCTCAGGCACAGGATACTTATACCTGCAGCAAGGAAGGGATTGGCTGGGCAATTATGCGGATTCCAGTGGAGCAGCGGATTGGTGGAGATTGGACATGTGACAGAATCCAACATGGCTGCGCCCATGTTGGTACTTGGAGGGAAAGTTGGTTTGGAAATCCATGTGGAAACATAGCAGCAATGGCGGCGCCGGCCGCAGAGGACAGGAGACGCCAGACTGACAACTGCACACTGGAACCACGCGGACGACAGCGGAGGCCGCGGCTGGCATGAGGCGCCACTCTGATAACCTGTATACTGGAACACAGAAACGGCGGCGGAGGCCGCGAGACGCCATTCAGAAGGCAAACATGGCGCCGCTGTGACAGCGTCTCAGAGTGACAGGAGAGGGATGCAGAATGTGGACATCAGTATTACAGATGAAATCCGGCCCTGGAACGCTGAGCCAGCCTCAGGAGACATCTAAAAGGCAAGTAATGGCGTCCAGATACCCGGATCGTGACAGAAACGAAGACACAACCTTTGGCAGAAATTGCGGACGAGTCCGCAATTCTGCCCTGTCCATATGGAAAACCAATAGGGGCTTTTACATGACAAAGCCGCCAATTCTGACACACGCCTAGCGGACGCTAAGGCCAACAGCATGACCACTTTCCATGCGAGATACTTTAGCTCCACGGTCTTAAGTGGCTCAAACCAGTGGGATTTCAGGAACCCCAACACCACGTTAAGATCCCAAGGTGCCACTGGTGGCACAAAAGGGGGCTAAATATGCAGCACTCCCTTAACAAACGTCTGAACCTCAGGCAGTGAAGCCAGTTCCTTTTGAAAGAAAATGGAAAGGGACGAAATCTGGACCTTTATGGATCCTAACTTTAGGCCCATAGTCACTCCTGACTGTAGGAAGTGCAGGAATCGACCCAGCTGGAATTCCTCTGTAGGGGCCTTCCTGGCTTCACGCCAAGCAACATATTTTCGCCATATACGGTGATAATGCTTCGCTGTCACGTCTTTCCTAGCCTTTATCAGCGTAGGAATAACTTCATCCGGAATGCCCTTTTCCGCTATGATCCGGCGTTCAACCGCCATGCCGTCAAACTCAGCCGCGGTAAGTCTTGGAACAGGATGGGCCCTTGTTGCAATAGGTCCTGTCTGAGAGGCAGAAGTCATGGGTCCTCTGAGCATTTCTTGCAGTTCCGGGTACCAAGTCCTTCTTGGCCAATCTGGAGCAATAAATATTGTTCTCACTCCTCTTTGTCTTACAATTCTCAGCACCTTTGCTATGAGAGGAAGAGGAGGAAACACATGACCGACTGGAACACCCATGGTGTTACTAGTGCATCCACCGCTATCGCCTGAGGGTCCCTTGACCTGGCGCAATACCTGTTTAGCTTTTTGTTGAGGCGGGACGCCATCATGTCCACCTGTGGGAGTTCCCATCGATTTACAAGCAGCGTGAAGACTTCTTGATGAAGTCCCCACTCTCCCGGGTAGAGGTCGTGTCTGCTGAGGAAGTCTGCTTCCCAGTTGTCGACCCCCGGAATAAACACTGCTGACAGTGCTTGCACGTGATTCTCCGCCCAACGAAGAATCCTGGTGGCTTCTGCCATCGCCACCCTGCTTCTTGTGCCGCCCTGTCGGTTGACATGGGCCACTGCAGTGATGTTGTCTGACTGAATCAGCACTGGTTGGTCTCGAAGCAGAGGCTCCGCTTGGCTTAGGGCGTTGTATATGGCCCTTAGTTCTAGGATATTTATGTGCAGACAAGTCTCCTAACTTGACCATAGCCCTTGGAAGTTTCTTTCCTGAGTGACTGCCCCCCACCCTCGGAGGCTTGCATCCGTGGTCACCAGGACCCAGTCCTGTATGCCGAACCTGCGGCCCTCGAGGAGGTGAGGACTCTGCAGCCACCACAGAAGAGACACCCTGGCCCTGGGGGACAGGGCGATCAGCCGATGCATCTGAAGATGCGATCCGGAACACTTGTCCAACAGATCCCACTGAAAGATCCTGGCATGGAACCTGCCGAAGGGAATGGCTTCGTATGACGCCACCATCTTTCCCAGGACTCGCGTGCAGTGATGCACCGACACCTGTTTTGGTTTCAGGAGGTCCCTGACCAGAGTCACGAGCTCCTGAGCTTTCTCCTCCGGGAGAAATACCTTCTTCTGGTCTGTATCCAGAATCATGCCCAGGAAGGGCAGACGCTTCGTAGGAATCAGCTGCGACTTTGGAATATTCAGAATCCAGCCGTGCTGCCACAACACTTCCTGAGAGTGTGCTACGCTGATCAGTAACTGCTCCCTGGATCTCGCCTTTATCAGGAGATCGTCCAAGTATGGGATAATTGTAACTCCTTGCTTCCGAAGGAGCACCGTCATCTCTGTCATCACCTTGGTAAATATTCTCAGTGCCGTGGACAGGCCAAACGGCAGCATCTGGAATTGGTAATGACAGTCCTGTACCACAAACCTGAGGTACTCTTGATGAGGCGGATAAATAGGGACATGCAAGCAAGCATCCTTGATGTCCAGAGACACCATGAAATCCCCCTCTTCCAGGCTTGCAATGACCGCTCTGAGCAATTCCATTTTGAACTTGAATTTCTTCAGATACACGTTCAGGGAATTTAAATTCGAGATGGGTCTGACCGAACCGTCCGGTTTCGGTACCACAAACATAGTGGAATAGTAACCCCTTCCCTGTTGAAGGAGGGGAACCTTTACCACCACCTGCTGGAGATATAGTTTGTGAATGGCAGCCAACACTACCTCCCTTTCCATTTGGGAAGCTGGCAATGCCGATTTTAGGAAACGGTGAGGGGGCGTCACCTCGAATTCCAGCTTGTATCCCCGAGACACAATTTGTATAGCCCAAGGATCCACCCGTGAGTGAACCTACTGGTGGCTGAAATTTCGGAGACGCGCCCCCACCGCACCGGGCTCCGCCTGTGGAGCCCCAGCGTCATGCGGTGGATTTAGTGAAAGCCGGGGATGACTTTGGTTCCTGGGAACTAGCTGTATGGTGTAGCTTTTTTCCTTTACCCCTGCCTCTGGCAAGAAAGGATGCACCTCTGACTCTCTTGCTTTTCTGTGAACTAAAGGACTGCATTTGGTAATACGGTGCTTTCTTTGGTTGAGAAGGAACATATGGCAAGAAATTTGACTTTCCAGCTTTAGCTGTGGAAACTAGGTCTGAGAGACCGTCCCCAAACAATTCCTCACCCTTATAAGGCAAAACCTCCATGTGTTTTTTAGAGTCGGCATCCCTTGTCCATTGCAGAGTCCATAAGACCCTTCTGGCAGAAATGGACATTGCGTTTATCCTAGAGCCCAGCAGGCAAATGTCCCTCTGGGCATCCCGCATATATAGGACAGAGTCTTTGATATGTCCCAGGGTCAGTAGAACAGTTTCCCTGTCCAGGGAATCTATCTCCTCCGAGAGATTATCAGTCCATGCTGCTACAGCACTACACATCCAGGCCGAAGCAATTGCTGGCCTCAGTAGAGTACCAGAATGTGTATAAACAGACTTCAGGATAGCTTCCTGCTTTCTATCCGCAGGATCCTTTAGGACGGCCGTATCCGGAGACGGCAGGGCCACCCTCTTGGATAGGCGTGTCAACGCCTTGTCTACCCTAGGTGAGGATTCCCAGCGTAACCTGTCCGTTGGCGGGAAAGGATACGCCATCAGTAATCTCTTGGAAATTATTACTTTCCAATCAGGGGAATCCCACGCTTTTTCACATAATTCATTTAATTCATGTGAGGGAGGAAAAGTCACTTCTTGCTTTTTCTCCCCATATAAACCCTCTTGTCAGGGACAGGGTTTTCCTCTGATATGTGTAATACATCCTTCATTGCTATAATCATGTAGCGGATGGCTTTAGTCATTTTAGGCTGCAATATTGCATCATCGTCATCGACACTGGAGTCAGACTCCGTGTCGGCATCTGTGTCAACCATCTGGGATAGTGGGCGCTTATGAGACCCTGACGGCCTCTGAGCTGTAGGATCAGACATGGGTTGAGACCCTGACTGTCCCAAGTCTTCAGCTTTATCCAACCTTTTATGCAAGGAGCTTACATTTAACACCTTCCACATATCCATCCAATCAGGTGTCGGCACCGTAGGCTGCGACACCACATTCATCTGCACTTGTTCTGCCTCCACGTATCCTTCCTCATCAAACATGTCAACACTGACGTACCGACACACCGCACACACACAGGGAATGCTCTGACTGAGGACAGGACCCCACAAAGGCTTTTGGGGAGACAGAGAAAGAGTATGCCAGCACACACGCCAGCGCTATATAACCCAGGGTTTACACTGTAATTTAGTGTTTACCCAGTAGCTGCTGTTTGTGATAATTTGCGCCTAAATTTATGTGCCCCCCCTCTCTTTTTTACCCTTTTTCTACCTTGATACTGCAGGGGAGAGCCTGGGGAGCTTCCTCTCAGCGGAGCTGTGGAGAGAAATTGGCGCTGGTGAGTGCTGAGGAAGAAGGCCCCACCCCCTCAGCGGCGGGCTTCTGTCCCGCTTCTGTGTGTAAAAAATGGCGGGGACTCGTACACATATACAGTGCCTGGCTGTATATGTGTGTTATTTTGCCAAAGGTATACTAATTGCTGCCCAGGGCGCCCCCCCCTGCGCCCTGCACCCTACAGTGTGCGGGTGTGCTGTGGGAGCAATGGCGCACAGCTGCAGTGCTGTGCGCTACCTGAAGTGAAGACAGGAGTCTTCTGCCGCCGATTTCGATGTCTTCTTAGCTTCTGCCGGCTTCTGTACTTCTGGCTCTGCGAGGGGGACAGCGGCGTGGCTCCGGGAACGGACGATCAAGGCTAGGTACCTGTGTTCGATCCCTCTGGAGCTAATGGTGTCCAGTAGCCTAAGAAGCGCAACCTAGCCACAGTTAGTAGGTTTGCTTCTCTCCCCTCAGTCCCACGTAGCAGAGAGTCTGTTGCCAGCAGAAGCTCTCTGAAAATAAAAAACCTAAACAAATACTTTCTTCTTAGCAAGCTCAGGAGAGCCCACTAAAAGCACCCAGCTCTGGCCGGGCACAGATTCTAACTGAGGTCTGGAGGAGGGGCATAGAGGGAGGAGCCACTGCACACCAGTAGTACTAAATCTTTCTTTAGAGTGCCCAGTCTCCTGCGGAGCCCGTCTATTCCCCATTGTCCTTACGGAGTCCCCAGCATCCACTAGGACGTTAGAGAAATAAGGTTTGATTTTTTTTGTTTCCACTACACCAGTGATGGCTAACCTTGACACTCCAGCTGTTGTTGAACTACACATCCCAGCATGCCCTGCTACAGTTTTACTATTTGGCCATGCTAAAACTGATGCAGGGCATGCTGGGATGTGTAGTTCAACAACAGCTGGAGTGTCAAGGTTAGCCATCACTGCACTACACAGTGCTCATCATTACACATAAAAAGAAAATCCAGAACTAGGAAAAAAAAACCACAATGGCCCATACCCAATTTGCCACAAGCTGACTGACAGCTAGTACCTCTTCAATCAGAACCTGCATCCCCATGCATAATGCTATTTTTATCTCCAACCTCAGGAGCTGCGAGGTACAAATGCAGACTAACTGAATAGCTCTGGGTGCTAAACCTGTACTTTCCTCGTGTGGTAAAAACCCGCAGCTAATTGTAGATATCCCAATATACAATAAGTGAGCACTGCAAGATTAACTAAAAAGTTATTCAACAATGTAAACATATTTCATAAGACAATACTTTTGCTTAAGATGCAACCAACTGTAATGATAATGGACCTAAAGGCAAGATTTTAGTAGGGTAACATCAAAAATACATAAAAAAAATTTATTAACACAAGTCATACCTGTTCTGTGTGTACGGTACACAGATTCCAGGGATACCTATGGTGTAAGTATCATGCAAGGAACATAGGAGGTTATTCAGAGATGGACTCAGATCTTGCTTCCAGTAGCAAGATCTGCATCCAGCTACTCACATGGTGAGGGCCGCTCAGCATGTGTGTTGCGCTGCCTCACGATGTGTCCACAGTTGAATTGCGGATGCCTCTATTAGAGGTTGACCCCTGGCTGCGCTGGCAGGCGGTCTGCCACCATTTTTTCTATCGGTGTTGCTACATGTGACGTTACGCAGCTTCCAAAAAATGCTTGCGACACGCCCCCGTTCCAGAAGCCATGCCGCCCCCCAAATGCCCGCTGCTGTCAATCATCTTGTGGTCGCGTCCTGAAGTAGGGCCATGCACGCACACTGCAGCTAGTGTGAGCGTGCAAACCAGATGGACGCGGCCTCTCCGTACAGACATGCGGCTGCGTCCATCTCTGAATTGGCCCGTAGTGCACAGCATGGGCAGACACATGGGTAAATTTAAATCAGGTGTTAGGAAGCAGGGTGGCAGTGCTTCATGCAAGATCATATACAGAGACAATTGTAGTCCCATGTATGTACTATTATGTTAGATCGCTAGTCATTGATAGATACATATCATTAAGGGAATGATCAATGCAGCAAGCCGACAATTTTTCAGGGAATTTATTCACCGCCACCATATCCGTCACCTGAGGTGCTCCTCAGTGGTACCAAGTCCAAAGTATAGCATATAATAACGTTATATATTAGCATGCTAGATCTTCCAATCAAAACCTATGAAAATAAGATTTTACTCACCGGTAAATCTATTTCTCTGACGTCCTAAGTGGATGCTGGGACTCCATAAGGACCATGGGGAATAGCGGCTCCGCAGGAGACTGGGCACAACTAAAGAAAGCTTTAGGACTACCTGGTGTGCACTGGCTCCTCCCACTATGACCCTCTCCTCCAGACCTCAGTTAGGATACTGTGCCCGGAAGAGCTGACACAATAAGGAAGGATTTTGAATCCCGGGTAAGACTCATACCAGCCACACCAATCACACCGTATAACTCGTGATACTATACCCAGTTAACAGTATGAAATATAACTGAGCCTCTCAACAGATGGCTCAACAATAACCCTTTAGTTAGGCAATAACTAAATACAAGTATTGCAGACAATCCGCACTTGGGATGGGCGCCCAGCATCCACTACGGACTACGAGAAATAGATTTACCGGTGAGTAAAATCTTAGTTTCTCTGACGTCCTAAGTGGATACTGGGACTCCGTAAGGACCATGGGGATTATACCAAAGCTCCCAAACGGGCGGGAGAGTGCGGATGACTCTGCAGCACCAACTGAGCAACTCTAGGTCCTCCTCAGCCAGGGTATCAAACTTGTAGACTCTTGTAAAAATGTTTGAACCCCGACCAAGTAACAGCTCGGCAAATTTGTAAAGCCGAGACCCCTCGGGCAGCCGCCCAAGAAAAGCCCACTTTCCTCGTGGAATGGGCTTTTACAGATTTAGGGTGCGGCAGTCCAGCCGCAGAATGTGCAAGTTGAATCGTGCTACAGATCCAGCGAGCAATAGTCTGCTTAGAAGCAGGAGCACCCAGCTTGTTGGGTGCATACAGGATAAATAGTGAGTCAGTTTTCCTGACTCCAGCGGTCCTGGAAACATATATTTTTCAGGGCCCTGACTACGTCCAGTAACTTGGAATCCTCCAAGTCCCAAGTAGCCGCAGGCACCACAATAGGTTGGTTCACATGAAAAACTGATACCACCTTAGGAAGGAATTGGGAACGAGTCCTCAATTCCGCCCTATCCATATAAAAAAATTAGATAAGGGCTTTTGCATGATAAAGCCGCTAAGTCTGATACACGCCTGGCCGACGCCAAGGCCAACAGCATGACCACTTTCCACGTGAGGTATTTTAGCTCCACGGATTTAAGTGGCTCAACCCAATGCGACTTCAGGAAATCCAACACCACGTTGAGATCCCACGGTGCCACTGGAGGCACAAACGGAGGCTGACTATGCAGCACTCCCTTAACAAAAGTCTGAACTTCAGGCAGTGAAGTCAGTTCTATTTTGGAAGAAAATCGATAGAGCCGAAATCTGGACCTTAATGGAACCCAACCTTAGGCCCATAGTCACCCCTGACTGTAGGAAGTGCAGAAATCGACCTAGCTGAAATTCCTCCGTTGGGGCCTTCCTGGCCTCACAGCACGCAACATATTTCCGCCTTATGTGGTGATAATGGTTTGCGTTCACCTCTTTCCTAGCTTTAATTAGCGTAGGGATAACTTCCTCCGGAATGCCCTTTTCCTTCAGGATCCGGCGTTCAACCGCCATGCCGTCAAACGCAACCGCGGTACGTCTTGGAACAGACAGACCCCCTGCTGCAGCAGGTCCTGTCTGAGCGGCAGAGGCCATGGGTCCTCTGAGATCATTTCTTGGAGTTCTGGGTACCAAGCTCTTCTTGGCCAATCCGGAACAATGAGTACAGTTCTTACTCCTCTCCTTCTTATTATTCTCATTACCCTGGGTATGAGAGGCAGAGAAGGGAACACATACACCGACTGGTACACCCACGGTGTTACCAGAGCGTCCACAGCTATCGCCTGAGGGTCCCTTGACCTGGCGCAATATCTTTTAGCTTTTTGTTGAGGCGGGACGCCATCATGTCCACCTGTGGCCTTTCCCAACGGTGTACAATCATTTGGAAGACTTCTGGATGAAGTCCCCACTCTCCCGGGTGGAGGTCGTGTCTGCTGAGAAAGTCTGCTTCCCAGTTGTCCACTCCGGGAATGAACACTGCTGACAGTGCTTACACATGATTTTCCGCCCATCGGAGAATCCTTGTGGCTTCTGCCATCGCAGGTGTTGAAGCAGGGGTCTAGCCTGACTTAGGGCATTGTAAATGGCCCTTAGTTCCAGAATATTTATGTGTAGGGAAGTCTCCTAACTTGTCCATAGTCCTTGGAAGTTTCTTCCCTGTGTGACTGCCCCCCAGCCTCGAAGGCTGGCATCCGTGGTCACCAGGACCCAGTCCTGTATGCCGAATCTGCGGCCCTCTAGAAGATGAGCACTCTGCAGCCACCACAACAGCGACACCCTGGCACTTGGAGACAGGGTTATCCGCCGATGCATCTGAAGATGCAACCCGGACCACTTGTCCAACAGATCCCACTGGAAGATCCTTGCATGGGACCTGGCGAATGGAATTTCTTCGAAAGAAGCTACCATCTTTCCCAGGGCTCTCGTGCAGTGATGCACAGACACCTGTATTTGTATTAGGAGGTCTCTGTCTAGAGACGACAACTCCTTGGACTTTTCCTCCGGGAGAAACCCTTTTTATCCTGTTCTGTGTCCAGAACTATACCCAAAAACAGTAGAAGCGTCGTAGGAACCAGCTGCGACTTTGGAATATTCAGAATCCAGCCATGCTGTTGTAGCACTTCCCGAGATAGTGCTACTCCGACGAACAACTGCTCCCTGGACCTCGCCTTTATAAGGAGATCGTCCAAGTATGGGATAATTATTTCGGCCATTACCTTGGTAAATACCCTCGGTGCCGGGGACAGACCAACGGCAACGTCTGGAATTGGTAATGACAATCCTGTACCACAATTTTGAGGTACTCCTGGTGAGGAGGGTAAATAGGGACATGCAGGTAAGCATCCTTGATGTCCAGTGATACTTGCAATAATCGCCCTGAGCGATTCCATTTTGAACTTGAACCTTCGTATATAAGTGTTCAAGGATTTCAATTTTAGAATGGTCTCACCGAACCGTCTGGTTTCGGTACCACAAACATTTTGGAATAGTAACCCCGGCCTTGTTGAAGGAGGGGTACCTTGATTTCACCTGCTGGAAGTACAGCTTGTGAATAGCCGCCAGTACTACCTCCCTTTCTCCGAGGGCAGCAGGCAAGGCTGATGTGAGGTAACGGCGAGGGGGAGTCGCCTCAAACTCCAGCTTGTATCCCTGTGATACTACTTGCAGAACCTAGGGATCCACCTGTGGGCAAGCCCACTGGTCCCTGAAGTTCCCGAGACGCACCCCCACCGCACCTGTCTCCACCTGTGGAGCCCCAGCGTCATGCGGTGGACTCAGAGGAAGCGGGGGAAGATTTTTGATCCTGGGAACTGGCTGTCTGGTGCAGCTTTTTCCTTCTTCCCTTGTCTCTGTGCAGAAAGGAAGCGCCTTTGACCCGCTTGCTTTTCTGAAGCCGAAAGAACTGTACCTGAAAATACGGTGCTTTCTTAGGCTGTGAGGAAACCGGAGGTAACATTTTTTCTTCCCAGCTGTTGCTGTGGATACGAGGTCCCAGAGACCATCCCCAAACAATTCCTCACCCTTATAAGGCAGAATCTCCATGTGCCTTTTAAAAGCAGCATCACCTGTCCACTGCCGGGTCTCTAATACCCTCCTGGCAGAATGGACATTGCATTAATTCTGGATGCCAGCCGGCAAATATCCCTCTGTGCATCCCTCATATATAAGACGACGTCTTTAATATGCTCTATGTTAGCAAAATATTATCCCTGTCTAGGGTATTAATATTATCTGACAGGGTATCAGACCACGCTGCAGCAGCACTATTTATGCTGAGGCAATTGCAGGTCTCAGTATAGTACCTGAGTGTGTATATACAGACTTCAGGATAGCCTCCTGCTTTTTATCAGCAGGCTCCCTCAAAGTGGCCGTATCCCAAGACGGCAGTGCCACCTTTTTTGACAACGTGTGAGCGCCTTATCCACCCTAGGGGATATCTCCCAACGTGACCTATCCTCTGGCGGGAAAGGGTACGCCAGCAGTAACTTTTTAGAAATTACCAGTTTCTTATAGGGGGAACCCACGCTCTTTACACACTTCATTCACTCATCTGATGGGGGAACAAAACACTGGCTGCTTTTTCTCCCCAAACATAAAACCCCTTTTATGTGGTACTTGGGTTCATGTCAGAAATGTGTAACACATTTTTCATTGCCGAGATCATGCAACGGATGTTCCTAGTGGATTGTGTATATGTCTCAACCTCGTCGACACTGGAGTCAGACTCAGTGTCGACATCTGTGTCTGCCATCTGAGGTAACGGGCGTTTTTTGAGCCCCTGATGGCCTTTGAGACGCCTGGGCAGGCGCGGGCTGAGAAGCCGGCTGTCCCACAGATGTTACATCATCCAGCCTTTTATGTAAGGAGTTGACATTGTCGGTTAATACCTTCCACCTATCCATCCACTCTGGTGTCGGTCCCACAGGGGGCGACATCCCATTTATCGGCCTCTGCACCGCCTCCACTTAACCTTCCTCATCCAACATGTCGACACACCGCACACACACAGGGAATGCTCTGACTGAGGACAGGACCCCACAAAGTCCTTTGGAGAGACAGAGAGAGAGTATGCCAGCACACACCAGAGCGCTATATAATGCAGGGAGTAACACTATAACTGAGTGATTTTTCCCCCAATAGCTGCTTGTATACACATATTGCGCCTAAATTTAGTGCCCCCCCTCTCTTTTTAACCCTTTGAGCCTGAAAACTACAGGGGAGAGCCTGGGGAGCTGTCTTCCAGCTGCACTGTGAAGAAACAATGGCGCCAGTGTGCTGAGGGAGATAGCCCCGCCCCTTTTTCGGCTGACTTTTCTCACGCTTTTTTCATGGATTCTGGCAGGGGTAATTTATCACATATATAGCCCTGGGACTATATATTGTGATGATTTGCCAGCCAAGGTGTATTATATTGCCCTCAGGGCGCCCCCCCCCAGCGCCCTGCACCCATCAGTGACCGGAGTGTGAGGTGTGCATGAGGAGCTATGGCGCACAGCTGCAGTGCTGTGCGCTACCTTGTTGAAGACAGAAGTCTTCTGCCGCCGATTTTCCGGAACACTTCTTGCTTCTGGCTCTGTAAAGGGGGCCGGCGGCGCAGCTCCGGGACCGAACGATCGAGGTCGGGTCCTGTGTTCGATCCCTCTGGAGCTAATGGTGTCCAATAGCCTAAGAAGCCCAAGCTACCACCAGTTAGGTAGGTTCGCTTCTTCTCCCCTTAGTCCCTCGCTGCAGTGAGTCTGTTGCCAGCAGATCTCACTGTAAAATAAAAAACCTAAAATATACTTTCTTTCTAGGAGCTCAGGAGAGCCCCTAGTGTGCATCCAGCTCAGCCGGGCACAAGATTCTAACTGAGGTCTGGAGGAGGGTCATAGTGGGAGGAGCCAGTGCACACCAGGTAGTCCTAAAGCTTTCTTTAGTTGTGCCCAGTCTCCTGCGGAGCCGCTATTTCCCATGGTCCTTACGGAGTCCCAGCATCCACTTAGGACGTCAGAGAAATAACTACAAGATATAGATAGAGAGATAGATATAGGGATAGATATAGATATACACACGCACACAGTCCTACACATACGTACGTATGCACTGCCAGGACACCGAGTCAAGTAACTTGTGTTCTGTTACTGCCTCACAACATGTCTGAGCCGGGTGTGCCCCCTCCTGTGATGAACTACAGCCTGCAGTCTGTTAACGGCCCGGGCACTCTCCCCACCTGTCAGTCCCCTCTCCCATTCCCACCAGTTGCTCCCCACAACGCAGCCGCCGCCGCTCCTCACCTATAGTGGATATGAAGGTGGAGTTGAAGGCATCCTCTGAGAACCTGAAAAGCACGCACGTCTTCCCGACCCCCGAATCACCGATTAGCAGCAGTTTGAACAAATAATCATAAGTCTTCGCCATATTAAAAACTACTATACAGGAAATACCAGCGGATGCTGCCTATTGGCTACCGTACTCATCAATCTAGCACGACAAGGACGGTGACTGGCTGATGGTTCCGTGACGTCACACCGAGCGCCCCATCTCCGGATTCCCCCCACGGCCGAACCCAGCGTAAAGTTTATCTGGCTGAGCGGACGAGTCAAACTAAAAGCTGACAGTTGATTGGCTGAGTAGACGTCAGAGCTGCTGTTACTGATTGGCTGGCATACGGTCTGAGGCTGAAGTATCCTAATGTCACTGATGTTAGCGGCCACTACAGCGGCTTTATGGCACAGACGTACCACATCGGATCTGTGCCGGGGGCTGGTGTGGCAACAGCGAACAGCGTTGTATTAACCTCATACTTGCCTACCTGACCCTCTCCATGAGGGAGAAAATGCTCTGTTCCTGGACTTTCCTGGTAATGTATGATTGCCCTCACCTGTGGTGAAACACCTTTCTTATCAATTAGCTCACCCCAGGTGAGGGCAATCATACATTACCAGCAGTGGCGGAACTAGTGAGTGGTGGGCCCAAGTACAAAAATATGATTTGGGCCCCCTACGCTAAAGAAAAAAACAAAAAGGTAGCAAATAACATTGCATAATAGTATAGAAGTCTATTAGTGGCCATAATCAAATTATTTGGGGCTCTTAAAAATTGTCAAATACCTGTAGATGATTTTATAATTTTTTACTAACATTGTAAAAATGATAGAAAACAATTGTTTTTAAGCAAATATAAGGCTCTAGATGAATTTTGGATACATATAGATGCCTTTTAAGGTGATTTTTATTTTTTTAACTCCCGTCTGCGAGCATAAAAACACCTTTCCCATAATATAACACCCCTTTATACCTGTCCCACATAATTGAACACATTCTTCTGTCACCTAGATTGATCAAACCATTTTGTATGTATCCTAATAACAGCCATGTTACACACAGGTCTTACTGCCAACCACATTCATAGAACTCGATTCAATTGACTTTGATGTTAATAGCGCCGGGAAGAAGGTCCCGGCGCTATTCATTTGAGTGCGCAGTGACAGCCGACGAAGGGATTTCTTCTCGCACCCCCTGGAGGGGTGCGAGCAGAAATCTCACAAAAGTGCCGGAGCGATGCTGATTTCTGCCCTTAGCAGTGCGGAAACAGCATCGCGCCCGGCACTTAAGTCAGAGAATGCCGGTACTCCTGACAAAACACCCTGTTTAGTCCGGGAGAATTGGCATTCTCCGACCTAACATCGCACTCAATTAATTAGCGCCGGGACCTCCTTCCCGGAGCTATTAACATCGCAGTCAATTGAATCGAGCCCATAGACCTTTTCTCTGACGTCCTAGTGGATGCTGGGAACTCCGTAAGGACCATGGGGGAATAGCGGCTCCGCAGGAGACTGGGCACAAAAGTAAAGCTTTAGGACTACCTGGTGTGCACTGGCTCCTCCCCCTATGACCCTCCTCCAAGCCTCAGTTAGATTTTTGTGCCCGGCCGAGAAGGGTGCACACTAGGGGCTCTCCTGAGCTTCTTAGTGAAAGTTTAGTTTTAGGTTTTTTATTTTCAGTGAGACCTGCTGGCAACAGGCTCACTGCATCGAGGGACTAAGGGGAGAAGAAGCGATCCTGCCTGCTTGCAGCCAGCTTGGGCTTCTTGGCTACTGGACACCATTAGCTCCAGAGGGACCGAACACAGGCCCAGCCTCGGAGTCCGGTCCCAGAGCCGCGCCGCCGGCCCCCTTACAGAGCCAGAAGCAAGAAGAGGTCCGGAAAATCGGCGGCAGAAGACATCAGTCTTCACCAAGGTAGCGCACAGCACTGCAGCTGTGCGCCATTGCTCCTCATACACACCTCACACTGCAGTCACTGAGGGTGCAGGGCGCTGGGGGGGGGGCGCCCTGAGCAGCAATAAAAACACCTTGGCTGGCAAACATACATCACATATAACCCCCTGATAAAGCCTAATATTTATCTTACTTAAAACCCTCTGAAATGTGAAAGAACACAGTACGCTATTGGCGTATGGTATACCGTAAGGGTACGCACGTTGCGTAACAATCGCTTAGCCGTAGTCGAGACGCTCGAGCGTCTCGTTCGCTCACGGCCAAGAGATCACAGGCAGGCACGCTATAGGCTGCCGACTAACGTAATGATATGCTACTAGCGTAGCGGACGCTTGGGACCACGAGGAGATCACAAGCGGCGCTGATGCTCACAATGTTAAACCTTTATAACTATACCATAAACAATGTATTTATGCAATAAACCTTGGTGCAGTGATAGGGTGTAAATGTAACACAGGGTAACCTTATTAACTTGGAAGCTGTACGAGCGTCTCCGACGCTCTGAGAATACTTAGAAATATAATAAATACACAGATACCGGTATTAGGTTCTAACACCTTATATGAACGTTCTATTTGCAAAAGAATAATACAATACAAGTCATACACTACCAAAATAACATTGACTACCTAACCAGAAAACTACACATGAAATACAATAGTAGTACAATAATACTTAAGAGAATGAGAGAGAAAGAGGAGAAGAGAGAGAGAGAGAGATATGGCTCACAATAACAATAAAGGCAATATGGTTGCGGAGAAACTTACGCTCAAGGGAAACAATCGCATGCGCCTCTGGATATCCAGCTCCCGATTATCAGTGGTGAGAACCGTTGAAGAGAATAGAGAGCTGGCCCAGAGTGGCTTGTCCTTTTATACCCTACACATAATACAGTACAATGGTCCTTATATTCTTATTGTTCATTGGACACAGGAATTCGTCTTCGCATTATAACAAAAGGTCATAGGTTGATTCATACAGGTGGGCTGTGACTATTTCCAACTGCTCAGGTGGGTGGGAAACTAGGTTTCCCGCCGCATGGATAATAAAGTGCAAATAATAGTAAATGTCCATAAACTTCTTATGTCCATAACTATTCGCACGAGCGATTAATCTAATTCAAACCAACACCGGAATATTGCTAATTAAATACTCTTCCGATGGATACTAAACACCACTGTATAACCCCTGTCTGACCCTTCGTATCAAACAAAGAGGGATCTCTTTGTCTATGAACATGCTACCTTAACTAAACTTTCAGATTCTATCAAAGGGACCATAATCTACAAAATACATTATATAGTTAAAATATGTTACGAACGAGTTGCCCGCTAGACGCACATAAACTTTACCGTAAATGCGCACACCGTGCGCCTGCGGGTGCACGCAACAGCGAGTATGCGCACGCACGGGAGAGCTCATGCACTCGCAGCGGGGACACGCATGAGGTGCAAATATGGCAATGTGTAGCGTGATATTTTTCTGACTTTGACACCCCAGGGCTATATGGATGTATTTTAACCCCTGCCAGAATCCATAAAAATGCGGGAGAAAAGTCTGCGGCGAAAAAGGGGCGGAGCCTATCTCCTCAGCACACTGGTGCCATTTTCTCTCACAGCTCCGTTGGAGGGAAGCTCCCTGGCTCTCCCCTGCAGTTACTACACTACAGAAAGGGGTTAAAAAAGATAGGGGGGCACTAATTAGGCGCAGTATTAATAAAACAGCAGCTATAAGGGGAAAAACACTTCTATAAGGTTATCCCTGTATATATATAGCGCTCTGGTGTGTGCTGGCATACTCTCCCTCTGTCTCCCCAAAGGGCTAGTGGGGTCCTGTCCTCTATCGGAGCATTCCCTGTGTGTGTGCTGTGTGTCGGTACGATTGTGTCGACATGTATGAGGAGGAAAATGGTGTGGAGGCGGAAAAATTGCCTGTAATGGAGATGTCACCCCCTAGGGAGTCGACACCTGAGTGGCTGAGCTTATGGAAGGAATTACGTGACAGTGTCAGCTCTTTACAAAAGATTGATGACATGAGACAGCCGGCTACTCAGCCTGTGCCTGTCCAGGTGTCTCAAAAGCCATCAGGGGCTCTAAAACGCCCGTTACCTCAGATGGCAGATACAGACGCCGACACGGATACTGACTCCAGTGTCGACGATTAAGAGACGAATGTGACTTCCAGTAGGGCCACACGTTACATGATTGAGGCTATGGAAAATGTTTTACATATTTCTGATAATACCAGTACCACTAAAAAGGGTATTATGTTGGGTGAGAAAAAACTGCCTGTAGTTTTTCCTGCATCTGAGGAATTAAATGAAGTGTGTGATGATGCGTGGGTTTCCCCCGATAAAAACTGTTAATTCCTAAAAAGTTATTAGCATCATACCCCTTCCCGCCAGAGGATAGGGCACGTTGGGAAACACCCCCTAGGGTGGATAAAGCGCTCACACGCTTGTCTAAACAGGTGGCACTACCGTCCCCGGATACGGCCGCCCTTAAGGAACCTGCTGACAGAAAGCAGGAAAATATCCTAAAAATGTATTTACACTCACACGGGTGTGATACTGCGACCAGCAATCGCCTCAGCCTGGATGTGCAGTGCTGGGGTGGCTTGGTCGGATTCCCTGACTGATAATATTGATACCCTAGATAGGGACAGTATATTACTGACTATAGAGCATTTAAAAGATGCATTTCTATATATGCGTGATGCACAGAGGGATATTTGCCGACTGGCATCAAGAGTAAGTGCGCTGTCCATTTCTGCCAGAAGAGGGTTATGGACAAGACAGTGGTCAGGTGATGCTGATTTCAAAAGGCATATGGAAGTATCGCCTTATAAAAGGGAGGAGTTATTTGGGGTAGGTCTAACAGACCTGGTGGCCACGGCAACGGCTGGGAAATCCACATTTTTACCCCAGGTAGCCTCTCAACATAAGAAGACGCCGTATTATCAGGCGCAGTCCTTTAGGCCCCATAAGGGCAAGCGGGCAAAAGACTCCTCATTTCTGCCCCGTGGCAGAGGGAGAGGAAAAAGGCTGCAGCAGAAGCCATTCACAAGCTGTATTCCCAGCAGGTGATAATCAAGGTACCCCTCCTACAACAGGGAAAGGGGTATTATTCCACGCTGTTTGTGGTACCGAAGCCGGACGGCTCGGTGAGACTTATTTTAAATCTGAAATCCTTGAACACTTACATACAAAGGTTCAAATTCAAGATGGAGTCACTCAGAGCGGTGATTGCGAACCTGGAAGAAGGGGATTATATGGTGTCTCTGGACATCAAGGATGCTTATCTCCATGTCCCAATTTACCCTTCTCACCAAGGGTACCTCAGGTTTGTGGTACAGAACTGTCACTATCAGTTTCAGACGCTGCCGTTTGGTTTGTCCACGGCACCCCGGGTCTTTACCAAAGTAATGGCCGAAATGATGATACTCCTTCGAAGGAAGGGAGTTTTAGTTATCCCTTACTTGGACGATCTCCTGATAAGGGCAAGATCCAGGGAACAGTTGGTAGTCGGGGTAGCACTATCTCAAGTAGTGTTGCGGCAGCACGGTTGGATTCTCAATATTCCAAAATCGCAGCTGATCCCGACGACACGTCTTCTATTCCTAGGGATGATCCTTGACACAGTCCAGAAAAAGGTGTTTCTCCCGGAGGAGAAAGCCAGGGAGTTATCCGAGCTAGTCAGAAACCTCCTAAAACCAGGCCAAGTGTCAGTGCATTAGTGCACAAGGGTCCTGGGAAAAATGGTGGCTTCCTACGAAGAAATTCCATTCGGCAGATTCCACGCAAGAACTTTCCAGTGGGACCTGCTGGACAAATGGTCCGGATCGCATCTTCAGATGCATCAGCGGATAACCCTGTCACCAAAGACAAGGGTGTCTCTCCTGTGGTGGTTGCAGAGTGCTCATCTTCTAGAGGGCCGCAGATTCGGCATTCAGGACTGGGTCCTGGTGACCACGGATGCCAGCCTGCGAGGCTGGGGAGCAGTCACACAGGGAAGAAATTTCCAGGGCTTGTGGTCAAGCCTGGAGACATCACTTCATGATGGCGTCCCGCCTAAACAAAAAATTGGACAGGTATTGCGCCAGGTCAAGGGACCCTCAGGCAATAGCTGTGGACGCTCTGGTAACACCGTGGGTGTACCAGTCAGTGTATGTGTTCCCTCCTCTTCCTCTCATACCAAAAGTACTGAGAATTATAAGACGGAGGGGAGTAAGAACTATACTCGTGGCTCCGGATTGGCCAAGAAGGACTTGGTACCCGAACTTCAAGAGATGCTCACGGAGGACCCGTAGCCTCTACCTCTAAGAAGGGACCTGCTCCAGCAAGGACCCTGTCTATTCCAAGACTTACCGCGGCTGCGTTTGACGGCAGGGCGGTTGAACGCCGGATCCTGAAGGAAAAAGGCATTCCGGATGAAGTCATCCCTACCCTGATCAAGCCAGGAAGGATGTAACCGCAAAGCATTATCACCGCATTTGGCGAAAATATGTTGCGTGGTGCGAGGCCAGTAAGGCCCCGATGGAGGAATTTCAACTAGGTCGATTCCTGCATTTCCTGTAAACAGGAGTGTCTATGGGCCTAAAATTGGGGTCCATTAAGGTTCAAATTTCGGCCCTGTCAATTTTCTTCCAGAAAGAACTAGCTTCAGTTCCTGAAGTTCAGACGTTTGTAAAAGGGGTACTGCATATACAGCCTCCTTTTGTGCCTCCAGTGGCACCTTGGGATCTCAATGTAGTTTTGGGGTTCCTAAAGTCACATTGGTTTGAACCACTTGAATCTGTGGAGTTAAAATATCTCACATGGAAAGTGGTCATGTTGTTGGCCCTGGCCTCGGCCAGGCGCGTGTCAGAATTGGCGGGCTTTATCCTGTAAAAGCCCTTATCTGATCTTCCATTCAGACAGGGCGGAATTGAGGACTCGTCCTCATTTTCTCCCTAAGGTGGTTTCAGTGTTTCATCTGAACCAACCTATTGTGGTACCTGCGGCTACTAGTGACTTGGAGGACTCCAAGTTGTTGGACGTAGTCAGGGCCTTGAAAATATATGTTTCCAGGATGGCTGGAGTCAGAAAATCTGACTCGCTGTTTATCCTGTATACACCCAACAAGCTGGGTGCTCCTGCTTCTAAGCAGACTATTGCTCGTTGGATTTGTAATACAATTTAGCTTGCACATTCTGTGGCAGTCCTGCCACAGCCAAAATCTGTAAAAGCCCATTCCACAAGGAAGGTGGGCTCATCTTGGGCGGCTGCCCGAGGGGTCTCGGCTTTACAACTTTGCCGAGCAGCTACTTGGTCAGGGGAAAACACGTTTGCTAAATTCTACAAATTTGATACCCTGGCTGAGGAGGACCTGGAGTTCTCTCATTCGGTGCTGCAGAGTCATCCGCACTCTCCCGCCCGTTTGGGAGCTTTGGTATAATCCCCATGGTCCTTACGGAGTTCCCAGCATCCACTAGGACGTCAGAGAAAATAAGAATTTACTTACCGATAATTCTATTTCTCGTAGTCCGTAGTGGATGCTGGGCGCCCATCCCAAGTGCGGATTGTCTGCAATACTTGTACATAGTTATTGTTAACTAAATCGGGTTATTGTTGTGAGCCATCTATCCAGAGGCTCCTCTGTTATCATGCTGTTAACTGGGTTCAGATCACAAGTTGTACGGTGTGATTGGTGTGGCTGGTATGAGTCTTACCCGGGATTCATAAATCCTTCCTTATTGTGTACGCTCGTCCGGGCACAGTATCCTAACTGAGGCTTGGAGGAGGGTCATAGGGGGAGGAGCCAGTGCACACCAGGTAGTCCTAAAGCTTTACTTTTGTGCCCAGTCTCCTGCGGAGCCGCTATTCCCCCATGGTCCTTACGGAGTTCCCAGCATCCACTACGGACTACGAGAAATAGAATTATCGGTAAGTAAATTCTTATTTTTGCCATCCACATACATAGATCCCTTTACAACTCACATTGCAGACAACCCATTGCCAGTCACAATTTTGGGGATTTGGTAACCACAACGGTCCGAACGCCAGACCAGACTGGATCCCTGCAGCAATTTCAGCCATTGTGGAGATAGTACTGCATGTCCCTTGTCCGTCCCGGTCCAGAGGGTGTACGTGTCATCAGTCCCCAGGGAGATAGGGAGAGAGAGATAACAGCCTCACCATATGGTCCGGACCATTACGCTTTTTTTACCACATCCCTGGATCATACAGAAAGACTGTAATTTCTCCCTCCCTGTCTCCCCGGTGACTGCTGACACATACACCCCCTGGGACAAGACACCCCCTTGATGGCGACGCGCACTACTATGTGAGTGGCTGAGATTGCTGCAGGTATCTGGTCCGAGGTCTGGACCATTCTTGTTTTTACCCATTCCCACAATTTTGTATGTGCTTTGCATATTTCTCTGACGCAGGGCCGTTTCTTGGGGCAGGCGAGCAGTGCAACCGCACTGGGCACCCGCCGCGGCACTAACTGTGGCTCCCTGCTTCCCCCTCCTATTTCTCCCCAAATAACCCGCTCTGGGGGCGGAGTTTCACGGAATGACGCGGTTGCATCGTTACGTCACGACGCAACCCCGTCACTCCGCGAAACTCCCCCCCCCCCCCCCCCCCCCCCGAGCGGAGTACAGAGGGGGATCCAAGTTAGGAAGAGGGAAAGGCCGGTGCGAGGAGCGACTGGTGAGGCGGGCCGAAGAGCGGTAATCGCCTCTGTAAGTATTCTCTCACTCTCTCTCTCTCTCTCTCAATGTGTAAAATGGGGACACCTGCCGTAATGTGTGAAATGGGGACTCTTGCCTGTCGTAGTGTGGGGATTTAATGTATCAAGGGCATTGCGGTGTGTGGCATAATATGGTGCAGGTGGCATTACTGTGTGGGGCTTAATATGGTAGAATTTTTTTTTTCCTGTGGTGGTCGTGATCTGTTGGAGCAGGGTCAAAAACTGGATTGTGAGGTAGTCTTTTCAGACGAGGCCATGCCCATTTAAATGAGGCCACACCCATTTAGATGAGGCCACGGTCCCATGCCGGGTGCGCGCACAAGTTTTCTTTTTTAATCTAGGTGTGTGGGGGGGGGCACATTTTTTTATGTCATGTGGGGGCGCATTTTTAAATCTCGCACTGGGAGCCAAATTGGCTAGAAACAGCCCTGCTCTGACGTCCTAGTGGATGCTGGGAACTCCGTAAGGACCATGGGGAATAGCGGCTCCGCAGGAGACTGGGCACAAAAGTAAAGCTTTAGGACTACCTGGTGTGCACTGGCTCCTCCCCCTATGACCCTCCTCCAAGCCTCAGTTAGATTTTTGTGCCCGGCCGAGAAGGGTGCATTCTAGGACTCTCCTGAGTTTCTAAGAAAAAGTTTAGTTTTAGGTTTTTTATTTTCAGTGAGACCTGCTGGCAACAGGCTCAATGCATCGAGGGACTAAGGGGAGAAGAAGCGAACCTGCCTGCTTGCAGCCAGCTTGGGCTTCTTGGCTACTGGACACCATTAGCTCCAGAGGGACCGAACACAGGCCCAGCCTCGGAGTCCGGTCCCAGAGCCGCGCCGCCGGCCCCCTTACAGAGCCAGAAGCAAGAAGAGGTCCGGAAAATCGGCGGCAGAAGACATCAGTCTTCACCAAGGTAGCGCACAGCACTGCAGCTGTGCGCCAT
This sequence comes from Pseudophryne corroboree, assembly GCF_028390025.1. Taxonomy (NCBI): domain Eukaryota; kingdom Metazoa; phylum Chordata; class Amphibia; order Anura; family Myobatrachidae; genus Pseudophryne; species Pseudophryne corroboree. The sequence goes on from NC_086444.1 coordinate 685,930,106, forward strand.
TGCTCCTCAGGCTCACTTCACACTCCGGTCACTGAGGGTGCAGGGCGCTGGGGGGGGGCGCCCTGAGCAGCAATAAAAACACCTTGGCTGGCGAAAATACCTCACATATAGCCCCCAGGGCTATATTGATGTATTTTAACCCCTGCCAGAATACAGCAAAAAGCGGGAGAAAAGTCCGCCGAGAAGGGGGCGGAGCCTATCTCCTCAGCACACAGGCGCCATTTTCCCTCACAGCTCCGCTGGAAGGACGTCTCCCTGACTCTCCCCTGCAGTCCTGCACTACAGAAAAGGGTAAAACAAGAGAGGGGGGCACTAATTGGGCGCAGTATTAACATAACAGCAGCTATAAGAGGAAAAACACTTATATAAGGTTATCCCTATATATATATATATATAGTGCTCTGGTGTGTGCTGGCATACTCTCCCTCTGTCTCCCCAAAGGGCTAGTGGGGTCCTGTCCTCTATCAGAGCATTCCCTGTGTGTGGGCTGTGTGTCGGTACGATTGTGTCGACATGTATGAGGAGGAAAATGATGTGGAGGCGGAGCAATTGCCGGTAATGGTGATGTCACCCCCTAGGGAGTCGACACCTGAGTGGATGAACTTATGGAAGGAATTACGTGATAGTGTCAGCTCTTTACAAAAGACAGTTGATGACATGAGACAGCCGGCTACTCAGCTTGTGCCTGTCCAGGCGTCTCAAAGGCCATCAGGGGCTCTAAAATGCCCGTTACCTCAGATGGCAGATACAGATGCCGACACGGATACTGACTCCAGTGTCGACGGTGAAGAGACAAATGTGACTTCCAGTAGGGCCACACGTTACATGATTGAGGCAATGAAAGATGTTTTACACATTTCTCTAACGTCCTAGTGGATGCTGGGGACTCCGTCAGGACCATGGGGATTAGCGGCTCCGCAGGAGACAGGGCACAAAAATAAAGCTTTAGGATCAGGTGGTGTGCACTGGCTCCTCCCCCTATGACCCTCCTCCAAGCCTCAGTTAGGTTTTTGTGCCCGTCCGAGCAGGGTGCAATCTAGGTGGCTCTCCTAAAGAGCTGCTTAGAAAAAGTTTTTTAGGTTTTTTATTTTCAGTGAGTCCTGCTGGCAACAGGCTCACTGCATCGAGGGACTTAGGGGAGAGAAGTGAACTCACCTGCGTGCAGGATGGATTGGCTTCTTAGGCTACTGGACACCATTAGCTCCAGAGGGAGTCGGAACACAGGTCTCACCCTGGGGTTCGTCCCGGAGCCGCGCCGCCGACCCCCCTTACAGATGCCGAAGATGGAAGAGGTCCAGAAGCAGGCGGCAGAAGACTTTTCAGTCTTCCTGAGGTAGCGCACAGCACTGCAGCTGTGCGCCATTGTTGTCAGCACACTTCACACAGCGGTCACGGAGGGTGCAGGGCGTTGGGGGGGCGCCCTGGGCAGCAATGTATTATACCTTTTTATGGCTAAAAATACATCACATATAGCCCTTTGAGGCTATATGGATGTATTTAACCCCTGCCAGATCTCACAGATTCCGGAGAAGAGCCCGCCGAAATAGGGGGCGGGGCTTATTCTCCTCAGCACACAGCGCCATTTTCCTGCTCAGCTCCGCTGTGAGGAAGGCTCCCAGGACTCTCCCCTGCACTGCACTACAGAAACAGGGTAAAACAGAGAGGGGGGGGCACTTTTTTGGCGATATAAATATATTTAAGCTGCTATAAGGATACAACACTTATATAGGGTTGTTCCCATATATATTATAGCGCTTGGGTGTGTGCTGGCAAACTCTCCCTCTGTCTCCCCAAAGGGCTAGTGGGGTCCTGTCTTCAATAGAGCATTCCCGGTGTGTCTGCTGTGTGTCGGTACGTGTGTGTCGACATGTATGAGGACGATATTGGTGTGGAGGCGGAGCAATTGCCGGTAATGGTGATGTCACCGCCTAGGGAGTCGACACCGGAATGGATGGCTTTGTTTATGAAATTACGTGATAATGTCAGCACATTACAAAAATCAGTTGACGACATGAGACGGCCGTCAAACCAGTTGGTACCTGCCCAGGCGTCTCAGACACCGTCAGGGGCTGTAAAACGCCCTTTACCTCAGTCTGTCGATACAGACCCAGACACGGACACTGAATCTAGTGTCGACGGTGAAGAAACAAACGTATTTTCCAGTAGGGCCACACGTTATATGATCACGGCAATGAAGGAGACTTTGCATATCTCTGATACTACAAGTACCACAAAAAGGGGTATTATGTGGGGGGTGAAAAAACTACCTGTAGTTTTTCCTGAATCAGAGAAATTGAATGATGTATGTGATGAAGCGTGGGTTAACCCAGATAGAAAAGGGCTAATTTCAAAAAAGTTATTGGCATTATACCCTTTCCCGCCAGAGGTTAGGGCGCGCTGGGAAACACCCCCTAGGGTGGATAAGGCGCTCACACGCTTATCAAAACAAGTGGCGTTACCGTCCCCTGATACGGCCGCCCTCAAGGATCCAGCTGATAGGAGGCTGGAAACTACCCTAAAAAGTATATACACACATACTGGTGTTATACTGCGACCAGCCATCGCCTCAGCCTGGATGTGCAGTGCTGGGGTGGTCTGGTCGGATTCCCTGACTGAAAATATTGATACCCTGGATAGGGACAGTATTTTACAGACTTTAGAGCAATTAAAGGATGCTTTTCTTTATATGCGAGATGCTCAGAGGGATATTTGCACTCTGGCATCGAGAGTAAGTGCGATGTCCATATCTGCCAGAAGAAGTTTATGGACACGACAGTGGTCAGGTGATGCGGATTCCAAACGGCATATGGAAGTATTGCCGTATAAAGGGGAGGAATTATTTGGCGTCGGTCTATCGGATCTGGTGGCCACGGCAACGGCCGGGAAATCCACCTTTTTACCTCAGACCCCCTCCCAACAGAAAAAGACACCGTCTTTTCAGCCGCAGTCCTTTCGGTCCTATAAGAACAAGCGGGCAAAAGGACAGTCATATCTGCCCCGAGGCAGAGGAAAGGGTAAGAGAGGGCAGCAAGCAGCTCCTTCCCAGGAACAGAAGCCCTCCGCGGGTTCTGCAAAGCCCTCAGCATGACGCGGGGGCTTTACAAGCGGACTCAGAAACGGTGGGGGGTCGACTCAAGAATTTCAGCGCGCAGTGGGCTTGCTCACAGGTGGACCCCTGGATCCTGCAGATAATATCTCAGGGTTACAGGTTGGAATTCGAGAAGTCTCCCCCTCGCCGGTTCCTAAAGTCTGCTCTGCCAACGTCTCCCTCAGACAGGGCGACGGTATTGGAAGCCATTCACAAGCTGTATTCTCAGCAGGTGATAGTCAAGGTACCCCTCCTACAACAGGGAAAGGGGTATTATTCCACACTATTTGTGGTACCGAAGCCGGACGGCTCGGTAAGACCTATTCTAAATCTAAAATCTTTGAACCTGTACATACAAAAATTCAAGTTCAAGATGGAGTCACTCAGAGCAGTGATAGCGAATCTGGAAGAAGGGGACTTTATGGTGTCCCTGGACATCAAGGATGCTTACCTGCATGTCCCAATTTGCCCTTCACATCAAGGGTACCTCAGGTTCGTGGTGCAAAACTGTCATTATCAGTTTCAGACGATGCCGTTTGGATTGTCCACGGCACCTCGGGTCTTTACCAAGGTAATGGCCGAAATGATGTTTCTTCTACGAAGAAAAGGCGTATTAATTATCCCTTACTTGGACGATCTCCTGATAAGGGCAAGGTCCAGAGAACAGCTGGAGGACGGAGTAGCACTATCTCAAGTAGTGCTGCAACAACACGGGTGGATTCTGAATTTCCCAAAATCTCAGTTGACCCCGACAACACGTCTACTGTTCCTGGGAATGATTCTGGACACGGTTCAGAAAAAGGTGTTTCTTCCGGAGGAGAAAGCCAGGGAGTTATCCGAACTTGTCATGAACCTCCTAAAACCAGGAAAAGTGTCTGTGCATCAATGCACAAGAGTCCTGGGAAAGATGGTGGCTTCTTACGAAGCAATCCCATTCGGCAGATTCCACGCACGAACTTTTCAGTGGGATCTGCTGGACAAATGGTCCGGATCGCATCTGCAGATGCATCAGCGGATAACCTTATCGCCACGGACAAGGGTGTCTTTTCTGTGGTGGTTACAGAGTGCTCATCTGTTAGAAGGACGCAGATTCGGCATACAGGACTGGGTCCTGGTGACCACGGATGCCAGTCTGAGAGGCTGGGGAGCGGTCACACAGGGAAGAAACTTCCAGGGAGTATGGTCAAGCCTGGAGATGTCTCTTCACATAAATATACTGGAGCTAAGAGCGATTTACAATGCTCTAAGCCTGGCAAAACCCCTGCTTCAGGGTCGGCCGGTGTTGATCCAGTCGGACAACATCACGGCAGTCGCCCACGTAAACAGACAGGGCGGCACAAGAAGCAGGAGAGCAATGGCAGAAGCTGCAAGGATTCTTCGCTGGGCGGAAGATCATGTGATAGCACTGTCAGCAGTGTTCATTCCGGGAGTGGACAACTGGGAAGCAGACTTCCTCAGCAGACACGATCTACACCCGGGAGAGTGGGGACTTCATCCAGAAGTCTTCCACATGATTGTGAACCGTTGGGAAAAACCAAAGGTGGATATGATGGCGTCTCGCCTCAACAAAAAACTGGACAGGTATTGCGCCAGGTCAAGAGACCCTCAGGCAATAGCTGTGGACGCTCTGGTAACACCGTGGGTGTTCCAGTCAGTGTATGTGTTTCCTCCTCTGCCTCTCATACCCAAAGTACTGAGAATTATACGGCGAAGGGGAGTAAGAACGATACTCGTGGCTCCGGATTGGCCAAGAAGAACTTGGTACCCGGAACTTCAGGAGATGCTCACGGAAAATCCGTGGCCTCTACCTCTAAGACGGGACCTGATTCAGCAGGGACCGTGTCTATTCCAAAACTTACCGCGGCTGCGTTTGACGGCGTGGCGGTTGAACGCCGAATTCTAAAGGAAAAAGGCATTCCGGAAGAGGTCATCCCTACACTGGTTAAAGCCAGGAAGGAGGTGACTGCACAACATTATCACCGCATTTGGAGAAAATATGTTGCGTGGTGCGATGCCAGGATGGCCCCCACGGAGGAATTTCAATTGGGTCGATTCCTACATTTCCTGCAAACAGGATTGTCTATGGGCCTCAAGTTGGGGTCCATTAAGGTTCAAATTTCGGCCCTGTCGATTTTCTTCCAGAAAGAATTGGCTTCAGTTCCTGAAGTCCAGACTTTTGTAAAAGGAGTACTACATATACAGCCCCCGATTGTGCCCCCAGTGGCTCCGTGGGACCTTAATGTAGTTTTGGATTTTCTCAAATCCCATTGGTTTGAGCCACTCAAATCGGCGGATTTGAAATATCTTACATGGAAAGTAACCATGCTACTGGCCCTGGCTTCAGCCAGGAGAGTGTCAGAATTGGCGGCTTTATCGTATAAAAGCCCATATCTGATTTTCCATTCGGACAGGGCAGAACTGAGGACGCGTCCTCATTTTCTGCCTAAGGTGGTGTCAGCGTTTCACCTGAACCAGCCTATTGTGGTGCCTGCGGCTACTAGCGATTTGGAGGATTCCAAGTTGCTGGACGTTGTCAGGGCATTGAAAATATATATTTCAAGGACGGCTGGAGTCAGAAAATCTGACTCGCTGTTTATACTGTATGCACCCAACAAGCTGGGTGCTCCTGCTTCTAAGCAGACGATTGCTCGTTGGATTTGTAGCACAATTCAACTTGCACATTCTGTGGCAGGCCTGCCACAGCCTAAATCTGTCAAGGCCCATTCCACAAGGAAGGTGGGCTCATCCTGGGCGGCTGCCCGAGGGGTCTCGGCATTACAACTCTGCCGAGCAGCTACGTGGTCGGGGGAGAACACGTTTGTAAAATTTTACAAATTTGATACCCTGGCTAAAGAGGACCTGGAGTTCTCTCATTCGGTGCTGCAGAGTCATCCGCACTCTCCCGCCCGTTTGGGAGCTTTGGTATAATCCCCATGGTCCTGACGGAGTCCCCAGCATCCACTAGGACGTTAGAGAAAATAAGATTTTACTTACCGATAAATCTATTTCTCGTAGTCCGTAGTGGATGCTGGGCGCCCATCCCAAGTGCGGATTGTCTGCAATACTTGTACATAGTTATTGTTACAAAAAAATTGGGTTGTTCTTGTTGTGAGCCGTCTGTTCAGAGGCTCCTACGTTGTCATACTGTTAACTGGGTTCAGATCACAAGTTGTACGGTGTGATTGGTGTGGCTGGTATGAGTCTTACCCGGGATTCAAAATCCTTCCTTATTGTGTACGCTCGTCCGGGCACAGTATCCTAACTGAGGCTTGGAGGAGGGTCATAGGGGGAGGAGCCAGTGCACACCACCTGATCCTAAAGCTTTATTTTTGTGCCCTGTCTCCTGCGGAGCCGCTAATCCCCATGGTCCTGACGGAGTCCCCAGCATCCACTACGGACTACGAGAAATAGATTTATCGGTAAGTAAAATCTTATTTTCTGATAGTACAAGTACCACTAAAAAGGGTATTATGTTTGGTGAGAAAAAACTACCCGTAGTTTTTCCTGCATCTGATGAATTAAATGAAGTGTGTGATGAAGCGTGGGTTTCCCCCGATAATAAACTGATAATTCCTAAAAAGTTATTGGCATCATACCCTTTCCCGCCAGAGGATAGGGCACTTTGGGAAACACCCCCTTGGGTGGATAAAGCGCTCACACGCTTGTCAAAACAAGTGGCACTACCGTCTCCTGATACGGCCGCCCTTAAGGAACCTGCTGACAGAAAGCAGGAGAATATCCTAATTCCCAGCGGGTGATAATCAAGGTACCCCTCCTGCAACAGGGAAAGGGGTATTATTCCAGACTGTTTGTGGTACCGAAGCCGGACGGCTCGGTGAGACCTATTTTAAATCTAAAATCTTTGAACACTTACATACAGAGGTTCAAATTCAAGATGGAGTCACTCAGAGCAGTGATCGCGAACCTGGAAGAAGGGGATTATATGGTGTCTCTGGACATCAAGGATGCTTACCTCCATGTCCCAATTTACCCTTCTCATCAAGGGTACCTCAGGTTTGTGGTACAGAACTGCCACTATCAGTTTCAGACGCTGCCGTTTGGATTGTCCACGGCGCCCCGGGTCTTTACCAAAGTAATGGCCGAAATGATGATACTCCTTCGAAAGAAAGGAGTTTTGATTATCCCTTACTTGGACGATCTCCTGATAAGGGCAAGATCCAGGGAACAGTTGGTAGTCGGAGTAGCACTATCTCAAGTAGTGCTGCGGCAGCACGGTTGGATTCTCAATATCCCAAAATCGCAGCTGATCCCGACGACACGTCTTCTATTCCTTGGAATGATCCTGGACACAGTCCAGAAAAAGGTGTTTCTCCCGGAAGAGAAAGCCAGGGAGTTATCCGAGCTAGTCAGAAACCTACTAAAACCAGGCCAAGTATCAGTGCATCAATGCACAAGGGTCCTGGGAAAAATGGTGGCTTCCTACGAAGCAATTCCATTCGGCAGATTCCACGCAAGAACATTCCAGTGGGACCTGCTGGACAAATGGTCCGGATCGCATCTTCAGATGCATCAGCGGATAACCCTGTCCCCAAGGACAAGGGTGTCTCTCCTGTGGTGGTTGCAGAGTGCTCATCTTCTCGAGGGCCGCAGATTCGGCATTCAGGACTGGGTCCTGGTGACCACAGATGCCAGCCTGCGAGGCTGGGGAGCAGTCACACAGGGAAGAAATTTCCAGGGCTTGTGGTCAAGCCTGGAGACATCACTTCACATAAATATTCTGGAGTTGAGGGCCATTTACAATGCTCAAAGCCAAGCAAGACCTCTGCTTCTAGGTCTGCCGATACTGATCCAGTCGGACAACATCACGGCAGTCGCCCACGTAAACAGACAGGGCGGCACAAGAAGCAGGAGGGCAATGGCAGAAGTTGCAAGGATTCTTCGCTGGGCGGAAAATCATGTGATAGCACTGTCAGCAGTGTTCATTCCGGGAGTGGACAACTGGGAAGCAGACTTCCTCAGCATGCACGACCTCCACCCGGGAGAGTGGGGACTTCACCCAGAAGTCTTCCACATGATTGTAAACCGTTGGGAAAAACCAAAGGTGGACATGATGGCGTCCCGCCTCAACAAAAAACTGGACAGGTATTGCGCCAGGTCAAGGGACCCTCAGGCAATAGCTGTGGACGCTCTGGTAACACCGTGGGTGTACCAGTCAGTGTATGTGTTCCCTCCTCTGCCTCTCATACCCAAGGTACTGAGAATTATAAGACGGAGAGGAGTGAGAACTATACTCGTGGCTCCGGATTGGCCAAGAAGGACTTGGTACCCGGAACTTCAAGAGATGCTCACAGAGGACCCATGGCCTCTACCTCTAAGAAGGGACCTGCTCCAGCAAGGACCCTGTCTGTTCCAAGACTTACCGTGGCTGCGTTTGACGGCATGGCGGTTGAACGCCGGATCCTGAAAGAGAAAGGCATTCCGGAGGAAGTCATCCCTACCCTGATCAAAGCCAGGAAGGATGTAACCATAAAGCATTATCACCGCATTTGGCGGAAATACGTTGCTTGGTGCGAGGCCAGGAAGGCCCCTACGGAGGAATTTCAACTGGGTCGATTCCTACATTTCCTGCAAACAGGAGTGTCTATGGGCCTCAAATTGGGATCCATAAAGGTTCAGATTTCGGCCCTGTCGATTTTCTTCCAGAAAGAACTGGCTTCAGTGCCTGAAGTTCAGACGTTTGTCAAGGGTGTGCTGCATATACAGCCTCCTTTTGTGCCTCCAGTGGCACCTTGGGATCTCAATGTAGTTTTGGGGTTCCTAAAATCACATTGGTTTGAACCGCTTAAATCTGTGGATTTAAAATATCTCACGTGGAAAGTGGTCATGTTGTTGGCCTTGGCTTCGGCCAGGCGCGTGTCAGAATTGGCGGCTTTATCCTGTAAAAGGCCTTACCTGATTTTTCATACGGACAGGGCAGAATTGAGGACTCGTCCTCAATTTCTCCCTAAGGTGGTTTCAGCGTTTCACCTGAACCAGCCTATTGTGGTACCTGCGGCTACTAGGGACTTGGAGGACTCCAAGTTGCTGGACGTAGTCAGGGCCCTGAAAATATATGTTTCCAGGACGGCTGGAGTCAGAAAATCTGACTCGCTGTTTATCCTGTATGCACCCATCAAGCTGGGTGCTCCTGCTTCTAAGCAGACTATTGCTTGTTGGATTTGTAGTACAATTCAGCTTGCACATTCTGTGGCAGGCCTGCCACAGCTAAAATCTGTAAAAGCCCACTCCACACGGAAGGTGGGCTCTTCTTGGGCGGCTGCCCGAGGGGTCTCGGCTCTACAACTTTGCCGAGCAGCTACTTGGTCAGGGGCAAATACGTTTGCTAAATTCTACAAATTTGATACCCTGGCTGAGGAGGACCTGGAGTTCTCTCATTCGGTGCTGCAGAGTCATCCGCACTCTCCCGCCCGTTTGGGAGCTTTGGTATAATCCCCATGGTCCTTACGGAGTTCCCAGCATCCACTAGGACGTCAGAGAAAATAAGAATTTACTTACCGATAATTCTATTTCTCGTAGTCCGTAGTGGATGCTGGGCGCCCATCCCAAGTGCGGATTGTCTGCAATACTTGTACATAGTTATTGTTAACTAAATCGGGTTATTGTTGTTGTGAGCCATCTTTCCAGAGGCTCCTCTGTTATCATGCTGTTAACTGGGTTCAGATCACAGGTTGTACGGTGTGATTGGTGTGGCTGGTATGAGTCTTACCCGGGATTCATGAATCCTTCCTTATTGTGTACGCTCGTCCGGGCACAGTATCCTAACTGAGGCTTGGAGGAGGGTCATAGGGGGAGGAGCCAGTGCACACCAGGTAGTCCTAAAGCTTTACTTTTGTGCCCAGTCTCCTGCGGAGCCGCTATTCCCCATGGTCCTTACGGAGTTCCTAGCATCCACTACGGACTACGAGAAATAGAATTATCGGTAAGTAAATTCTTATTATTCTACTGAAAGCAGTACTGCTTTGGTAACTTTGCTTGGCACAACTGCTGGGATGGGCTTAAAAAGAGTTGTGAGGTGAGACTTCAGCAGCTGTATACAAGGGGTCAATCCAATTACTTAGAAATATATGAAATATTGGGTTGTCACCCTATTCAAACATAATCAGCATACATTTCACTGGCCCCATTGTCATCCACACTATACTGACTCCTTTGCCATCCACATTGTTCTCACTCCATTTCAAAGTAATTTGCACAGATTACAGTATTTTACTTTTAATGCAGTAGTATAGTGGTGCACTTCAGTAGAAGAACTGTACAGTGCTCAGGAGTCAAACAGGGTGCCGGGTTCAGGGGAGGCTGTTCTTGTTCACTGCGTGCTGAGTGCTGATGGGAACTGTAGTTCTACACATAACTACAGTTCCCGGTTCTTGTGCATATAAAACTACAATACCCAGAATTCCTAGCCCCTACTCCTCAGAGGAAACAGGAAGCGTCGGAAAGATATGAGAGCAGGGTTTATTCTATATTGGAGTGGGAGAAGGGACCTTCTGACGTACTTAGGGGAGGAGACCCGTCACCAGGGGGAGAAGCTGCGGCCGAACAAGGTACCCGAAAAGTACCCTCGCGGGCTCGCTTCGCTCGCCACGCTTCGGGCACGGTGGCTCGCTCCGCTTCGCTCGCCACCTAATTACTAAAGGTAATAGTTGGTGGTGTGGATACTAGACCATCTGTACCACTGGCGTAGCTCCTCCCCCCTTGTGTCGTGGCTCCTCCCCCTGACGGAAAAGGTCCCTTAGGCCACTTGGATCTAGCCTCTACCGTAGAGGAAGACAGGGAGCTCCTCCTCTCCTATGGCCGGAGCGCATCTCTTTTTAATGTTACGGCCAGCCCGTGGTGCAGCTGCGGACGGCATTTAATGAGTCAGTCTGACTCATAATGACGCTGGCTGTGGGCCCCTTCACTGCGGTGGGCCCCAGTGCATTGCACTGGTTGCACCGCTGGTAGTTCCGCCCCTGATTACCAGGAAAGTCCAAACGAGGCTGAAGTTAGCTTCTTATTCGGCCAGCTTCTTATTCACTTCTTATTCAAACTCCAGCTTCTTATTCAGATCATTCAGTTTTGCAAGGGTTAATGAGTCTTAATTTGACACCTGAAATCAACAGAGGGTGGTCACTTACATATGACCCACTTGTATTTTGCTTGGCCCAACGCTGTTTTGGGCATGAAATACACTGGCAAAGTGGGCACACACACCATATTTTACCATTTTGAATAAGTAGCTGTAGTTTTACAAAGGTTAAATAGTCTTGGGCCACAAATTTGACACCTGAATCAGGAGTCTGCAATACAGACTCTGCGTACAGAGCTTTTCTTAAATCAGTGGTTCTCAAACTCGGTCCTCAGGACCCCACACAGTGCATGTTTTGCAGGTAACCCAGCAAGTGCACAGGTGTATTAATTACTCACTGACAGATTTTAAAAGGTCCACAGGTGGAGCTAATTATTTAACTTGTGATTTTGTGAGGAGACCTGCAAAACATGCACTGTGTGGGGTCCTGAGGACCGAGTTTGAGAACCTGTGTCTTAAATTCTGCAAAGCAGTCTCTGCGGGCCTACGGGGTAATTCAGACTGCATCACTGCAGAAATCGCAGTCAGAGTTACTTTGTGGAGTGCGCCCTGCGCGTGCGCACCCGCGAGCCCAGCGGGATTCTATCAGCATCTCAGGGCTTCGATCGCCTCTGCCTGACTGACAGGCAGAGGCGGTCACGTGGCAGGAAGGGGCATGCCACCGGCTTTAGAACCACGGTCCGGACAACGGAGGCCTGTCTGGATTGTTGGGGGGCGGCCCGAGGCAGCTGCGTGGTGTCACACACAGCCTCTGTGACCCGGGATGTGGCGAGTAGTGGACTGCCAGCGTGCAGGAGCTTCGCTTGCAGGGAACTACTCATTAGGTACAAAATCACCGCCACCGGGCAATGGTTTTGTACCTGTGCGAGGGGGGGAAGCTAGGGCCAGTCATGCGGGGCGGACTAGCCCTGTGCTGGGCATCCACCCGCATGTCAGAGTAAATGATCGTAGATGTGCTACATTTATCACATCTGCGATTAGATCTTGTCTGGGGACTGTTTCCTCAGACATTCAGTGAATGATGCTGCCCTGTGGCAAATTCACGTATGAACTTCCGCAGTGGCGGAACAAGACCATGGTATGCCCAGGTGCAACAAAATGCATTGCCCCAGTCCCCCCAAGATCCAAAACTTGTGTGTCAAAAAATAGGGCATGGTCTCATTGAAAAGGGGTGTGGGCACACAATAGTACCACCAATTCAAATTTTCTCTAACGTCCTAGTGGATGCTGGGGACTCCGTAAGGACCATGGGGAATAGACGGGCTCCGCAGGAGACTGGGCACTCTAAGAAAGATTTAGTACTACTGGTGTGCACTGGCTCCTCCCTCTATGCCCCTCCTCCAGACCTCAGAATCTGTGCCTGGCCAGAGCTGGGTGCTTTTAGTGGGCTCTCCTGAGCTTGCTAATAAGAAAGTATTTTAGTAAAGGTTTTTTATTTTCAGAGAGCTTCTGCTGGCAACAGACTCTCTGCTACGAGGGACTGAGGGGAGAGAAGCAAACCTACTAACTGCGGCTAGGTTGCACTTCTTAGGCTACTGGACACCATTAGCTCCAGAGGGTTCGAACACAGGATCTTAACCTTGGTCGTCCGTTCCCAGAGCCGCGCCGCCGTCCCCCTCGCAGAGCCAGAAGACAGAAGCCGGCAGAAGCAAGAAGACATCGAAATCGGCGGCAGAAGACTCCTGTCTTCACATGAGGTAGCGCACAGCACTGCAGCTGTGCGCCATTGCTCCCACACTAACCCACACACTCCGGTCACTGTAGGGTGCAGGGCGCAGGGGGGGGTGCCCTGGGCAGCAATTAAGTACCTCCTGGCAAAGCAGCATATATACAGTTGGACACTGTTATATGCATGAGCCCCCGCCATTAATTTTACACAAAATCGCGGGACAGAAGCCCGCCGCTGAGGGGGCGGGGCCTTCTTCCTCAGCACTCACCAGCACCATTTTCTCTCCACAGCTCCGCTGAGAGGAAGCTCCCCAGGCTCTCCCCTGCAGATTCACGGTAGAAAGAGGGTAAAAAGAGAGGGGGGGCACATAAATTTGGCGTAAAAACAATATATACAGCAGCTACTGGGTTAACACTAAGTTACTGTGTGATTCCTGGGTCATATAGCGCTGGGGTGTGTGCTGGCATACTCTCTCTCTGTCTCTCCAAAGGGCCTTGTGGGGGAACTGTCTTCAAATAGAGCATCCCCTGTGTGTGTGGTGTGTCGGTACGTGTGTGTCGACATGTCTGAGGTAAAAGGCTCCCCTAAGGAGGAGATAGAGCAAATATGTGTGTGTGAGGGTGTCTCAGTCGACAACGCCGACACCTGTAATGGCGGAATCTGTCAACACCTTTAAGAATGGGTTAGATAAATTCCTAATGGATAAGGATATCCAGGGGTATGGTGCATAGTCATGCATTATAGTTACTATAAATAGGGATAAAATGTAACGGCTGACAGCAGCATCAGTCAGAAATTTTAGTCAAATCATCATGCATAGGAGACCACAAATAGGTTGAACTCGATGGACAATTGTCTTTTTTCAACCTCAGATACTATGTTACTATGTTACTGTTTGGATATGTGTAAGTGCTGAGGTGAATTTATTTCACAAAAGATTAGAGAACAGACAGGAAATCTGTCACAACTGAGGGTTTTGGCTGACAGGAGAAAGCCTCAGTTGTAGGGGCTGAGAGGAACTTAAACCAGGGAGGTTTAATCAGACCCCTGGACATGTAAGTGTTTAAATGAAATCCGAAGGTGTGACCATGACAACCAGGTAAAAGTCAAAATAAAAGTTTATTCACAGACTCCGTGTAAACAGACAGCATTCAAGGTTAAATAATGGTAATAATAAATAATATAATTCCTGGAGCACTCTGACCATGTAATGGTTTCACAGGACACTGGTAGGTTAAGAACAGCTGTTAAAGTCCTTAGATGGAGTAACCTTACCAGGCCTGGCTGTAGTAGTGAAGATATCCGAGGAACATGCCAGTAGATGGAACAGATGAAGTTGGTAACTTGAATCAGCTGTTGTAATTGCTGGATGGAACCAGCCAGGTGGTAAGACACGGAGTGGATGCCGAAATGGGATCAGCCAGATGATAAAGTCACTGAATGAATGCTGGGTGGAACCAGCCAGGTGATGAAACACGGAGTGAATATAGTAAGATGCTAGGGAGCGTGGAAATAGAGGAGTTGAAGGATGATTACTGGTGATAGTGGATATTGCTGGAAGCAGATGCAATAACTGGGAGCTGGAAACTGGATCAGCCACGGAGGACTGCAGAGTCAGGCTGCACCGCAGGATGGTAGGCAGGTGCGGGTCTCTTTAGTGGATGCTGGAGACAGGAGCTGGAACCTGGAGAAACAACCACAGGAGAGAGACTGAAACAAGGTATGACAAACAAAGCACTGACGATTTGCTAGCCCAGGCACAGGATACTTATACCTGCAGCAATGCAGGTATTGGCTGGGCAATTATGCAGATTTCCAGGCAGTGGATTGGAGGAACTGAAACATGTGATTGAATCCAACATGGCTGCGCCCATGTTAGAACTTGGAGGGAAAACTGGTTTGGGAATCCATGTGGAAACATAACTGTAATGGCGGCGCCGGCCGCAGAGGACAGGAGACGCCAGACTGATAATGTATGCTGAGACTCGTGGATGACAGCGGAGGCCGTGGCAGGCATGGAACACCACACTGACAACCTGCACTTATAACACAGGAGCGGCGGCGGAGGCCGCGGAGAACGGGAGACGTCATGCAGGATTTAAACATGGTGCCGCTGTGACAGTATCTCAGCGTGACAGGAGGGATATGCAGCATGTGAACACAGATGAGATCCGGCCTTGGAACGCTGAGCCAGCATCAGAAGACATCTAAAAGGCAAGTAATGGCGTCCAGATACCCGGATCGTGACAAAATCTACCCATGTCTGTCCCTGTGTCACAGAGACCTTCAGAGTCTCACAATGCTCACTATCCAAATTAATAAACACTGATATCGACACGGAGTTTGACTCCAGTGTCGACTACGATAATGCAAAGTTACAGCCAAGATGGCTGAAAGGTATTTAATATATGATTATTGTAATAAAAGATGATTTGCATATCACTGATGACTCATTTGTCCCTGACACAAGGGTACACATGTTAAGGGGAAGAAAGCTGAGCTAAATTTCCCTCCTCTCATGAGGAAAAAGAGCGGGAATCTCCAGACAAGAGACTGCAGCTTCCCACAAAGAATTCTCAGGCAGTATCCTTTCCCCACTAGGGCCAGGATGTGTTGGGAATCTTCCCCTAGGGTGTCCTGTTTGCACAGAAGGTAGCACTAGCTATTCTCAGGGATCCTGCAGATAGCGTGCACATTCTAGTATACTACTCAGACCGGCGATTGTGTCGGCATGGGTTTATAGCACTGTGGCAGCGTGGACAGGTACCTTATCAGCAGAGATTGAGACCCTAGTATGCATATAGATATATATATATATGTGTATATATAGAGATAGATATATATTAAAGATGCTGTCTTAAGTGATAGATAGATAGATATATATAGATATATATATATATATATATATATATATATATATATATATATATAAAACATGCCCAAAGAGACATGAGTATACTGGGTCCTAGAGTCAAAGCTATGTCGATTTCTGCTTTACGTGTCCTGTAGAATATGCAACGGACAGATGATGCCGACTTAAGAGGCATGTGGAAGGCTGAGGATTGTGTGGAGAAGGGTTCTCGGACCTGGTCTACACAGCTATAGCTGGTAATTCTGATATTTTGCCTTATATTCCTGCACAGCCTAGGAAAGCACGACATTATCAAATGCAGCCTTTCGAATAAAGAAACAAGAAAGTCCGAGGTGCGTCCTTTCTTGCCAGAGGCGGGGGCAGAGGAAAGAAGCTGCACAACACAGCTAGTTCCCAGGAACAGAAGTCCTCCCCGGCCTCTACAAAAGTCCACCGCATGTCGCTGGGGCTCCACAGCTGGAGCTAGGCCCGGTGGGGGCACGCCTTCGTCAGTTCAGCCACAAGTGGGTTCACTCCCTGTTAGTTTCCTGGGCAATAGATATTGTGTCTCAGGGATACAAGCTGGACTTTGTGAAGATGCCCCCTCACCGACGGCCCTGCCGGCTTCCCCCCACGAGAGGGAAACAGTGTTAACTGCAATTCATAAATTGTATCTTCCAACAGGTGGTGGTCAAGGTTCCCCTCCTTCAACAAGGAGGGGGTTATTATTCGACCATGTTGTAGTCCCGAAACCAGACGGTTCGGTCGGACCCATATTGAATTTAAAATCCCTGAACATATACCTGAAAGGGTTCAAGTTCAAGATGGAATCGCTAAGAGCGGTTATTGCAAGCCTGAAAGGGGGAGATTTTATGGTGACTCGGGACATAAAGGATGCATACCTTCATGTCCCCATTTATCCACCTCATCAGGCGTACCTCAGAATTGCGGTACGGGATGGTCATTACCAATTTCAGACGTTGCCGTTTGGTCTCTCCACGGCCTTGAGAATATTCACCAAGGTAATGGCGGATATGATGGTGCTCCTGCGGAAGCAAGGTGTCTCTATTATCACGTACTTGGACGATCTACTCATAAAAGCGAGATCAAGAGAGCAGTTGCTGAACAACGTATCACTTTCTCTGGAAGTGAAACGGCAACACGGCTGGATTCTATATATTCCAAAGTCGCAGTTGGTTCTTACAGCTCATCTGCCTCTCCTAGGCATGATCCTAGACACAGACCAGAAAAGGGTTTATCTCCCGATAGAGAGAGCTCAGGAGCTCGTGACACTGGTCAGGAATCTATTAAAACCAAAACAGGTGTCAGTGCATCACTGCACTCGAGTCCTGGGAAGGAGGGTGGCATCATTTGAGGCCATTCCCTTCGGCAGGTTCCATAGGAGGACCTTCCAATGGGACTTACTGGACAAGTGGTCCGGATCACATCTTCGGATGCATCGGTTAATCACCATATCCCCCAGAGCCAGGGTGTCTCTCCTGTGGTGACTGCAGTGTGCTCACCTTCTCGAAGGTCGCAGATTAGGCATTCAGGACTGGGCCCTGGTGACCACGGATGCAAGCCTCCGAGGGTGGGGGGCAGTCACACAGGGAAGAAATTTCCAAGGGCTGTGGTCAAGGCAGGAGACTTGCCTTCACATCAGTATCCTGGAACTAAGGGCCATATACAACGCCCTAAGTCAAGCGGAGACCCTGCTTCGCGACCAACCGGTTCTGATCCAGTCAGACCGCAGTGGCTCATGTAAACCGCCAAGGCGGCACAAGGAGCAGGGTGGCGATGGTAGAAGCCACCAGAATTCTTCGCTGGGCGGAGAATCACGTAAGCGCACTGTCAGCAGTGTTCATTCCGGGAGTGGACAACTGGGAAGCAGACTTCCTCAGCAGGCACGACCTCCACCCGGGAGAGTGGGGACTTCATCAGGAAGTCTTCATGCAGATTGCAAATCGATGGGAACTGCCACAGGTGGACATGATGGCGTCCTGTCTCAACAAAAAGCTAAAAAGGTATTGCGCCAGGTCAAGGGACCCTCAGGCGATAGCTGTGGACGCACTAGTAACACCGTGGGTGTTCCAGTCGGTCTATGTGTTTCCTCCTCTTCCTCTCATACCAAAGGTGCTGAGAATTGTAAGAAAAAGAGGAGTGAGAACAATACTCATTGTTCCAGATTGGCCAAGAAGGACTTGGTACCCGGAACTGCAAGAAATGCTCACAGAGGACCAATGGCCTCTGCCTCTCAGACAGGACCTGTTGCAACAAGGGCACTGTCTGTTCCAAGACTTACCGCAGCTGCGTTTGACGGCATGGCGCTTGAATGCCGGATCCTAGCGGAAAAAGGCATTCCGGATGAAGTTATTCCTATCGCCGTATATGGCGAAAATATGTTGCTTGGTGTGAGGCCAGGAAGGCCCCTACAGAGGAATTCCAGCTGGGTCGATTCCTGCACTTCCTACAGTCAGGAGTGACTATGGGCCTAAAATGAGGGTCCATAAAGGTCCAGATTTCGGCCCTATCCATTTTCTTTCAAAAAGAACTGGCTTCACTGCCTGAGGTTCAGACGTTTGTTAAGGGAGTGCTGCATATTCAGCCCCCTTTTGTGCCACCGGTGGCACCTTGGGATCTTAACGTGGTGTTGGGTTTCCTGAAATCCCACTGGTTTGAGCCACTTAAGACTGTGGAGCTAAAGTATCTCACGTGGAAAGTGGTCATGCTGTTGGCCTTAGCTTCGGCTAGGCGTGTGTCAGAATTGGCGGCTTTGTCATGTAACAGCCCCTATATGGTTTTCCATATGGACAGGGTGTTAGGCGCCGGGGTCCGCTTGTCTGCGCGGCCCGGCGCCTAGCAACTAGAGACGCCGTGCGCGTACAGCCGCCGGCTCCCTAGCAACGCTACACGCCGGGCGCGCTTAGCCGCACGGACCCTAGCAACGGGGACGCCACTGGCGGACCGCGTTCCCCGTTGCTAGGCTTTAGGAAATTAAGATATTCACCTGCTCTCTGGCCGTGCAGCAAGGCAGCTGCACGGCATTTATTCTAATCAGCCTTTAGCAGCTGATTGGAGGACTCCTTGTTAAATACACTCCCAGGGCTTCTCACAGACGCCGGTAATAGCTTCCTGCATGCTGCCTTTGTTTGCTGAGAGTCTGTTTCCAGTCCTGCTGTATCCGGTCATTCCAGTCCTCAGAAGTCCGGTATTCGGGAGTTGTCATCTCATCCCAAGAGGTCGTTTGGTTCTCTGGAGTCCTGACTGATCACCGTTTTATATCCAGTGGTGTTCGTGAGTTGCGGCTCTGCCGTGTGTTGCGGCTCAGCCGCTTTACCTTTTATATTTTGTGTTTGGAGCATTTGCGGAGGGTTCCGCTTCCACAAGTCCTCTCTGGTACTCGGCGGTGCTGGGTAGGAGAATTGGACAAGTGGATATTTTGGTTGTCCTTTTCCCTGGCGGTTTCTCCGCACATATTATAGTTTTGAGTTTGCTTAGCCCCTGGCCTGGTTGTTTAGTTAGAGGGCCTCTTGTTATCACCCTGTCTCGGGTTTCCCTTTGTCTCTCATTGGGACCGGGGGGCATCGAAGTTGGGCAGACATAATCCGCCCTTCAAGCGCAGCTGCCAAGGGCTCAAGAAACCATAGTCTCGCAGGGGATTTCTGACAACACGGGTGAGACAACAGAGTTAGGGCGCCAGGGGCTATTTTCCTGTCCTGCTCCCTTCCCCAGCATTCCGTTCCAGTGCTCCGGTCCTTGCCATAAGATCTCCTCTGACCAGAGTGCTGGAATCATAACATTATTACCGGCCATACCAAAACTTAAAATTAAACGGGGTTTAATTTTTTCTCATTCAGTTTTGTGAGAGTTTATCGGCCTCATGAATCCAACAGGTTTAGGGCCAAATCCTGGTCAGCTCTTAGTCAGCCAGATTCAAGAACTTACTCAGATGGTTCAGGATCTTTCTCTTCGGGTAAAGTCGCAGGAAGATCTTTTGCGAGCTTCCCCAAGGGTAGTCCCTGAACCAAAGATGCATTTGCCTGACCGTTTTTCTGGTGATAGAAAAGAGTTTTTTAATTTTAAAGAATCCTGTAAACTTTATTTTCGTTTAAGACGACTTCCTCGGGTACTGAATCTCAGCGGGTCGGGATTATTATTTCTTTGCTCCAGGGGGATCCTCAGACCTGGGCATTTGGTTTAAGAGCAGAGGATCCGGCATTGTTGTCAGTTGACGCTTTTTTTGAGTCTTTAGGGCTCTTGTATGATGACCCTGATAGAGAGGCGTCCGCTGAAAGTCAGTTGCGCGCTCTCAGACAGGGTAGAAATCCTGCGGAGGTTTATTGTACGGAGTTTCGCCGTTGGTCGAACGACTGTGGCTGGAATGACCCAGCCCTGCGCAGTCAGTTTCGCCTCGGCTTATCAGAGTCTATAAAAGACAGTCTCCTTCAGTACCCCGCTCCTGAGACTCTCGATAAACTCATGGAGCTTTCTATTAAGATTGATCGTCGTCTCAGAGAGCGGAGGGCTGAAAAAGGAGCACCTGTAAGGTCAAGTCCGTGTGTATATTCCATTCCTGAAGACGTAGAGGAGCCCATGCAGATGGGTCTCTCCCGGCTGTCTCCTGAAGAAAGAGCCAGAAGGCAAAATTCTGGTCTTTGTCTGTACTGTGGGGGTAAGGGACATTTTGCTCGTAATTGTCCGAACAAGTCGGGAAACGCTTTGACCAGGTGAATTGTGAGGGGGTTCACCTAGGTCTGCAGCTTATCTCCTCGAATAACTCCCTTTTAGTCCCAGTTAAAGTTTCCTTTGGCAGCCTCAGTTCTTCGGTGTCGGCTTTTGTTGACAGTGGAGCTGCAGGAAGCTTTATGGATTTAACTTGGGCTAAGGCCTTAGGCATTCCTCAGTTACCTTTGGGTAGGTGTGTCACCATGCATGGCTTAGATGGGAGTCCGCTGTCTAATGGGATTATTTCTCTCCATACACCCCCTGTACTACTTACAGTAGGAGCTCTACATTCCGAGAAAATCGAGTTCTTTCTTACACATTGCCCAGCAGTTCCAGTTGTTCTGGGTCACCCTTGGCTGGCCTTTCAAAATCCCACCATTGATTGGCGGTCGGGGGAGATTTCACAATGGGGTACTTTTTGTGATAAGGAATGTATCACGCTTCCAGTCAGAGTAGCAGCTATCATTCCAGAACTCATTCCGGTGGAATACCAGGAGTTTGCTGATGTTTTCTCCAAAGGCAATGCAGACATTCTGCCTCCCCATCGGCCTTATGATTGTGCTATTGAGTTAATTCCTGGTGCCGCATTGCCAAAGGGAAGATTATATGCATTATCCGGGCCAGAAACGGCGGCTATGAATGATTATGTAAAGGAGAGCCTTGAGAAAGGATTTATTAGACCATCAAAATCTCCTTTAAGTGCAGGCTTCTTCTTTGTGGAGAAAAAGGATGGCTCGCTTAGACCTTGCATTGATTTTAGAGCACTGAATAAGATCTCAGTTAAAAACACCTATCCTTTGCCGTTGATTTCTGTACTCTTTGATCAGTTACGTTCTGCTGTGATTTTTTCTAAAATTGACCTTAGAGGAGCGTACAACCTCATCCAAATTAAATCTGGAGATGAGTGGAAAACGGCCTTCAGTACTCAGTCGGGTCACTACGAATACCTGGTGATGCCGTTCGGCCTGTCCAATGCTCCGGCAGTTTTTCAAGACCTCATTAACGATGTGCTCCGTGACTTCCTAGGGAAATTCGTGGTCGTTTACTTAGACGACATCCTGATTTTTTCTGAATCAATGGAACAACATGTTACCCAGGTGCGTCTGGTTCTTCAAAAGTTACGTGAGAATCATTTATATGCCAAGCTGGAGAAGTGTGAGTTTCATGTCACGGAAGTATCTTTTTTAGGGTACATAATTTCCCCTCAGGGATTTTCCATGGAACCAAAGAAACTCCAGGCCATCCTTAGTTGGGCGCAACCCACCAATTTAAAAGCAATTCAGCGCTTTTTAGGGTTTGCGAATTATTATAGGAGGTTCATTCATTCTTTTTCTGACCTGGTTGCTCTTATTGTAGCTCTGACAAAGAAAGGAGCGGATCCTACCAACTGGTCGCGTGAAGCTGAGTTGTCCTTCCGGGCCTTGAAACAAGCCTTTGTCTCGGCTCCAGTCCTCAGACATCCTAATCCGGAATTGCCCTTTGTGGTGGAGGTTGATGCCTCGGAGGTTGGAGTGGGGGCTATCCTTTCTCAAAAGGATCCGGAGTCTCTGGAGTTACATCCTTGTGCCTTTATGTCCAGGAAATTCTCCTCCGCTGAATCCAACTATGACGTTGGTAATCGGGAGTTACTGGCGGTAAAGTGGGCTTTCGAGGAGTGGAGGCATTGGCTGGAGGGAGCAAAAAATACTATTTCGGTATTGACTGACCATAAGAACCTGCAATACATTGAATCGGCTAAGCGGCTTAATGCCCGGAAGGCACGTTGGGCATTATTTTTTACGCGTTTCAAATTTATAATCACTTTCAGGCCTGGTTCCAAGAATACTAAGGCTGATGCCCTGTCACGTAGCTTTCTTCCGGTTCACAATAACAATCCTGTTACCCCCATACTTCCATCTTCGGTCATCTGGGCGGGCCTCACACAAGATTTATTTACCCAGTTAAAACAGCTTCAACACCAAGCTCCTAGAATTACTCCTGCTGGTCGTCTTTACGTCCCTGAGTTTTTGAGAGCTACTGTTTTAACGGAATTCCATGATAACAAAGTTTCAGGGCATCCAGGAGTCTCTAAGACATTGGAGTTAGTCTCTCGCTCAGTATGGTGGCCTGGTCTTTCTAAAGACGTCAAGGAATTTGTTTATTCATGTCAGGTTTGTGCACAGCATAAGGTTCCCCGTTCCTTGCCCATCGGACAACTTATGCCCTTAAATGTTCCTCTCAGGCCGTGGTCTCATATTTCCATGGATTTTGTGGTTGACCTTCCCCTTTCAGCCGGATTCCGAGTCATATGGGTGGTAGTGGACCGTTTTAGTAAAATGGCTCATTTTATTGCTCTTCCCCGATTGCCTTCTGCCCAAGGGTTGGCAGTTTTGTTTCTCCGCCATGTATTCAGGCTTCATGGGTTGCCTACTGATATTGTTTCTGATCGGGGTCCACAATTCATCGCACAATTCTGGAAATATTTTTGTGCCTCATTGAAGATGAAATTGTCGTTAACATCCGGTTACCACCCACAATCCAACGGGCAAACCGAACGAGTTAACCAATCATTGAAACAATATTTGCGCTTGTATTCATCCAAACTCCAGAATGATTGGTCCGAGTTTCTTCCGTTGGCTGAATTTGCTTACAATAATTCTTGTCATTCCTCCACTAAAGAGTCTCCATTCTTTTCAGTTTTTGGTTTTCACCCCAGAGCTAATTCTTTTTTTCATCATTCCTCAGTCTCCTCGCTAACCTTAACCTCCCATCTCAGAGTCATTTGGAAAAAGGTGCACCTTGCTCTCAGAAAAGCGGCCTTTCGAGAGAAGAAATTTTCTGACAGGCTCCGACGTCCTTGCACTTTTAAGGTGGGAGATATGGTGTGGTTGTCGACTCGCAACATCAGGCTTCGACAATCCTCGGCTAGACTGGGACCCAAATTTATTGGGCCATTTCTTATTATTAAAAGAGTCAACCCAGTTGCCTTTCGGTTACGTTTACCAAGATCTCTCAGGATTGGAAATACGTTTCATTGTTCCCTGTTGAAACAATACGTTTCTTCCAGTAGATTTCCTCGGAAGATCTCTCAGGGTAGATCTCCAGTGGATGTACAGGGACAACAGGAGTTCTTGGTAGAGAAGGTTCTCGATTCCAAATTGTCCCGGGGTCGGCTGTATTTTCTAGTTCACTGGAAAGGCTATGGTCCGGAGGAAAGGTCTTGGGTCCTGGATAAGGATCTTCTTGCCCCGAGGCTCAAGAGGGCATTTTTTCGGGAATTTCCTCAGAAACCTGGCTTTAGGGGTTCCTTGACCCCTCCTCAAGGGGGGGGTACTGTTAGGCGCCTGGGTCCGCTTGTCTGCGCGGCCCGGCGCCTAGCAACTAGAGACGCCGTGCGCGTACAGCCGCCGGCTCCCTAGCAACGCTAGACGCCGGGCGCGCTGAGCCGCACGGACCCTAGCAACGGGGACGCCACTGGCGGACCGCGTTCCCCGTTGCTAGGCTTTAGGAAATTAAGATATTCACCTGCTCTCTGGCCGTGCAGCAAGGCAGCTGCACGGCATTTATTCTAATCAGCCTTTAGCAGCTGATTGGAGGACTCCTTGTTAAATACACTCCCAGGGCTTCTCACAGACGCCGGTAATAGCTTCCTGCATGCTGCCTTTGTTTGCTGAGAGTCTGTTTACAGTCCTGCTGTATCCGGTCATTCCAGTCCTCAGAAGTCCGGTATTCGGGAGTTGTCATCTCATCCCAAGAGGTCGTTTGGTTCTCTGGAGTCCTGACTGATCACCGTTTTATATCCAGTGGTGTTCGTGAGTTGCGGCTCTGCCGTGTGTTGCGGCTCAGCCGCTTTACCTTTTATATTTTGTGTTTGGAGCATTTGCGGAGGGTTCCGCTTCCACAAGTCCTCTCTGGTACTCGGCGGTGCCGAGTAGGAGAATTGGACAAGTGGATATTTTGGTTGTCCTTTTCCCTGGCGGTTTCTCCGCACATATTATAGTTTTGAGTTTGCTTAGCCCCTGGCCTGGTTGTTTAGTTAGAGGGCCTCTTGTTATCACCCTGTCTCGGGTTTCCCTTTGTCTCTCATTGGGACCGGGGGGCATCGAAGTTGGGCAGACATAATCCGCCCTTCAAGCGCGGCTGCCAAGGGCTCAAGAAACCATAGTCTCGCAGGGGATTTCTGACAACACGGGTGAGACAACAGAGTTAGGGCGCCAGGGGCTATTTTCCTGTCCTGCTCCCTTCCCCAGCATTCCGTTCCAGTGCTCCGGTCCTTGCCATAAGATCTCCTCTGACCAGAGTGCTGGAATCATAACACAGGGCAGAATTGCGGACTCGTCCGCAATTTCTGCCAAAGGTGGTGTCATCTTTTCATTTGAACCAACCTATTGTGGTGCCTGCGGCTACTTGTGACTTGGAGGATTCCAAGCTGTTTGACGTAGTCCGGGCTTTGAAGATTTAGGTAACCAGAACGGCTGGAGTCAGGAAGACTGACTCGCTGTTTATCCTGTATGCATCCAACAAGCTGGGTGCTCCTGCTTCAAAGCAAACTATTGCTCGCTGGATCTGTAGCACGATTCAGCAGGCTCATTCTGCGGCTGGATTGCCGCATCCAAAATCAGTGAAAGCCCATTCCACAAGGAAGGTGGGCTCTTCTTGGGCGGCTGCCCGAGGGGTCTCGGCATTACAGCTTTGCCGAGCTGCTACTTGGTAGGGTTCAAACACATTTGCAAAATTCTACAAGTTTGATACCCTGGCTGAGGAGGATCTTGTGTTTGCCCATTCGGTGCTGCAGAGTCATCCGCACTCTCCCGCCCGTTTGGGAGCTTTGGTATAATCCTTATGGTCCTTACGGAGTCCCCAGCATCCACTAGGACGTTAGAGAAAATAAGATTTTACTCACCTGTAAATCTATTTCTTGTAGTCCGTAGTGGATGCAGGGCGCCCGTCCCAAGTGCTGACTTTCTGCAATACGTGTATATAGTTATTGCCTAATGTTATGTTGGCATCCATTGGTTGATGCTCTGTTGTTTGTTCATACTGTTAACTGGGTAAGTTTATCACAAGTTATACGTTGTGATTGGTGTGGCTGGTATGAGTCTTACCCTGAGTTCCAAAATCCTTTCCTTGTAATGTTAGCTCTTCCGGTCACAGTTTCCTTAACTGAGGTCTGGAGGAGGGGCATAGAGGGAGGAGCCAGTGCACACCAGTAGTACTAAATCTTTCTTAGAGTGCCCAGTCTCCTACGGAGCCCGTCTATTCCCCATGGTCCTTACGGAGTCCCCAGCATCCACTACGGACTACTAGAAATAGATTTACCGGTGAGTAAAATCTTATTATTCCACACATTAGTGCAACCTTATTACATTACACTGATTTATATTACATTACACTGATTTACATTACATTACACTGAACAGTAGTACTCCTTATATACGTTACGCTACACAGTAGTGCTCCTGAAACACGTTACGCCACACAGTACTGCTTCCTATACGCATTATGCCACATAGTAGAGCTCCTTCTGCACGTTACGCCACACAGTAGTGCTCCTTATACACATTACAACACACAGTAGTGCCTCTTATACATGTTTCGCCACACAGTAGTATTCTTAATATACGTTATACCACACAGTAGTGCTCCTGATACACGTTACTCCACACAGTACTGCTCCTTATACATGTTACGCAATACAGTAGAGCGCCTTATACACGTTACAACACACAGTAATGGTCCTTATACACTTTACACCACACAATAGTGCTCCTTATACACGTTACACCACACAGTAATACCCCATATACAGGTTACACCACACAGTAGAGCTCCTTATACACATTGCGCCACACAGTAGTGCTCCTTTTACACGTAACGCCAATATAGTAGGCACTACGGGTAAGTTTTAGGGTTAGGCTGCTGGGGGGGGGAGTGAGGCACTGGGGTGGTGGCTAGGGTTAGGCTGTGGGGAGGGGAAAAGGTTAAGGTTAGCTACTAGGGAAAGGTTTAGGATTTAGGGATAGTGGGGAAAATACTCACCAGAACACTGCTGAGGCATTGCCAATGAAATGTGATACAGAAAAAGGCACTGCTGTCACCGGTATAAAGTACGAAACTGCTATATCACAAGGGACTGTTTGTTGACAGTTCTTCATGTCAACATAATGAATATCAATATGATAACTGTCGGCCAATTGTATCCAACTCCCACAAAAACTCAGGAGACTTCTCACTGTATAAAGATGGGACAATTCCTTTGTACAAGGATACACAAGGCCCATGGAGACAGATGCCCACACTATGCATCATGCAGCCAGCAGCAGCACATGCACCCTGGGTGACAACACATGACCCTGTGCCTGGCTGCCTTAGTGGGGTCACGCTATGTGGTGCTGTATGTTATATGGCACTGCACAGTCACCATTACTATTTGCAGAGAGACCAGCTTACTGTAACAACCCCGCCCACCACCTCCCAATCTCCACCCCCTCAATGTAGCCTCCGCCTCTTCGAGGTCCGCGATTCTGAGTTTGCAGGATGAAATGTACAATTAGAAAAATTATAATAAAATAAAAATAAACATACAGCTGCCTGACCGCCTTACAAGGAATACTGCTGCACTACCTCAGATACTCTACAGTTTAGCCACATGGTCACGTGATGCTCCTGCGTTGGTAGCAAAAAGAAACAGCTGGGCTGCCCGTGAATGAGATGGGAAGATGGCCCCTTCTCCTTCTCCAGACTCCTCCACTGCATCCTCCACCCCCTCTGGCCAGACCGCAGCTCTGCACACCAGCTCAGCCTCATTCTGTTAAGGGGAACCGGCGGCTTGCAGCGCGCCGGCAGGTGGCATGTAATGAGTCAGTCTGACTCATTGTAGTGCCTCCGGCTGTGGGCCCCTTAATCGTGGAGGGGCCCTGGTGCATTGCACCGGTGGCACCGCTGCAAGTTCTGTCCCTTAACCTACGATAATAGCCCACCACACCAAAGAATGTCCTGAGTTGCGACATACATTTTAGCTTAGGCCATGTGAGGATTGCTTCCACCTTGCTGGGTTGAGGTTTAACTTACCCTTGGCATACAATATACCCCATATACTTTGCCTCCACAGTTCTGATGGCACACTTCTCCAGGTTAGCTGTGAACCCTTGTGCCTGTAGAGACTGTAACACTGCATCCACCTTTGGAAAGTGCGACTTTATACTGGAACAAACCCACTGTGGTAGAGAAAGCTGTTGTTGCTTTGGCAGCTTTCATCAGAGGAATTTGCTAGTACCACTTCAGTAAATCTAGCGTTGTTAGATACTGGCTTATTGCTAAGTTTTCTACCATTTCATCAACCCGGGGCATAGGATAGGAATCAAACCGAGGAACTTTATTTAACTTTCTGAAGTCATTACAGAATCTCAAAGCTCCAAAAGGCTTGGGCTCTAAAAAAAAAATGGGATTATTCCATTCACTGTTTGACTACTCTATGACCCCCAAGCGCCGCATCACTTCTAGTTCCCGTTTTACTGCTGCCTGTTGGGCCTCAGATATACAATATGGCCTTTGTTTTATCACCACCCCTGGTGGAGTAACATTGTCATGCTGTATGATTTGAGTTTTCCCCAGGAGGGCAGAGAACACAACCTGGTACTGTGCTACTAAGTTTACCACTTCTTGTTTCTGGCTAGGACTCAAAGTTACTTCAGTAGGCACCTGACATTCTGGGGTTTTCACGGCCACTAAAGAGGGCTGACTGGCACTTTCCAAGGCTTCAAAAAATTCACATGGAAGACTTTTACCTCTTTCCTTCTACCTTCCTGCCATACCTAGACACAAATACCAGTACCTTGTCACCCCTATTAAAAGTCCGGTTGACAGCAGTAACACCATGACTGCGTTTTTGTTCCTGTTGAGCTCTTACCATATGCTTGGTCATAAGTGGCGCAATTTGCCTTAGACAGCCATACAATTGGGACACAAACTGAACAATGTTAGGCTCTTGGGACAATTGCTGCTCCCACCCATCTTTTAATAGATCTGGTATCCCTCTGCGTTGTCTACCATAGAGGAGTTTGAAGGGTCTAAACCCCATACAGTCTCTATATAAAGTCTCTATATAAATAAAGGATTATAATAATAATAATAATAATAAAATAGGCTTGGGGTACCTCTCAAACTGCAAACATTAGCTAAGGTAAGAGTGCTTAAGGGTTCTGTTAAAGCATTCGACCAAGCCGTCTGTCTGCAGGTGGTAAACTGAAGTGGTAATTCTATCCACCTTTAACAGGCGACACAGGTATTTCATTAATTTAGACACAAAAGGGGTACTTTAAGGTCCATACACACTTAACGATATAATGAGCGACGTCGCTCATTTTCCCCCTCCTTGAGCGACGTCGCTCATTATATCGTTAAGTGTGTATGCCGCCAGCGACGACCGATGCGCGGCCCCGTGGGTCGGCAACGATCGTCGCTGTCGGTAGGGCATGCATGAAGGATGTGGACTGTCGTCCACGACCTTCATGCAGGGCTGGCGGGGGCGTGACGTCACTGAGCGATATGAGCGGTCATATCGCTCAGTGCGTACAGGCGGCCGCCGACCGGCCGGCCCGGGAGGGGGAGACGTTAGACGATGTCACTCACAGAGCAACATCGTCTAATGTGTATGGGCCTTTAGTCGGTCAGGGCCTCTATTGGTATTCCTAGACGGGTATACAGCATCAAGAACTCTCGGACAATAGTGCTAGATTTCATGTTACATAGTGGTATAGCCTCCGGGTACCCGGTGGAGTAGTCCACCGTCACCAATATATACTGATGACCATGATCCGATTTTTCTACTGGCCCTATCAGATCTATAAAAATTGGCTCAATAGGCATGGAAATTATAGTCAGGAAAACCAAGGGCGCCCTAAATTCTGTCTGGGGTGCATTCTTTTGGTACACTGGGCATTCCTGACAATATTTTTTTACTGCAGCATGAATGCCTGGCCAGGAGAACCATAGCTGGATACGCTGCCCTCAATACCAGCTGCTCGTGTTTTCGGGGAATCAGCAACTGGTCTACCCTTTTACCATGAAAATAAGTTACAAGGTAAAACAAAATTGTTTTTCACATAAAGTAAGGTACACCTTCAGGTGGTAAAGCAGTGTTTACCTTACCATTTACCACTACCACATTTTAAAAAGTATTGGACAAGTTGCCATCGTTATGTTGGTCTCGCCTAAAGTCCTGCAAAGACAGTCTTTCACAAATGGAGGACTAATGTGTCTCAATCTCACTGGCAAGAGAAGGCTTTACAGTCATACAACCTTCACTTCCAGTAGATCTTGGCCCCTGCGACAGCTCAACCTCTGTCTGCCTGCCAATGTCATGCCAGGTAACAAACTCCTGCAACAGTGGGAAGTCCTGGCCCAGGATTAGTGGATAAGGAGGTTTGGAAGCTACTGTGGCTACCATTTTTACTGGTCCTCCTTTAACCCAGGGGTTCTCAAACTCGGTCCTCAGGGGCGCACACAGTGCATGTTTTGCAGGTAACCCAGCAAGTGCACAGGTGTATTAATTACTCACAGACACATTTTAAAAGGTCCACAGGTGGAGCTAATTATTTTACTTGCGATTCTGTGAGGAGACCTGCAAAACATGCACTGTGTGGGCCCCTGAGGACCGAGTTTGAGAACCCCTGCTTTAACCACCACTGTCAAGTGCACTCATGGGCATTTTTCTATGTCACCAAGTATACATAGCACCTTTACCAGAAGCACAACCTGGCCAGACTCGAGAAGAACCAGATTAGCAGAGATGATAGACAATTCATTGCCAGTATCAACCAAGGCCCAGATATCCTAGCCTTCAATCTATACCATCAGATGAAACAGGGTAGCTTCAGCTGGGGAAATAATTCCAGGCGCCATACTGAATACAGGTTGTGCTGTTTTCCCTGAGCTGCAATCCACTAGCTCACCCTGCTTTAGGAAGTACCGCTGTGCATGACTGGGCTCTCTGCACTCAAAACATGTGACTGGAGACGGGCTGTTTGGTTTAACAATGGGGATCTGGGTACTGGGCTGAGGTACTGGCTGTAATCCTTGCTTGGCTTTATTAAATTTTCCCAGGGTCAGGTACCTCTCAATCACCGCTGCTAGCTCCTCAATTGTCTGTGGTCAGCCTGCAAAGGCCCAGTGTTTTACACCACGGTCTAATACCCATATAGCCTAGTCTAAAGCCATCACTTCCACTACCCACTGAGAAGAGTTTTTATCTGTCTGTAACCAGGTTTTACTCAGTCTGGCCAATCATGCCAGTTTGACCATTGGAGGCTCAGATGGGTTCAGCTGCAACTCATAATATTCTTGGGCTTTGCTGGGACCCGTCACCCCAATCCTGCTGAGTATAGCTTCCTTCAAGCAAGGATAGGAGCTGCATTCAGACAACTTTAACTCAACATAGGCTCTCTGTGACTCCCCTATGCGATAAGGAGCTAATCTAACCCTTGATTTCTGGTATGATTATGTCGCCCAAGACTTGTTAACCGTTGCAAAACTACAGCTACATATTCAAAATGGTAAATTATAATATGGTGGTTGTGCCCACTTTGCCAGCGTATTTCATTCACAAATCAATGTTGGGCCAGGCAGAATACAAGTGGGTGATATGTAAGTGACCACATTCTGTTGATTGCAGTTGTGTCCCAAGACTAGTTAACCCTTGCAAAACTACAGCTACTTATTCAAAATGGTAAAATATGGTGTTTGTGCACACTCTGCCAGTGTATTTCATGCCCAAAACAGCATTGGTCCAGGCAGAATACAAGTGGGTCATATGTAAGTAACCACCCTCTGTTGATTTCAGGTTTCAAATTTGTGGCCCAAGACTAGTTAACCCTTGCAAAACTACAGCTACTTATTCAAAATGGCAATTTATAAAATGGTGTTTGTGCCCACTTTGCCAGTGTACAGATGTAGCCACCTTTATCTTGAGTGGCTGAGGCGTTTGTCCCGTTCGAGCATACGCAGTGTACTGGGGCGTAGCGAGGCGCGCCTAGTCACAGAGAGGCTATCTAATCGCACAGAGACAGACGTTTGGCGTTACCTGTACGTGTAATACCTGCGATCATCCTCCAGATGTCGCTTTTTACAATCACCACTGCGCATGCGTGTGGGCTCCCGTAAAATATAATACTGAAATACTGTATACAGTACTGTATAGTAAGGACTACTTTACTAGTGCGTCTCGTTACGCTGCATCCCGCAGCCAAAGCAACCTAAAACCAGTAGTGTACACTGACGCAAATGGACGTGTTAGAAGTTCATTATTGCCTAATGATATTAGGAATATTGTACAGTATGTTAGCATCCTAATCCCGTAGCCATTTGTCTTAATCAAAACTAATGGATTTATTCATCTGTCTGCGGCAAAGTGGTGAAGTGTTCCGCTTCCTACAGTATACTCAGAGTCCCGTGTTCGATTCCTAAAGTACAGTACGAACGCATGTTAGTTTTTTCCAGACACTTTATAATTTTTTTAATTACATAAACCAGGGCAAAGCTGCAGCAGATGTACTGTTAAGGTTCTATGCACCATACGGTGCACATACAATTCTGTAGCAGGGCAGACTCAATTGAAATGGCTACTGCTTGTGACTCCATGGAGGCTCTCAGCTATGGAGCGAGTGATGACATAGATTTTGCGGACAACGGGGCAGTGCTGAAGGTGCGTCACAATACCCTCGCTAAAATACATAGGGGCGATAGGAATAAGTGAGGTCTATGCACATTACGGTACACCGGACTTGATCGCACACAGTAGCACACTGTCAAAATGTCCGTCGCCCCTGAACCCCCCCTACGTGGCAGCCAGCGCTCGGAGATGGAGTGAGAGATAGTAGTGGAGTGAGAGATAGCAGTAGTCTTGAAGGCTACGGGGCAATGCTGAAGAAGCGTCACAATCCCCTCGCCAAAGCGATAGGGATAAGCGAGGTCTATCATTATGGTACACCGGACTTGATCGCATAGCACACTGTCAAAATGACCGTCGCCCCTGAACCCCCACTACGTGGCAGCCAGCGCTCGGAGATGGAGTGAGAGATAGTAGTGGAGTGAGAGATAGCAGTAGTCTTGAAGGCTACAGGGCAATGCTGAAGAAGCGTCACAATCCCCTCGCCAAAGCGATAGGGATAAGCGAGGTCTATCATTATGGTACACCGGACTTGATCGCATAGCACACTGTCAAAATGGCCGTCGCCCCTGAACCCCCACAGCCGGAATTCGACCGCAATTGCATATACCATGTGATATAAGCTTGTGTACAGTATCTGTCATGAGGTGTTTTTTTCACTGACACTATTATATTTTTCTATTGTAATATACAGAGGCGGCAAACTAGCCAAACAGGAATAATCAGCTTCTGCTGAATAAAATGAGATGCTACAGTACATGCCTATATTCTGTGTGTGACTGCGGCTCTATGAAATGAAATCTGAAAATGTAAATATGAAATGCATTACTAATGTGCAGCATTATGTGTATAAGGTGTGCTATAATATTTTCTGGCGTAACATAAGGAAAGGGCACTACTGCATGGTCTAATGCAGTGGTTCTCAAACTCGGTCCTCAGGACCCCACACAGTGCATGTTTTGCAGGTAAACCAGCAAGTTCACAGGTGTACTGTATTAATTACTCACTGACACATTTTAAAAGGTCCATACATTAGGTGGAGCTAATTATTTCACTTGTGATTCTGTGAGACCTGCAAAACATGCACTGTGTGGGGTCCTGAGGACTGAGTTTGAGAACCTGTGGTCTAATGTAAATAAAGATCAATGTGGTGGGGTGTAATGTGAATAAGGGGCAATACTGTTAGGAGTAATGTGGTACTATCATATGATGTAACAAGAATAAGAGACACTACTGCATGATATAATGTGAATAAAGTTGCAGTACTGTGTTGTGTCATTTCATCTGGGGGTATTATTGTGTTACCATGCCCCTTCCCAGCAAGAACTTGCACTGTTTTGGGCTGGCACTAAATGTGCACATTGTTCCTACAGTATTTCAATTATAGGGGGTAGGAGCGCCAAAATGGGTGATGATGCTGGGAAAGGGGTGCAGGGTTATAGGCGGAACTAGCATCTGTGCAAGAGGGCATCAGCCAAAATGTAGCCTAGGGCATCATGTTTGTTAGGGACGGCTCTGGTAATACTGTACTTTGCATTCAATAGAGATACTGTTTGCACACAGGTTTTACATGAATCATTGGCAATGCTGCAGGAGTGTCTCATTAGGCAATCTAAAATATACCACGACTATGGGTGGGGATACAGTAGGTAAGTTCTGTCACCATAAGCTGTCTGCTGTGTATAGCAGATTTCCATCTGGGATGCATTTGTGTTTTTGTAATAAAAAAAAAAAAAACATTTTACTGTACATTTAGTGGATACAGTATTTCTCCCCCATAACGGCACATCATACTGTACAGTTACCCCCATGTACTGTACCGTACCATACTGTATAAGGTAATATTTATTGGAAAAAAATCAATATTAATGTAAAAAAAAGTATTACAACATCCGATTGCATGTACTGTACTGATCAAAATGTACAGTACTCTTATTCAGGACTTGTAAAACAGAAAATAACTGTTCATACACATCAATAACATTACTACTGTATAATATTCAACATTAGTTTATGCAATAATCAGACAAAGGGAATTTTATAAACATTTTTAATAATGCACCAATTAAAAATTTTAAACAGAAAATACAGTACAGAACTACATATTTGTGGCTTGACCATTTCTTTCGACTATAACAGGTAATGCTTTATACAGGTGATTTATATAATTATTACAATGCTCAGGTGTGAGTACTTCTAGCCAAAATTTCTTTATCCCATCCAACAGCTGCTGTTTTGTTGTTGGCTTCGCAACACTCCTAATGTACCTCTTCAATTGAGCCCACACTAATTCAATTGGATTCATGTCTGGTGATCTATAAAAAAATAAAATAAAAAGAGTATAGAAAAAAAGTTAGTCAATTAATGACATTAAATAGAGAAAATTAAACATACGGTATTGTACTATTTATTAAACCAAAAAAATATATTTACAGTACTAGAGTGCTACCCAAAATTTTACTTGTACACTGTTGAAAGAATACTCACTCTGGTGGTGTGCGTTCCCAATTCATACCTTTCTCTTCCATAAATTTGGCAGAAGCGGAGTGGTTAGGATCATTGTCTTGGAATATCCTATGGTGAGTTGGGTAATATTTATTCACAAATGGCACCATACATCCCTCTACTATTGTTTCTTGGAAACATTTCTTATCCATGATCCCTACAGAAATAAAAAAAATGTTGTTCATTAATAAGCAACTAATTTTATTGTGCAGTTACATGTACTCTACAGTACAGCATGTATTTTTACAGAACACAGGCACAGAATAAAGTATAGTACTGTACCTTCGAAAAATAATAGGGGACCAGCTCCTAATCGTGTTATGCCTCCCCATACATGGACTTTCAATGGATGCTTTGGGCGTGGTTTTAATGAGATATGGTTACGTTTCCGGAATGACATTCTGGAGAACCGCTCAAGGGCAACAGACGATTCATCTGTGAAAATTACATCATGAAATGTTTCGCCACTCTCAATCCATCGCCATGCCTGTTCCACTCTCTTTTCTTTATTCACATCTCTTATCATGGGAGATATCCTGTGAAGAGCCAAAAATAATGAAATCAGATACAGTAATGAAATTACTGATTTACAGATTACTGTATATACAGTAGACTGTATGTGCAGTATACTGTATTATATACCTACTGTATACATTAAACTGTACATACATTACAGTATATACAGAGTAATATATATATATATATATATATATATATATACAACTGCTTGGCTCCGGCACTCCTGCTATGAACAGCTTGCTCAGGTGCCTTCCCTGTGGGACATGCCCACATACATGTAGAGATTGTTTTGAAGGCGGCACTCAAAGACTTACACAAATAGTGAAAAAACATCCATGTGTGGATGTTGTTTTAATGCGTGTTACGTTTCGGGGACGTATCCCCTTCCTCAGACGCATCCCCTTCCTCAGTCTGAGGAAGGGGATACGTCCCCGAAACGTAACACGCATTAAAACAACATCCACACGTGGATGTTTTTTCACTATTTGTGTGAGTCTTTGAGTGCCGCCTTCAAAACAATCTATATATATATATATATATATATATATATACATACATACACACACACAAACACAGTATACAGTATGTAATCATCACAATAAGCCGGCAATGCTTCATCGCTGTCTCTGAGTGCCTATACAGTAGGTATCTCTTTTGGGATATATATATATATATATATATACATACATACATACACACACACATACTGTATATAGTATAAAGTACACACTCTGTATAATGATTTATGGCATTGTTATATCACTTATCAAGGGATTATTAACAGTGAATAAGTGTGCATCTACTGTATGGTTTATACTGCTTTCAGTTTACCTTGTTGCGCCAAAGGTCCATCCCATTTTCCGTCGCATCCTTCTGACGCTGGTGGCCGATAAGTCCAGGTCATACTTGGAATGGAGAATTCGTTTTATTTGCAAAGCAGTACGCTCATCATCCTCACGAGTTAGTTCCTCCACAATCTCTTGCACTCTCCTACAGTATGAAAAATATGAATTAATGAACAGCACAATCACAGTTAGAGTACGTTTTGTTTTTTTTTTCAAAAAATTGTCTATTGTATACAGCAAGTCATTTAAACATTACAGTAGTGTACAGTACGTACCATGTGCATTTTGTAGGAAATACAAATCTGGGCGTTGTTCTCTCGAAAGCATGATAGCGCACCGTTTCTAAAGTGACTATAATGCCACTTTCCTTGAGCCATGCATGGATCTCTTTGATGGTTTTATTTTCTTTTTTCATGTTGGCGATTATCTTGCTCATCGTTTTGTTGATAGTTACTGGCATGTTGTCCAACTGTAATTCCTGTATGGAGAAAAAACATTTGTGAATACTGTAGTCTTTACACATCTGAAAATTTGTAAGAGTGTTATGATAAAAGTTAATACTGTACATGTTTACTATATAGTACCTGATGTTCAAATTTTAGTACTGTATACTGTACAGTACTGAAAATACCACATCAGTGTTATGGACTGCAATTAGTTTCCTGTATAAAACAGATACAGTAAACAACCCTCCTTGGAAGTGCATGGGCCCTGTGAGACTTACAGTAGTGTACAGCATAAGGGGCGACTGACATGATGTACAAGCATTACATACAGTACATGTCAGTACTGTATGTAAATTCAATTATTTCCTAACAACAATGCTGCTTACTGTATATTAAATACTGTAGGCCTAGAAATGTGCATCTCAATATGGTAGTTAAAAAACACAGGGGCCTATGGTGATAAGCGAGTTCTATGCATATTAAAAATGACCGTCAACCCCCAGCACATGGCAGCGCTCGGATATGGAGTGAGAGATGGCATATATTTTACAGGTCATGGGGCAATGCTGAAGGAGCGTCACAATCCCCTAGTTAAAATACACCGGGATAAGCGAGGTCTATGCACATTACGTTACACCGAGCTCGACCGCTTAGAAACCTGACAAAATGGCCGCCGACCGTCAACCCCCAGCACGTGGCAGCGCTCGGATATGGAGTGAGAGATGGCATAAATTGTACAGGCCAGGGGGCAATGCAGAAGGAGCGTCACAATCCCCTAGTTAAAATACACGGGATAAGCGAGGTCTATGCACATTACGTTACACCGAGCTCGACCGCTTAGCAACCTGACAAAATGGCCGCCGACCGTGAACCCCCAGCACGTGGCAGCGCTCGGATATGGAGTGAGAGATGGCATAAATTGTACAGGCCAGGGGGCAATGCTGAAGGAGCGTCACAATCCCCTAGTTAACATACACCGGGATAAGCGAGGTCTATGCACATTACGTTACACCGAGCTCGACCGCTTAGCAACCTGACAAAATGGCCGCCGACCGTGAACCCCCAGCACGTGGCAGCGCTCGGATATGGAGTGAGAGATGGCATAAATTGTACAGGCCAGGGGGCAATGCTGAAGGAGCGTCACAATCCCCTAGTTAAAATACACCGGGATCATGTTGGGAGGCACAGGGAAAAAAAGTATAATACTGTACAGTATCTGAACTTTAATGTTGTGCACTTTATTTGAAAATGTACAGTTGTTTGCTATTTTTGTGCTTTTTATGTTTTTAGACAAAAGACAAAGAATGCAGACTACCAGATTTTACGGAAGTGCCAAAACCCGTCCATCAGTGGCACAGAAACTTACTGCATTAGTCCCACAAAAGAAGAAGAAAACTGCCAAGGTGGCTCAGAAAAAAATGTGGTGAAACCACGAAAAAATGCCAAGGCAAAGAATAATAGTTTGGGGCAGATATGTGCTTTTCCAAATGATGTCATTGTTCCATCTCTTGCAGATCACGGTGTTCAGCCAATGAATCTGTAAATACCGGTGCTAGAGGACCTGACAAACACGCTGCTTCAGGAAGCTTCTTTATGGGACCATGTAGCCACCCCTGGACAAGAAGACATGGCACATTCACCACGAAGAAGGTTGGATTTCACAGACGTGAACACCAAAGTGCAGGACTGCCAGTGTACCTGTGCTGTTTTAGTAAAGGAGCTACTCAGCAAGGTGACCAATATGGAGGCAGAACTTGGTGGACAGGTAAGTAACCTTGGGGGACAGGTCAATCAGCTGCAGACAGATGTGGCTGGCCTTAAAGAAGGAATAAAGGAACAGATGGTAGAAGCCATGAAGAAAGTCATCGAACAAACAAGGGAAGAATGGCAAGTTGGAGTTGGCCGCCCCATAATTACAACACACCACCAAGCTGTTCAAGTCAGCGGCCTGGACGAAGTCATCGGCCTGGACGAAGTCAGCGGCCTGGAAGAACGCAGAGGACTGGACGACCGCAGAGGCACGGACGACCGCAGCGGCACGGACGACCGCAGCGGCAGTGACGACCGCAGCGGCACTGAAGACCGCAGCGGCACTGAAGACCGCGGAGGCACTGACGACCGCAGAGGCCCGTACGACCGCAGAGGCATGGACGACCGCAGAGGTCCGGACGACCGCAGAGGCCCGGACGACTGCAGAGGCCCGGACGACCGCAGAGGCATGGACGACCGCAGAGGCCCGGACGACCGCAGAGGCCCGGACGACCACAGCGGCATGGACGATCGCAGAGGCACTGACGACCGCAGAGGCCCGTACGACCGCAGAGGCATGGACGACCGCAGAGGCATGGACGACCGCAGAAGCACTGACGACCGCAGAGGCCCGTACGACCGCAGAGGCATGGACTACCGCAGAGACACTGACGACCGCAGAGGCATGGACGACCGCAGATGCATGGACGACCGCAGATGCATGGACGACCACAGAGGCCCGGACGACCGCAGAGGCACGGACGACCGCAGAGGCCCGGACGACCGCAGATGCATGGACGACCGCAGAGGGCCGGACGACCGCAGAGGCCCGGACGACCGCAGAGGCACGGAGGACCACAGAGGCATGGACAAAGTCATCGGCCTGGACGAAGTCATCGGCCTGGACGAAGTCATCGGCCTGGACGAAGTCAGCGGCCTGGACGATCGCAGAGGACTGGACGACCGCAGAGGCATGGACGACCACAGAGGCATGGACGACCGCAGAGGCACTGACGACCGCAGAGGCCCGTACGACCGCAGAGGCATGGACTACCGCAGAGGCATGGACGACCGCATAGGCCCGGACGACCGCAGAGGCATGGACG
The DNA here is from genome assembly GCF_028390025.1 of Pseudophryne corroboree. Lineage (NCBI taxonomy): Eukaryota > Metazoa > Chordata > Amphibia > Anura > Myobatrachidae > Pseudophryne > Pseudophryne corroboree. The sequence continues at coordinate 685,969,342 of NC_086444.1, forward strand.
ACCGCAGAGGCCCGGACGACCGCAGAGGCACGGACGACCGCAGAGGCCCGGACGACCGCAGAGGCCCGGACGACCGCAGAGGCATGGACGACCGCAGAGGCATGGACGACCGCAGCGGCCTGGATTCAAGTGTGCCGTTGCCAGGAACACCAATGATGACCAGCACACCTGATCACAGGCCACCTCTCAATACATTCGGAGGCGCTCTGACCGATATTCCCCTGGCTGTCATCTCCACTGCCATGGACGACCATCTGTACGGAGCTTCAAATGGACATATTCACAAATATGCACACTCTCTGTTCCAGTACCATGTACACAGTAGCGGATCTTGCCACGGGCAAGCAGGACTTTTGCCCGGGGCGCTGCCTTCCGGAGGGCACCGCACCAGGGCAAGATCCGCTGCTGCTATGTGCCCCCCGGCCCCCGCTGCCCGCTGGCCCCTGCTGCCGCTGGCCGCTGGGAAGGGAAAACAGATGCGTACGCGTCTAGTTTCCCTTCGTGGAGAGGTCCTTTACTGTGCGGTGCGCGATGACGTCATCGCGCACCGCACAGCCAAGGTCCTCTCCATGAAGGGAACTAGACGCTACGCGTCTAGTTTCCCTTCGTGGAGAGGACCTTTGATGTGCGGTGCGCGATGACGTCATCGCGCACCGCGCATCATTTCAGTCTGAACAGGGGGTGTAAATGACCATGCCCCCTGTATGAAGCCACGCCCCCTAATGCCACCCGGGGCGCCAGAAGCCCCGGAACCAGCCCTGCATGTACAATACGACAAATACTTGACGTGGGCCAATCGTGTGAACTTTGATGGTGCCAAGGGCAAGATTCCGCTGCCCAAAAATCTGGTACATGACATCATGGCTAGGTGTGAACGCCGCGTGAGGATTGGTGCTCCAGAAAAGAGGAAGATAAGGGATACCATAAACGCTGTGCTGAGAACGAGGAGGAAAATGCCTTGGAAGATCAACTTTGAGGAAACCAGATCATTACCTACCGATCCTCCTAGCTTCAGCACATCAGCTTGACACAGCTGAAGCTAAAAATTTGTGGCACTGTACCTGTATGACCTGTACATTTTCTGGGGCTGCATAATGTTATGATTCCTGTACTCCAGACCGGAGGAGATCTTATGGCAGGGATCTGAGTACAGGAAAATAAGTTGGTTGTGGGAGCTGGATAGCCTAGTAACCCCTGGCGCCCTAACTCCGTTGTCTCGCCCGTGTTATCAGAAATCCCCTGCGAGACTATGGTTGCTTGAGCCCATGGCAGCCGCGTTCGAAGGGCGGATTATGTCTGCCCAACCCCGATGCCCCCGCAGGTCTTAATGGGAGACAAGGGGAAGTCCGAGACAGGGTGATAACAAGGGGCCCTCTGACTAAGCAACCAGGCCAGGGGTTACAAGCTAACTAACTAAATCAAAAGGTATGTGCGGACTAGCCGCCAGGAAAAAGGACAACCAAGGATCCACTGATCCGACACTCCTATCCGGCACCGCCGGACACCAGAGTGGATCTGTGGAAGCGGAATCCTCCGCAAAGCTCCAGAACACAATTAAACAAAATAATAAACAGAAGCGGACAAGCCGCAACACACGGCTGCGCCGCGACTCACGAACACCACCAGATGTTAAAGGTGCTCGGTCAGACTCCAGGAACAGATGGTAACTTCCGAGTACAGGATCTCTGAGGACAGGAACAACCGAAAAGACCGGGACTGGGAACTCTCTGCAGCAGACACAGGCAAACAGGAAGCTATCACCGGCGTCTGTAAGAAGTCCTGAGGGTGCCTTTATTCAGGCACCCTCCAATCAGGATCCAGACAGGACAATCAAATAGAAATGCCGTGCAGCTTGCATGCTGCACGGCCAGCACATAATCAGGGAAATGAGAATAGACCCAGCAACGGGGAACGCGGCTGAACGTGGCGTCCCCGTTGCTAAGGTCAGAGCGGCTCCGTGCGCCCGGCGTCTTAGCGTTGCCAGGGAGCCGGCGGCTGAACGCGCACGGCGTCCCTGGTTGCTAGGCGCCGGGCCGCACGGCCGAGCGGACCCCGGCGCCTAACAGTACCCCCCCCTTGAGGAGGGGTCAAGGAACCCCTAAAGCCAGGTTTCCGAGGAAATTCACGAAAAAATGCCCTTTTGAGCTTTGGGGCATGAAGGTCTTCATCCAGGACCCACGACCTTTCCTCTGGCCCATAACCTCTCCAATGCACAAAAAAATAAAGCCGACCCCGGGACAACTTGGAATCGAGAACCTTCTCAACCAAGAACTCTTGCTGACCCTGTACATTAACTGGTGATCTCCCCTGAGATTTTTTACGAGGAAATCTGCTGGACGAAACATATGGTTTAAGCAATGAGCAATGGAAGGTATTTCCGATCCGTAAAGTTTTTGGTAAACGTAACCGGAAAGCAACTGGATTGACTTTTTTGATAATGAGAAATGGTCCAATATATCTAGGACCCAATCTGGCTGAGGTTTGTCGAAGTTTGATGTTGCGAGTCGACAACCACACCCTGTCTCCTACTTTAAAAGTGCACGGCCGCCGGAGCCTGTCAGAAAAAATTTTTTCCCGGAAAGCTGCTTTTCTGAGAGCCAGGTGCACTTTTTTCCAAATAAGTTTAAGATGAGAGGTCAGGGCCAGAGAGGAGACAGAGGAATGTTGAAAAAATGAATTAGCTCTGGGGTGGAAACCAAAAACTGCAAAAAATGGAGACACATTGGTGGAGGAATGACAGGCATTATTATAAGCAAACTCCGCCAATGGAAGAAACTCAGACCAGTCATTTTGGAGTTTGGCCGAGTACAAACGCAAATATTGTTTTAGAGATTGGTTAACTCGCTCAGTCTGTCCATTGGATTGTGGATGATAGCCGGAGGTTAATGATAATTTCATCTTTAATGAAGCACAAAAAGACTTCCAAAATTGCGCAATGAATTGTGGACCCCTGTCAGAAACAATATCAGTGGGTAACCCATGGAGTCTGAAAACATGACGGAGGAACAAGACTGCCAATCCCTGGGCAGATGGCAATCGGGGAAGAGCAATAAAATGGGCCATCTTACTAAAACGGTCCACTACCACCCATATGACTCGGCATCCGGCTGACAGAGGGAGATCCACCACAAAATCCATGGAGATATGCGACCATGGCCTAAGAGGAACTTTCAAGGGCATAAGTTGACCAATAGGCAAAGAACGGGGAACTTTATGCTGTGCACAGACCTGACACGAAAAAACAAACTCTTTAATGTCTTTGGAAAGACCAGGCCACCATACTGAGCGGGATACTAATTCCAAAGTCTTAGCGATTCCCGGATGCCCTGCAACTTTGCTATCATGAAATTCCGCCAAAACAGTTGCTCTCAAAAACTCAGGAACAAAAAGACGACTAGCAGGAGTATTTCCCGGAGCTTGATGTTGAAGCAGCTTTAATTGGGAAAATACATCCTGTGTGAGACCTGCCTGAATGACTGAAGGCGGAAGTATGGGAGTAACAGGACTGTTGTCTTGAACCGGAAGGAAACTGCGTGACAGGGCATCTGCCTTGGTATTCTTGGAACCTGGTCTGAAGGTGATAATGAATTTGAAACGAGTAAAAAATAAAGCCCAACGAGCCTGTCGGGCATTCAGTCGTTTAGCCGATTCAATGTATTGAAGATTTTTGTGATCAGTCAAAACTGAAATGGTGTGGGTAGCTCCTTCAAGCCAATGTCTCCACTCCTCGAAAGCCCATTTAATAGCCAGCAATTCCCGGTTACCAACATCGTAGTTGGATTCTGCAGATGAGAATTTCCTGGACATAAAGGCACAAGGATGTAACTCAAGGGAATCTGGATCCTTCTGAGAAAGGATAGCCCCTACTCCAACCTCCGAGGCATCCACCTCAATAATGAAAGGTAATTCTGGGTTGGGATGTCTAAGGACAGGGGCTGAGACAAAGGCTTGTTTTAAGGCCTGAAAAGATAACTCCGCTTCACATGACCAATTGGTAGGATCTGCTCCCTTCTTAGTAAGTGCCACAATGGGAGCAACTAGGTCAGAGAAAGAGTGAATAAATCTTCTATAGTAGTTTGCAAACCCTAAAAAGCGCTGAATTGCTTTTAAATTGGTGGGTTGCGCCCAACTAAGGATGGCTTGGAGCTTTTTTGGTTCCATTCGGAATCCCCGAGGGGAAATAATGTACCCTAAAAAGGATACTTCCGTGACATGAAATTCACACTTCTCCAGCTTGGCATATAAGTGATTTTCACGTAATCTCTTTAGCACCTGACGCACCTGGGTAACATGTTGTTCCACGGAGTCAGAATATATCAAAATATCGTCTAAATAGACCACGACGAATCTTCCCAGAAACTCACGGAGCACATCATTAATGAGATCCTGGAAAACTGCCGGAGCGTTAGATAGGCCGAATGGCATGACCAGATACTCATAGTGGCCCGACTGAGTACTAAATGCCGTTTTCCACTCATCCCCTGACCTGATTCTGATGAGGTTATATGCTCCTCTAAGATCAATCTTAGAAAAAATAACAGCCGAACGTAGCTGATCAAAGAGGACAGAGATCAGCGGCAGAGGGTAAGTATTCTTTACTGAGATTTTATTCAAAGCTCTAAAGTCAATGCAGGGTCTGAGTGAACCATCCTTCTTCTCTACGAAGAAGAAACCTGCACTTAAAGGGGATTTAGATGGCCTGATAAACCCTTTCCCAAGGCTTTCTTTCACATACTCATTCATGGCCACAGTTTCAGGACCAGACAATGCATATAACCTTCCTTTAGGCAACGTGGCACCAGGAATTAACTCAATGGCACAATCATAAGGCCTATGGGGAGGCAAAATATCCGCATTGCCCTTGGAAAACACATCAACAAAATCCTGGTATTCCCCAGGAATATGTGCGGAACTGGCGGCAGCTACTCGGATAGGAAGCGTAATACATTCTTTATCACAGATGGTACCCCATTGTAGGATCTCCCCAGACTGCCAATCAATGACGGGATTATGAAAGGCCAGCCAAGGATGACCCAGAACCACAGGAACTGCTGGACAATGGGTAAGGAAAAACTCAATTTTTTCAGAATGCAGAGCTCCCACCGAGAGCAAAACAGGAGGTGTACATAGAGAAATAACCCCATTGGATAAAGGACTCCCATCTAAACCATGCATGGTGATACACCTACCTAAGGTTAGCTGAGGAATACCTAAGGCCTTGGCCCATGTTAAATCCATAAAGTTTCCTGCAGCTCCACTGTCCACAAAAGCAGAGACCGAGGAACAGAGGCTGCCATAGGAAACTTTAGCAGGAACCAACAGTGAATTATTTGAGGAGATGAGCTGCAGACCAAAGTGAACCCCCTCACAATTCACTTGGTCAGGAAGTTTCCCAACTTGTTTGGACAACTACGGGCAAAATGTCCCTTACCTCCGCAGTATAAACACAGACCATAATTTTGCCTCCTGGTTCTTTCTTCCGGTGACAATTTGGAGAGACCAATCTGCATAGGCTCCTCTATGTCTACAGGAATGGAAGGAACCCAGGGAGAGGACCCGACAGATGCCCCTTTTTCAGCCCTCCGCTCTCTGAGCCGACGATCTATTTTAATAGATAGCTCCATGAGGTTATCGAGGGTCTCAGGAGCGGGATACTGGAGGAGACTGTCTTTTATAGATTCCGATAAGCCGAGGCGAAACTGACTGCGCAGGGCTGGGTCATTCCAGCCACAGTCGTTCGACCAACGGCGAAACTCCGTACAATAATTCTCTGCGGGATTCCTACCCTGTCTAAGAGCACGCAACTGACTTTCTGCGGACGCCTCTCTATCAGGGTCGTCATACAATAGCCCTAAAGATTTTAAAAAGGCGTCTACAGACGATAAGGCCGGATCGTCTGTCTTTAAACCAAAAGCCCAGGTCTGAGGATCCCCCTGAAGTAGAGAAATAATAATCCCAACCCGCTGAGCCTCTGTACCTGAGGTAACTGGTCTTAAACGAAAATACAGTTTGCAAGATTCTTTAAAATTAAAAAACTGTTTTCTATCCCCAGAAAAACGGTCAGGCAGATGCATTTTTGGTTCAGGGATGACCCTCGGGGAAGTCCGTAACAGATCTTCCTGTGACCTCACCCGGAGGGACAGATCCTGAACCATCTGAGTAAGTTCCTGAATCTGACTAACAAGAAGCTGGCCAGGGTTTGGCCCAACACCGGTGGGATTCATAAGGCCGACAAAAATCTCCCAACTAAAAAGTGAAAAAATTTACTGTAAGTTTAAATCTTTTCTTTTGTAGGCCGGTGATAATGTTATGATTCCTGTACTCCAGACCGGAGGAGATCTTATGGCAGGGATCTGAGTACAGGAAAATAAGCTGGTTGTGGGAGCTGGATAGCCTAGTAACCCCTGGCGCCCTAACTCCGTTGTCTCGCCCGTGTTATCAGAAATCCCCTGCGAGACTATGGTTGCTTGAGCCCATGGCAGCCGCGTTCGAAGGGCGGATTATGTCTGCCCAACCCCGATGCCCCCGCAGGTCTTAATGGGAGACAAGGGGAAGTCCGAGACAGGGTGATAACAAGGGGCCCTCTGACTAAGCAACCAGGCCAGGGGTTACAAGCTAACTAACTAAATCAAAAGGTATGTGCGGACTAGCCGCCAGGAAAAAGGACAACCAAGGATCCACTGATCCGACACTCCTATCCGGCACCGCCGGACACCAGAGTGGATCTGTGGAAGCGGAATCCTCCGCAAAGCTCCAGAACACAATTAAACAAAATAATAAACAGAAGCGGACAAGCCGCAACACACGGCTGCGCCGCGACTCACGAACACCACCAGATGTTAAAGGTGCTCGGTCAGACTCCAGGAACAGATGGTAACTTCCGAGTACAGGATCTCTGAGGACAGGAACAACTGAAAAGACCGGGACTGGGAACTCTCTGCAGCAGACACAGGCAAACAGGAAGCTATCACCGGCGTCTGTAAGAAGTCCTGAGGGTGCCTTTATTCAGGCACCCTCCAATCAGGATCCAGACAGGACAATCAAATAGAAATGCCGTGCAGCTTGCATGCTGCACGGCCAGCACATAATCAGGGAAATGAGAATAGACCCAGCAACGGGGAACGCGGCTGAACGTGGCGTCCCCGTTGCTAAGGTCAGAGCGGCTCCGTGCGCCCGGCGTCTTAGCGTTGCCAGGGAGCCGGCGGCTGAACGCGCACGGCGTCCCTGGTTGCTAGGCGCCGGGCCGCACGGCCGAGCGGACCCCGGCGCCTAACACATGCACTCTGCTGAATCCACTTGGAGCAGCACGGTTACTCAAAGGGGAGTGCATGAACGTGGCTCACCACATTCCTGATGGGAGTGTCTGGCCCTGGTAATGTAAGGGCCTGGTACAAGTTGCCCCTTTTATTCCCCTGGCACCAGTTGATTTTTTGGGCGCTGCTGTATCTATCCAGCAGCAGCCGAGTCACAGTCTTTCCCATCGTCTCCCCCTACCCCCATCGCCCTTTTCCCCTGGGAGCCTGCACAGATCATGCAGTGGACAGGGAGGGAATTCAGGTCCTGTGCAATACACAAACGCCGAAGATCTACAATACTGTTTTGCTCACTCAGAATACACTCAATTCTACTCATTGCCGCTGGGTAGTGGCATTTAGCGTAAAGAATCGCTCCTGCAGATCTACTCTGATTTATGTGAAACTTGTGTGCATCCTTTCATTGGATGTACAGTATTAGAGACAAAAAAAAATATTAAAGTGAATGTCACGGGAACACATAAACAAAAAAAAAAGGCTGGCACTTCCTTCCCATTGGTGATGGTTTATGCCGTAGGGGACTCGGACGCTCATATAATTGCATTTCAAAGCCACGGTATTTCCCATCCTCTCCCCCTACCCCCATCGCCCTTCCCCCCTGGGAGCCTGCACAGATCATGCAGTGGACAGGGAGGGAATTCAGGTCCTGTGCAATACACAAACGCTGAAAATCTACAGTACTGTTTTGCTCAACTCACTGCCGCTGTGTAGTTGCATTTAGCGTAAAGAATCGCTCCAGCAGATGTACTCTGATTTATATGTAACTTGTGTGCACCCTTCCATTGACTGTCTTACAATGAAAATAACATAATACAGTATATTATTACAATATAAAAAAAAAAAAACATCCGGTCTCGAACCCTAGACCCCCAGCGTGGGAGGTGGGAGCCTTCATCGCTAGCCCACGACGCCCGGTGAGGATTCCCAATCCTACGGTTTATGCCGTAGGGGACTCGGACGCTCATATAAATGCATTTCAAAGCCACGGTATTTCCCATCGTCTCCCCCTACCCCCATCGCCCTTCCCCCCTGAGAGCCTGCACAGATCATGCAGTGGACAGGGAGGGAATTCAGGTCCTGTGCAATACACAAACGCTGAAAATCTACAGTACTGTTTTGCTCAACTCATTGCCGCTGTGTAGTGGCATTTAGCGTAAAGAATCGCTCCAGCAGATGTACTCTGATTTATATGTAACTTGTGTGCACCCTTCCATTGACTGTCTTACAATGAAAATAACATAATACAGTATATTATTACAATATAAAAAAAAAAACCATCCGGTCTCGAACCCTAGACCCCCAGCGTGGGAGGTGGGAGCCTTCATCACCAGCCCACGACGCCCGATGAGGATTCCCAATTTCATGTGTGAAAGTACAGCAAACAGCGCCCTGCCCCCTCCCCATTGGTGTTGGTTTATGCCTTAGGGGACTCGGACGCTCGCATTTGTAAAGCACGGTATTTCCCATCGTCTCCCGCTAGCCCATACCCATTATGCCTTAGGGAACTCAGACGCTCATTTACTGTACATGTATTTTAAAAGCACGGTGTTTATACATTGTATTGTGTGTTTATACTTTGTATTGTACATTCTTCCTTTTACACAATTACTGTAGTTGCGTCTCCATACAGTACAGTAGGTCACCATCTTTTTCCACCGCCTCCCGTTATGCCTACAGTATTGACATTACAGTCGTCACTGACCAATTGCCAGAGCTGTAGATCAATCCGCCGCTATACTGTACGATCGAAAGTACTGGATTAGTGGAGCATTAGCCACCCAGTGGTTGAGATGTGTAATGCATGCTGAGTATCTAGGCCCGGACGACCACAGCGGCATGGACGATCGCAGAGGCACTGACGACCGCAGAGGCCCGTACGACCGCAGAGGCATGGACGACCGCAGAAGCACTGACGACCGCAGAAGCACTGACGACCGCAGAGGCCCGTACGACCGCAGAGGCATGGACTACCGCAGAGACACTGACGACCGCAGAGGCATGGACGACCGCAGATGCATGGACGACCGCAGATGCATGGACGACCGCAGAGGCCCGGACGACCGCAGAGGCACGGACGACCGCAGAGGCCCGGACGACCGCAGATGCATGGACGACCGCAGAGGGCCGGACGACCGCAGAGGCCCGGACGACCGCAGAGGCACGGAGGACCACAGAGGCATGGACAAAGTCATCGGCCTGGACGAAGTCATCGGCCTGGACGAAGTCATCGGCCTGGACGAAGTCAGCGGCCTGGACGATCGCAGAGGACTGGACGACCGCAGAGGCATGGACGACCACAGAGGCATGGACGACCGCAGAGGCACTGACGACCGCAGAGGCCCGTACGACCGCAGAGGCATGGACTACCGCAGAGGCATGGACGACCGCATAGGCCCGGACGACCGCAGAGGCATGGACGACCGCAGAGGCCCGGACGACCGCAGAGGCCCGGACGACCGCAGAGGCATGGACGACCGCAGAGGCATGGACGACCGCAGCGGCCTGGATTCAAGTGTGCCGTTGCCAGGAACACCAATGATGACCAGCACACCTGATCACAGGCCACCTCTCAATACATTCGGAGGCGCTCTGACCGATATTCCCCTGGCTGTCATCTCCACTGCCATGGACGACCATCTGTACGGAGCTTCAAATGGACATATTCACAAATATGCACACTCTCTGTTCCAGTACCATGTACACAGTAGCGGATCTTGCCACGGGCAAGCAGGACTTTTGCCCGGGGCGCTGCCTTCCGGAGGGCGCCGCACCAGGGCAAGATCCGCTGCTGCTATGTGCCCCCCGGCCCCCGCTGCCCGCTGTCCCCCTGCTGCCGCTGGCCGCTGGGAAGGGAAAACAGATGCGTACGCGTCTAGTTTCCCTTCGTGGAGAGGTCCTTTACTGTGCGGTGCGCGATGACGTCATCGCGCACCGCACAGCCAAGGTCCTCTCCATGAAGGGAACTAGACGCTACGCGTCTAGTTTCCCTTCGTGGAGAGGACCTTTGATGTGCGGTGCGCGATGACGTCATCGCGCACCGCGCATCATTTCAGTCTGTACAGGGGGTGTAAATGACCATGCCCCCTGTATGAAGCCACGCCCCCTAATGCCACCCGGGGCGCCAGAAGCCCCGGAACCAGCCCTGCATGTACAATACGACAAATACTTGACGTGGGCCAATCGTGTGAACTTTGATGGTGCCAAGGGCAAAATTCCGCTGCCCAAAAATCTGGTACATGACATCATGGCTAGGTGTGAACGCCGCGTGAGGATTGGTGCTCCAGAAAAGAGGAAGATAAGGGATACCATAAATGCTGTGCTGAGAACGAGGAGGAAAATGCCTTGGAAGATCAACTTTGAGGAAACCAGATCATTACCTACCGATCCTCCTAGCTTCAGCACATCAGCTTGACACAGCTGAAGCTAAAAATTTGTGGCACTGTACCTGTATGACCTGTACATTTTCTGGGGCTGCATGCACTCTGCTGAATCCACTTGGAGCAGCACGGTTACTCAAAGGGGAGTGCATGAACTTGGCTCACCACATTCCTGATGGGAGTGTCTGGCCCTGGTAATGTAAGGGCCTGGTACAAGTTGCCCCTTTTAGTCCCCTGGCACCAGTTGATTTTTTGGGCGCTGCTGTATCTATCCAGCAGCAGCCGAGTCACAGTCTTTCCCATCGTCTCCCCCTACCCCCATCGCCCTTTTCCCCTGGGAGCCTGCACAGATCATGCAGTGGACAGGGAGGGAATTCAGGTCCTGTGCAATACACAAACGCCGAAGATCTACAATACTGTTTTGCTCACTCAGAATACACTCAATTCTACTCATTGCCGCTGGGTAGTGGCATTTAGCGTAAAGAATCGCTCCTGCAGATCTACTCTGATTTATGTGAAACTTGTGTGCATCCTTTCATTGGATGTACAGTATTAGAGACAAAAAAAAAATATTAAAGTGAATGTCACGGGAACACATAAACAAAAAAAAAAGGCTGGCACTTCCTTCCCATTGGTGATGGTTTATGCCGTAGGGGACTCGGACGCTTATATAAATGCATTTCAAAGCCACGGTATTTCCCATCATCTCTCACCCTACCCCCATCGCCCTTCCCCTCTGGGAGCCTGCACAGATCATGCAGTGGACAGGGAGGGAAATCAGGTCCTGTGCAATACACAAACGCTGAAAATCTACAGTACTGTTTTGCTCAACTCATTGCCGCTGTGTAGTTGCATTTAGCGTAAAGAATCGCTCCAGCAGATGTACTCTGATTTATATGTAACTTGTGTGCACCCTTCCATTGACTGTCTTACAATGAAAATAACATAATACAGTATATTATTACAATATAAAAAAAACAAAAATAAACTATCCGGTCTCGCACCCTAGACCCCCAGCGTGGGAGGTGGGAGCCTTCATCGCTAGCCCACGACGCCCGATGAGGATTCCCAATTTCATGTGTGTAAGTACAGCAAGCAGCGCCCTGCCCCCTCCCCATTGGTGTTGGTTTATGCCTTAGGGGACACGGACGCTCGCATTTGTACAGCACAGTATTTCCCATCGTCTCCCCCTACCCCCATCGCTCTTTTACCCTGGGAGCCTGCACAGATCATGTAGTGGACAGGGAGAGAATTCAGGTCCTGTGCAATACACAAACGCCGAAGATCTACAATACTGTTTTGCTCACTCAGAATACACTCAATTCTACTCATTGCCGCTGGGTAGTGGCATTTAGCGTAAAGAATCGCTCCTGCAGATCTACTCTGATTTATGTGAAACTTGTGTGCATCCTTCCATTGGATGTACAGTATTAGAGACAAAAAAAAAAATATTAAAGTGAATGTCACAGGAACACATAAACAAAAAAAAAAGGCTGGCACTTCCTTCCCATTGGTGATGGTTTATGCCGTAGGGGACTCGGACGCTCATATAATTGCATTTCAAAGCCACGGTATTTCCCATCGTCTCCCCCTACCGCCATCGCCCTTCCCCCCTGGGAGCCTGCACAGATCATGCAGTGGACAGGGAGGGAATTCAGGTCCTGTGTAATACACAAACGCTGAAAATCTACAGTACTGTTTTGCTCAACTCATTGCCGCTGTGTAGTTGCATTTAGCGTAAAGAATCGCTCCAGCAGATGTACTCTGATTTATATGTAACTTGTGTGCACCCATCCATTGACTGTCTTACAATGAAAATAACATAATACAGTATATTATTACAATATTAAAAAAAAAAAAACATCCGGTCTCGAACCCTAGACCCCCAGCGTGGGAGGTGGGAGCCTTCATCGCTAGCCCACGACGCCCGATGAGGATTCCCAATTTCATGTGTGAAAGTACAGCAAGCAGCGCCCTGCCCCCTCCCCATTGGTGTTGGTTTATGCCTTAGGGGACACGGACGCTCGCATTTGTAAAGCACAGTCTTTCCCATCGTCTCCCCCTACCCCCATCGCCCTTTTCCCCTAGGAGCCTGCACAGATCATGCAGTGGACAGGGAGGGAATTCAGGTCCTGTGCAATACACAAACGCCGAAGATCTACAATACTGTTTTGCTCACTCAGAATACACTCAATTCTACTCATTGCCGCTGGGTAGTGGCATTTAGCGTAAAGAATCGCTCCTGCAGATCTACTCTGATTTATGTGAAACTTGTGTGCATCCTTTCATTGGATGTACAGTATTAGAGACAAAAAAAAATATTAAAGTGAATGTCACGGGAACACATAAACAAAAAAAAAAGGCTGGCACTTCCTTCCCATTGGTGATGATTTATGCCGTAGGGGACTCGGACGCTCATATAAATGCATTTCAAAGCCACGGTATTTCCCATCGTCTCCCCCTACCCCCATCGCCCTTCCCCCCTGAGAGCCTGCACAGATCATGCAGTGGACAGGGAGGGAATTCAGGTCCTGTGCAATACACAAACGCTGAAAATCTACAGTACTGTTTTGCTCAACTCATTGCCGCTGTGTAGTTGCATTTAGCGTAAAGAATCGCTCCAGCAGATGTACTCTGATTTATATGTAACTTGTGTGCACCCTTCCATTGACTGTCTTACAATGAAAATAACATAATACAGTATATTATTACAATATAAAAAATAAAACCATCCGGTCTCGAACCCTAGACCCCCAGCGTGGGAGGTGGGAGCCTTCATCACCAGCCCACGATGCCCGATGAGGATTCCCAATTTCATGTGTGAAAGTACAGCAAACAGCGCCCTGCCCCCTCCCCATTGGTGTTGGTTTATGCCTTAGGGGACTCGGACGCTCGCATTTGTAAAGCACGGTATTTCCCATCGTCTCCCGCTAGCCCATACCCATTATGCCTTAGGGAACTCAGACGCTCATTTACTGTACATGTATTTTAAAAGCACGGTGTTTATACATTGTATTGTGTGTTTATACTTTGTATTGTACATTCTTCCTTTTACACAATTACTGTAGTTGCGTCTCCATACAGTACAGTAGGTCACCATCTTTTTCCACCGCCTCCCGTTATGCCTACAGTATTGACATTACAGTCGTCACTGACCAATTGCCAGAGCTGTAGATCAATCCGCCGCTATACTGTACGATCGAAAGTACTGGATTAGTGGAGCATTAGCCACCCAGTGGTTGAGATGTGTAATGCATGCTGAGTATCTAGGCCCGGACGACCACAGCGGCATGGACGATCGCAGAGGCACTGACGACCGCAGAGGCCCGTACGACCGCAGAGGCATGGACGACCGCAGAGGCATGGACGACCGCAGAAGCACTGACGACCGCAGAGGCCCGTACGACCGCAGAGGCATGGACTACCGCAGAGACACTGATGACAGCAGAGGCATGGACGACCGCAGATGCATGGACGACCGCAGATGCATGGACGACCGCAGAGGCCCGGACGACCGCAGAGGCACGGACGACCGCAGAGGCCCGGACGACCGCAGATGCATGGACGACCGCAGAGGGCCGGACGACCGCAGAGGCCCGGACGACCGCAGAGGCACGGAGGACCACAGAGGCATGGACAAAGTCATCGGCCTGGACGAAGTCATCGGCCTGGACGAAGTCATCGGCCTGGACGAAGTCAGCGGCCTGGACGATCGCAGAGGACTGGACGACCGCAGAGGCATGGACGACCACAGAGGCATGGACGACCGCAGAGGCACTGACGACCGCAGAGGCCCGTACGACCGCAGAGGCATGGACTACCGCAGAGGCATGGACGACCGCATAGGCCCGGACGACCGCAGAGGCATGGACGACCGCAGAGGCCCGGACGACCGCAGAGGCACGGACGACCGCAGAGGCCCAGACGACCGCAGAGGCCCGGACGACCGCAGAGGCATGGACGACCGCAGAGGCATGGACGACCGCAGCGGCCTGGATTCAAGTGTGCCGTTGCCAGGAACACCAATGATGACCAGCACACCTGATCACAGGCCACCTCTCAATACATTCGGAGGCGCTCTGACCGATATTCCCCTGGCTGTCATCTCCACTGCCATGGACGACCATCTGTACGGAGCTTCAAATGGACATATTCACAAATATGCACACTCTCTGTTCCAGTACCATGTACACAGTAGCGGATCTTGCCACGGGCAAGCAGGACTTTAGCCCGGGGCGCTGCCTTCCGGAGGGCGCCGCACCAGGGCAAGATCCGCTGCTGCTATGTGCCCCCCGGCCCCCGCTGCCCGCTGTCCCCCTGCTGCCGCTGGCCGCTGGGAAGGGAAAACAGATGCGTACGCGTCTAGTTTCCCTTCGTGGAGAGGTCCTTTACTGTGCAGTGCGCGATGACGTCATCGCGCACCGCACAGCCAAGGTCCTCTCCATGAAGGGAACTAGACGCTACGCGTCTAGTTTCCCTTCGTGGAGAGGACCTTTGATGTGCGGTGCGCGATGACGTCATCGCGCACCGCGCATCATTTCAGTCTGAACAGGGGGTGTAAATGACCATGCCCCCTGTATGAAGCCACGCCCCCTAATGCCACCCGGGGCGCCAGAAGCCCCGGAACCAGCCCTGCATGTACAATACGACAAATACTTGACGTGGGCCAATCGTGTGAACTTTGATGGTGCCAAGGGCAAAATTCCGCTGCCCAAAAATCTGGTACATGACATCATGGCTAGGTGTGAACGCCGCGTGAGGATTGGTGCTCCAGAAAAGAGGAAGATAAGGGATACCATAAACGCTGTGCTGAGAACGAGGAGGAAAATGCCTTGGAAGATCAACTTTGAGGAAACCAGATCATTACCTACCAATCCTCCTAGCTTCAGCACATCAGCTTGACACAGCTGAAGCTAAAAATTTGTGGCACTGTACCTGTATGACCTGTACATTTTCTGGGGCTGCATGCACTCTGCTGAATCCACTTGGAGCAGCACGGTTACTCAAAGGGGAGTGCATGAACTTGGCTCACCACATTCCTGATGGGAGTGTCTGGCCCTGGTAATGTAAGGGCCTGGTACAAGTTGCCCCTTTTATTCCCCTGGCACCAGTTGATTTTTTGGGCGCTGCTGAATCTATCCAGCAGCAGCCGAGTCACAGTCTTTCCCATCGTCTCCCCCTACCCCCATCGCCCTTTTCCCCTGGGAGCCTCTACAGATCATGCAGTGGACAGGGAGGGAATTCAGGTCCTGTGCAATACACAAACGCCGAAGATCTACAATACTGTTTTGCTCACTCAGAATACACTCAATTCTACTCATTGCCGCTGGGTAGTGGCATTTAGCGTAAAGAATCGCTCCTGCAGATCTACTCTGATTTATGTGAAACTTGTGTGCATCCTTTCATTGGATGTACAGTATTAGAGACAAAAAAAAAATATTAAAGTGAATGTCACGGGAACACATAAACAAAAAAAAAAAGGCTGGCACTTCCTTCCCATTGGTGATGGTTTATGCCGTAGGGGACTCGGACGCTCATATAATTGCATTTCAAAGCCACGGTATTTCCCATCCTCTCCCCCTACCCCCATCGCCCTTCCCCCCTGGGAGCCTGCACAGATCATGCAGTGGACAGGGAGGGAATTCAGGTCCTGTGCAATACACAAACGCTGAAAATCTACAGTACTGTTTTGCTCAACTCACTGCCGCTGTGTAGTTGCATTTAGCGTAAAGAATCGCTCCAGCAGATGTACTCTGATTTATATGTAACTTGTGTGCACCCTTCCATTGACTGTCTTACAATGAAAATAACATAATACAGTATATTATTACAATATAAAAAAAAAAAACATCCGGTATCGAACCCTAGACCCCCAGCGTGGGAGGTGGGAGCCTTCATCGCTAGCCCACGACGCCCGATGAGGATTCCCAATTTCATGTGTGAAAGTACAGCAAGCAGCACCCTGCCCCCTCCCCATTGGTGTTGGTTTATGCCTTAGGGGACACGGACGCTCGCATTTGTACAGCACAGTCTTTCCCATCGTCTCCCCCTACCCCCATCGCCCTTTTCCCCTGGGAGCCTGCACAGATCATGTAGTGGACAGGGAGGGAATTCAGGTCCTGTGCAATACACAAACGCCGAAGATCTACAATACTGTTTTGCTCACTCAGAATACACTCAATTCTACTCATTGCCGCTGGGTAGTGGCATTTAGCGTAAAAAGAATCGCTCCTGCAGATCTACTCTGATTTATGTGAAACTTGTGTGCATCCTTCCATTGGATGTACAGTATTAGAGACAAAAAAAAAATATTAAAGTGAATGTCACGGGAACACATAAACAAAAAAAAAAAGGCTGGCACTTCCTTCCCATTGGTGTTGGTTTATGCCGTAGGGGACTCGGACGCTCATATAAATGCATTTCAAAGCCACGGTATTTCCCATCATCTCTCACCCTACCCCCATCGCCCTTCCCCTCTGGGAGCCTGCACAGATCATGCAGTGGACAGGGAGGGAAATCAGGTCCTGTGCAATACACAAACGCTGAAAATCTACAGTACTGTTTTGCTCAACTCATTGCCGCTGTGTAGTTGCATTTAGCGTAAAGAATCGCTCCAGCAGATGTACTCTGATTTATATGTAACTTGTGTGCACCCTTCCATTGACTGTCTTACAATGAAAATAACATAATACAGTATATTATTACAATATAAAAAAAACAAAAATAAACTATCCGGTCTCGCACCCTAGACCCCCAGCGTGGGAGGTGGGAGCCTTCATCGCTAGCCCACGACGCCCGATGAGGATTCCCAATTTCATGTGTGAAAGTACAGCAAGCAGCGCCCTACCCCCTCCCCATTGGTGTTGGTTTATGCCTTATGGGACACGGACGCTCGCATTTGTAAAGCACAGTATTTCCCATCGTCTCCCCCTACCCCCATCGCTCTTTTACCCTGGGAGCCTGCACAGATCATGTAGTGGACAGGGAGAGAATTCAGGTCCTGTGCAATACACAAACGCCGAAGATCTACAATACTGTTTTGCTCACTCAGAATACACTCAATTCTACTCATTGCCGCTGGGTAGTGGCATTTAGCGTAAAGAATCGCTCCTGCAGATCTACTCTGATTTATGTGAAACTTGTGTGCATCCTTCCATTGGATGTACAGTATTAGAGACAAAAAAAAAAAATATTAAAGTGAATGTCACAGGAACACATAAACAAAAAAAAAAGGCTGGCACTTCCTTCCCATTGGTGATGGTTTATGCCGTAGGGGACTCGGACGCTCATATAATTGCATTTCAAAGCCACGGTATTTCCCATCGTCTCCCCCTACCGCCATCGCCCTTCCCCCCTGGGAGCCTGCACAGATCATGCAGTGGACAGGGAGGGAATTCAGGTCCTGTGTAATACACAAATGCTGAAAATCTACAGTACTGTTTTGCTCAACTCATTGCCGCTGTGTAGTTGCATTTAGCGTAAAGAATCGCTCCAGCAGATGTACTCTGATTTATATGTAACTTGTGTGCACCCATCCATTGACTGTCTTACAATGAAAATAACATAATACAGTATATTATTACAATATTAAAAAAAAAAAAACATCCGGTCTCGAACCCTAGACCCCCAGCGTGGGAGGTGGGAGCCTTCATCGCTAGCCCACGACGCCCGATGAGGATTCCCAATTTCATGTGTGAAAGTACAGCAAGCAGCGCCCTGCCCCCTCCCCATTGGTGTTGGTTTATGCCTTAGGGGACACGGACGCTCGCATTTGTAAAGCACAGTCTTTCCCATCGTCTCCCCCTACCCCCATCGCCCTTTTCCCCTAGGAGCCTGCACAGATCATGCAGTGGACAGGGAGGGAATTCAGGTCCTGTGCAATACACAAACGCCGAAGATCTACAATACTGTTTTGCTCACTCAGAATACACTCAATTCTACTCATTGCCGCTGGGTAGTGGCATTTAGCGTAAAGAATCGCTCCTGCAGATCTACTCTGATTTATGTGAAACTTGTGTGCATCCTTCCATTGGATGTACAGTATTAGAGACAAAAAAAAATATTAAAGTGAATGTCACGGGAACACATAAACAAAAAAAAAAGGCTGGCACTTCCTTCCCATTGGTGATGGTTTATGCCGTAGGGGACTCGGACGCTCATATAAATGCATTTCAAAGCCACGGTATTTCCCATCGTCTCCCCCTACCCCCATCGCCCTTCCCCCCTGAGAGCCTGCACAGATCATGCAGTGGACAGGGAGGGAATTCAGGTCCTGTGCAATACACAAACGCTGAAAATCTACAGTACTGTTTTGCTCAACTCATTGCTGCTGTGTAGTTGCATTTAGCGTAAAGAATCGCTCCAGCAGATGTACTCTGATTTATATGTAACTTGTGTGCACCCTTCCATTGACTGTCTTACAATGAAAATAACATAATACAGTATATTATTACAATATAAAAAAATAAACTATCCGGTCTCGAACCCTAGACCCCCAGCGTGGGAGGTGGGAGCCTTCATCACCAGCCCACGACGCCCGATGAGGATTCCCAATTTCATGTGTGAAAGTACAGCAAACAGCGCCCTGCCCCCTCCCCATTGGTGTTGGTTTATGCCTTAGGGGACTCGGACGCTCGCATTTGTAAAGCACGGTATTTCCCATCGTCTCCCGCTAGCCCATACCCATTATGCCTTAGGGAACTCAGACGCTCATTTACTGTACATGTATTTTAAAAGCACGGTGTTTATACATTGTATTGTGTGTTTATACTTTGTATTGTACATTCTTCCTTTTACACAATTACTGTAGTTGCGTCTCCATACAGTACAGTAGGTCACCATCTTTTTCCACCGCCTCCCGTTATGCCTACAGTATTGACATTACAGTCGTCACTGACCAATTGCCAGAGCTGTAGATCAATCCGCCGCTATACTGTACGATCGAAAGTACTGGATTAGTGGAGCATTAGCCACCCAGTGGTTGAGATGTGTAATGCATGCTGAGTATCTAGATCGCCTCAACGCGTCTGCCTGCGATTAAACTCAGCTATCGCCCTAGCGTGACTAAACGGCCGTCTAGCTGGAGAATCGGTCAAGATGAAGGTGGCTACATCTGTATGTCATGCCCAAAACAGCGTTGGGCCAAGCAAAATACAAGTGGGTCATATGTAAGTGACCACCCTCTGTTGATTTCAGGTGTCAAATTTGTGGCCCAAGACTGGTTAACCCTTGCAAAACTACAGCTACTTATTCAAAATGGTAAAATATGGTGTTTCTGCCAACTATGCCAGTGTATTTCATGCCCAAAACAGCATTGGGCCAAGCAATATACAAGTGGGTCATATGTAAGTGACCACGCTTTGTTGATTTCAGGTGTCAAATGTGTGGCCCAAGACTAGTTAACCCTTGCAGAACTACAGCTACTTATTCAAAATGGTAAAATATGGTGTTTGTGCTCACTTTACCAGTGTATTTCATGCCCAAAACAGCGTTGGGCCAAGCAAAATACAAGTGGGTCATATATAAGTGACCACGCTTTGTTGATTTCAGGTGTCAAATTTGTGGCCCAAGACTAGTTAACCCTTGCAAAACTACAGCTACTTATTCAAATGGAAATTTATAAAATAGTGTTTGTGCCCACTTTACCAGTGTATTTCATGCCCAAAACATTGTTGGGCCAAGCAAAATACAAGTGAGTCATATATAAGTGACCACCCTCTGTTGATTTCAGGTGTCAAATTTGTGGCCCAGGACTAGTTAACCCTTGCAGAACTACAGCTACTTATTCAAAATGGCAATTTATAAAATGGTGTTTGTGCCCCCTTTGTCAGTGTATTTCATGCCCAAAACAGCGTTGGGCCAGACAAAATACAAGTGGGTCATATGTAAGTGACCACCCTCTGTTGATTTCAGATTTCAAATTTGTGGCCCAAGACTGGTTAACTCTTGCAAAACTACAACGACTTATTAAAAATGGTAAAATATGGTGTGTGTGCCCACTTTGCCAGTGTATTACATGCCCAAAACAGCATTGGGCCAGGCAAAATACAAGTGGGTCATATGTAAGTGACCACCCTCTGTTGTTTTCAGGTGTCAAA
The DNA here is from genome assembly GCF_028390025.1 of Pseudophryne corroboree. Lineage (NCBI taxonomy): Eukaryota > Metazoa > Chordata > Amphibia > Anura > Myobatrachidae > Pseudophryne > Pseudophryne corroboree. The sequence goes on from NC_086444.1 coordinate 685,990,129, forward strand.
TTTGTGGCCCAGGACTAGTTAACCCTTGCAGAACTACAGCTACTTATTTAAAATGGCAATTTATAAAATGGTGTTTGTGCCCCCTTTGTCAGTGTATTTCATGCCCAAAACAGCGTTGGGCCAGACAAAATACAAGTGGGTCATATGTAAGTGACCACCCTCTGTTGATTTCAGGTTTCAAATTTGTGGCCCAAGACTGGTTAACTCTTGCAAAACTACAGCGACTTATTAAAAATGGTAAAATATGGTGTGTGTGCCCACTTTGCGAGTGTATTACATGCCCAAAACAGCATTGGGCCAGGCAAAATACAAGTGGGTCATATGTGTTAGGCGCCGGGGTCCGCTCGTCGGTGCGGCCCGGCGCCTAGCAACCAGGGACGCCGTACGAATACAGCCGCCGGCTCCCTGGCAACGCTAGACGCCGGGCGCACGGAGCGGCACGGACCCTAGCAACGGGGACGCCACTGGCGGACCGCGTTCCCCGTTGCTGGGTCCATTTAAATTAAGTAAGGGCACCTGTTTCCTGGCCGTGCAGCAAGGCAGCTGCACGGCATTCACGCAATTAGCCCTGTCAGCAGTTGATTGGAGGGCTTCAGTTTATATGCTCTTGCAGTGCCTCACACAGACGCCGGTAATAGCTTCCTGCATGCTGTATCTGTTTGCTGAGAGTGTTTCCAGTCTTGCTGTATCCGGTCGTTCCTGTCCTCAGTTGTCCTGCACTCGGAAGTCGTCATCTTGTTCCTGGAGTCCTGACTGAGCACCGTTTAAACATCCAGTGGTGTTCGTGAGTCGCGGCGTTGCCGTGTGTTGCGGCTTGGCCGCTTTATTATTTATTACTTATTATTTGTGTTTCGGAGCATTTTGCGGAGGATTCCGCTCCCACAGATCCACTCTGGTATCCAGCGGTGCTGGGTAGGAGTAACGGACTAGTGGATTTTGGTTGTCCTTTTACCTGGCGGTTTTTCCGCACATACTTCAGGTTTGGTTAGTTAGCTTGTTGCCCTTGGCCTGTTGTTAGTCAGAGGTCCTCTTGTCATCATCCTGCCTCGGATTTCCCTTTGTCTCTCACTAAGACCGGGGGGCACCGGAGTTGGGCAGACATAATCCTAGAGATGAGCGCCTGAAATTTTTCGGGTTTTGTGTTTTGGTTTTGGGTTCGGTTCCGCGGCCGTGTTTTGGGTTCGAACGCGTTTTGGCAAAACCTCACCGAATTTTTTTTGTCGGATTCGGGTGTGTTTTGGATTCGGGTGTTTTTTTCAAAAAACACTAAAAAACAGCTTAAATCATAGAATTTGGGGGTCATTTTGATCCCAAAGTATTATTAACCTCAAAAACCATAATTTACACTCATTTTCAGTCTATTCTGAATACCTCACACCTCACAATATTATTTTTAGTCCTAAAATTTGCACCGAGGTCGCTGTGTGAGTAAGATAAGCGACCCTAGTGGCCGACACAAACACCGGGCCCATCTAGGAGTGGCACTGCAGTGTCACGCAGGATGGCCCTTCCAAAAAACCCTCCCCAAACAGCACATGACGCAAAGAAAAAAAGAGGCGCAATGAGGTAGCTGTGTGAGTAAGATTAGCGACCCTAGTGGCCGACACAAACACCGGGCCCATCTAGGAGTGGCACTGCAGTGTCACGCAGGATGGCCCTTCCAAAAAACCCTCCCCAAACAGCACATGACGCAAAGAAAAAAAGAGGCGCAATGAGGTAGCTGTGTGAGTAAGATTAGCGACCCTAGTGGCCGACACAAACACCGGGCCCATCTAGGAGTGGCACTGCAGTGTCACGCAGGATGTCCCTTCCAAAAAACCCTCCCCAAACAGCACATGACGCAAAGAAAAAAAGAGGCGCAATGAGGTAGCTGTGTGAGTAAGATTAGCGACCCTAGTGGCCGACACAAACACCGGGCCCATCTAGGAGTGGCACTGCAGTGTCACGCAGGATGTCCCTTCCAAAAAACCCTCCCCAAACAGCACATGACGCAAAGAAAAAAAGAGGCGCAATGAGGTAGCTGACTGTGTGAGTAAGATTAGCGACCCTAGTGGCCGACACAAACACCGGGCCCATTTAGGAGTGGCACTGCAGTGTCACGCAGGATGTCCCTTCCAAAAAACCCTCCCCAATCAGCACATGATGCAAAGAAAAAGAAAAGAAAAAAGAGGTGCAAGATGGAATTGTCCTTGGGCCCTCCCACCCACCCTTATGTTGTATAAACAAAACAGGACATGCACACTTTAACCAACCCATCATTTCAGTGACAGGGTCTGCCACACGACTGTGACTGATATGACGGGTTGGTTTGGACTCCCCCCAAAAAAGAAGCAATTAATCTCTCCTTGCACAAACTGGCTCTACAGAGGCAAGATGTCCACCTCATCATCACCCTCCGATATATCACCGTGTACATCCCCCTCCTCACAGATTATCAATTCGTCCCCACTGGAATCCACCATCTCAGCTCCCTGTGTACTTTGTGGAGGCAATTGCTGCTGGTCAATGTCTCCGCGGAGGAATTGATTATAATTCATTTTAATGAACATCATCTTCTCCACATTTTCTGGATGTAACCTCGTACGCCGACTGCTGACAAGGTGAGCGGCGGCACTAAACACTCTTTCGGAGTACACACTTGTGGGAGGGCAACTTAGGTAGAATAAAGCCAGTTTGTGCAAGGGCCTCCAAATTGCCTCTTTTTCCTGCCAGTATAAGTACGGACTGTGTGACGTGCCTACTTGGATGCGGTCACTCATATAATCCTCCACCATTCTATCAATGTTGAGAGAATCATATGCAGTGACAGTAGACGACATGTCCGTAATCGTTGTCAGGTCCTTCAGTCCGGACCAGATGTCAGCATCAGCAGTCGCTCCAGACTGCCCTGCATCACCGCCAGCGGGTGGGCTCGGAATTCTGAGCCTTTTCCTCGCACCCCCAGTTGCGGGAGAATGTGAAGGAGGAGATGTTGACAGGTCGCGTTCCGCTTGACTTGACAATTTTGTCACCAGCAGGTCTTTCAACCCCAGCAGACTTGTGTCTGCCGGAAAGAGAGATCCAAGGTAGGCTTTAAATCTAGGATCGAGCACGGTGGCCAAAATGTAGTGCTCTGATTTCAACAGATTGACCACCCGTGAATCCTTGTTAAGCGAATTAAGGGCTCCATCCACAAGTCCCACATGCCTAGCGGAATCGCTCCGTGTTAGCTCCTCCTTCAATGTCTCCAGCTTCTTCTGCAAAAGCCTGATGAGGGGAATGACCTGACTCAGGCTGGCAGTGTCTGAACTGACTTCACGTGTGGCAAGTTCAAAGGGCATCAGAACCTTGCACAACGTTGAAATCATTCTCCACTGCGCTTGAGACAGGTGCATTCCACCTACTATATCGTGCTCAATTGTATAGGCTTGAATGGCCTTTTGCTGCTCCTCCAACCTCTGAAGCATATAGAGGGTTGAATTCCACCTCGTTACCACTTCTTGCTTCAGATGATGGCAGGGCAGGTTCAGTAGTTTTTGGTGGTGCTCCAGTCTTCTGTACGTGGTGCCTGTACGCCGAAAGTGTCCCGCAATTCTTCTGGCCACCGACAGCATCTCTTGCACGCCCCTGTCGTTTTTTAAAAAATTCTGCACCACCAAATTCAAGGTATGTGCAAAACATGGGACGTGCTGGAATTTGCCCATATTTAATGCACACACAATATTGCTGGCGTTGTCCGATGCCACAAATCCACAGGAGAGTCCAATTGGGGTAAGCCATTCCGCGATGATCTTCCTCAGTTGCCGTAAGAGGTTTTCAGCTGTGTGCGTATTCTGGAAAGCGGTGATACAAAGCGTAGCCTGCATAGGAAAGAGTTGGCGTTTGCGAGATGCTGCTACTGGTGCCGCCGCTGCTGTTCTTGCGGCGGGAGTCCATACATCTACCCAGTGGGCTGTCACAGTCATATAGTCCTGACCCTGCCCTGCTCCACATGTCCGTGGTTAAGTGGACATTGGGTACAACTGCATTTTTTAGGACACTGGTGAGTCTTTTTCTGACGTCCGTGTACATTCTCGGTATCGCCTGCCTAGAGAAGTGGAACCTAGATGGTATTTGGTAACGGGGGCACACTGCCTCAATAAATTGTCTAGTTCCCTGTGAACTAACGGCGGATACCGGACGCACGTCTAACACCAACATAGTTGTCAAGGCCTCAGTTATCCGCTTTGCAGCAGGATGACTGCTGTGATATTTCATCTTCCTCGCAAAGGACTGTTGAACAGTCAATTGCTTACTGGAAGTAGTACAAGTGGGCTTACGACTTCCCCTCTGGGATGACCATCGACTCCCAGCAGCAACAACAGCAGCGCCAGCAGCAGTAGGCGTTACACGCAAGGATGCATCGGAGGAATCCCAGGCAGGAGAGGAATCGTCAGAATTGCCAGTGACATGGCCTGCAGGACTATTGGCATTCCTGGGGAAGGAGGAAATTGACACTGAGGGAGTTGGTGGGGTGGTTTGCGTGAGCTTGGTTACAAGAGGAAGGGATTTACTGGTCAGTGGACTGCTTCCGCTGTCACCCAAAGTTTTTGAACTTGTCACTGACTTATTATGAATGCGCTGCAGGTGACGTATAAGGGAGGATGTTCCGAGGTGGTTAACGTCCTTACCCCTACTTATTACAGCTTGACAAAGGGAACACACGGCTTGACACCTGTTGTCCGCATTTCTGGTGAAATACCTCCACACCGAAGAGCTGATTTTTTTGGTATTTTCACCTGGCATGTCAACGGCCATATTCCTCCCACGGACAACAGGTGTCTCCCCGGGTGCCTGACTTAAACAAACCACCTCACCATCAGAATCCTCCTGGTCAATTTCCTCCCCAGCGCCAGCAACACCCATATCCTCCTCATCCTGGTGTACTTCAACACTGACATCTTCAATCTGACTATCAGGAACTGGACTGCGGGTGCTCCTTCCAGCACTTGCAGGGGGCGTGCAAATGGTGGAAGGCGCATGCTCTTCACGTCCAGTGTTGGGAAGGTCAGGCATCGCAACCGACACAATTGGACTCTCCTTGTGGATTTGGGATTTCGAAGAAAGCACAGTTCTTTGCTGTGCTGCTTTTGCCAGCTTGAGTCTTTTCATTTTTCTAGCGAGAGGCTGAGTGCTTCCATCCTCATGTGAAGCTGAACCACTAGCCATGAACATAGGCCAGGGCCTCAGCCGTTCCTTGCCACTCCGTGTCGTAAATGGCATATTGGCAAGTTTACGCTTCTCCTCCGACAATTTTATTTTAGGTTTTGGAGTCCTTTTTTTTCTGATATTTGGTGTTTTGGATTTGACATGCTCTGTACTATGACATTGGGCATCGGCCTTGGCAGACGACGTTGCTGGCATTTCATCGTCTCGGCCATGACTAGTGGCAGCAGCTTCAGCACGAGGTGGAAGTGGATCTTGATCTTTCCCTAATTTTGGAACCTCAACATTTTTGTTCTCCATATTTTAATAGGCACAACTAAAAGGCACCTCAGGTAAACAATGGAGATGGATACTAGTATACAATTATGGACTGCCTGCCGAGTGCAGACACAGAGGTAGCCACAGCCGTGAACTACCGTACTGTACTGTGTCTGCTGCTAATATAGACTGGTTGATAAAGAGATGTCTATGTAACTATGTATGTATAAAGAAGAAAGAAAAAAAAACCACGGTTAGGTGGTATACAATTATGGACGGACTGCCTGCCGAGTGCAGACACAGAGGTAGCCACAGCCGTGAACTACCGTACTGTACTGTGTCTGCTGCTAATAATATAGACTGGTTGATAAAGAGATGTCGTAGTAGTATGTATGTATAAAGAAGAAAGAAAAAAAAACCACGGTTAGGTGGTATACAATTATGGACGGACTGCCTGCCGAGTGCAGACACAGAGGTAGCCACAGCCGTGAACTACCGTACTGTACTGTGTCTGCTGCTAATATAGACTGGTTGATAAAGAGATGTCTATGTAACTATGTATGTATAAAGAAGAAAGAAAAAAAAACCACGGTTAGGTGGTATACAATTATGGATGGACTGCCTGCCGAGTGCAGACACAGAGGTAGCCACAGCCGTGAACTACCGTACTGTACTGTGTCTGCTGCTAATATAGACTGGTTGATAAAGAGATGTCTATGTAACTATGTATGTATAAAGAAGAAAGAAAAAAAAACCACGGTTAGGTGGTATACAATTATGGACGGACTGCCTGCCGAGTGCAGACACAGAGGTAGCCACAGCCGTGAACTACCGTACTGTACTGTGTCTGCTGCTAATATAGACTGGTTGATAAAGAGATGTCTATGTAACTATGTATGTATAAAGAAGAAAGAAAAAAAAAACACGGTTAGGTGGTATACAATTATGGACGGACTGCCTGCCGAGTGCAGACACAGAGGTAGCCACAGCCGTGAACTACCGTACTGTACTGTGTCTGCTGCTAATATAGACTGGTTGATAAAGAGATGTCTATGTAACTATGTATGTATAAAGAAGAAAGAAAAAAAAACCACGGTTAGGTGGTATACAATTATGGACGGACTGCCTGCCGAGTGCAGACACAGAGGTAGCCACAGCCGTGAACTACCGTACTGTACTGTGTCTGCTGCTAATAATATAGACTGGTTGATAAAGAGATGTCTATGTAACTATGTATGTATAAAGAAGAAAGAAAAAAAAACCACGGTTAGGTGGTATACAATTATGGACGGACTGCCTGCCGAGTGCAGACACAGAGGTAGCCACAGCCGTGAACTACCGTACTGTACTGTGTCTGCTGCTAATATAGACTGGTTGATAAAGAGATGTCTATGTAACTATGTATGTATAAAGAAGAAAGAAAAAAAAACCACGGTTAGGTGGTATACAATTATGGACGGACTGCCTGCCGAGTGCAGACACAGAGGTAGCCACAGCCGTGAACTACCGTACTGTACTGTGTCTGCTGCTAATATAGACTGGTTGATAAAGAGATGTCTATGTAACTATGTATGTATAAAGAAGAAAGAAAAAAAAACCACGGTTAGGTGGTATACAATTATGGACGGACTGCCTGCCGAGTGCAGACACAGAGGTAGCCACAGCCGTGAACTACCGTACTGTACTGTGTCTGCTGCTAATATAGACTGGTTGATAAAGAGATGTCGTAGTAGTATGTATGTATAAAGAAGAAAAAAAAACCACGGTTAGGTGGTATACAATTATGGACGGACTGCCTGCCGAGTGCAGACACAGAGGTAGCCACAGCCGTGAACTACCGTACTGTGTCTGCTGCGACTGGATGATAAATGATATAAAAAATATATATATATCACTACTGCAGCCGGACAGGTATATATTATATATTATATAATGACGGACCTGCTGGACACTGTCTGTCAGCAGAATGAGTTTTATTTTTATAGAATAAAAAAAACAACAACACACAAGTGAAGTCACACGACGAGTGTTTAACTTTTTCAGGCAATCACAATATAAGTATACTACTAACTATACTGGTGGTCAGTGTGGTCAGGTCACTGGTCAGTCACACTGGCAGTGGCACTCCTGCAGCAAAAGTGTGCACTGTTTAATTTTAATATAATATTATGTACTCCTGGCTCCTGCTATAACCTATAACTGGCACTGCAGTGCTCCCCAGTCTCCCCCACAATTATAAGCTGTGTGAGCTGAGCAGTCAGACAGATATATAATATATATAGATGATGCAGCACACTGGGCTGAGCCTGAGCAGTGCACACAGATATGGTATGTGACTGAGTCACTGTGTGTATCGCTTTTTTCAGGCAGAGAACGGATATATTAAATAAACTGCACTGTCTGGTGGTCACTCACTATATAATATTATGTACTCCTGGCTCCTGCTATAACCTATAACTGGCACTGCAGTGCTCCCCAGTCTCCCCCACAATTATAAGCTGTGTGAGCTGAGCAGTCAGACAGATATATAATATATATAGATGATGCAGCACACTGGGCTGAGCCTGAGCAGTGCACACAGATATGGTATGTGACTGAGTCACTGTGTGTATCGCTTTTTTCAGGCAGAGAACGGATATATTAAATAAACTGCACTGTCTGGTGGTCACTCACTAGTAAACTCTCTGCACTCTCTACACTTCTACAGTACTCCTCCTAGTCCTAAGCTCCAGTAAATCTCTCTCTCTTATAATCTAAATGGAGAGGACGCCAGCCACGTCCTCTCACTATCAATCTCAATGCACGTGTGAAAATGGCGGCGACGCGCGGCTCCTTATATAGAATCCGAGTCTCGCGAGAATCCGACAGCGTCATGATGACGTTCGGGCGCGCTCGGGTTAACCGAGCAAGGCGGGAGGATCCGAGTCTGCTCGGACCCGTGAAAAAAACCATGAAGTTCGGGCGGGTTCGGATTCAGAGAAACCGAACCCGCTCATCTCTACATAATCCGCCTTTCAAACGTGGCTGCCAGGGGCTCAAGAAACCATAGTCTCGCAAGGGATTTCCGATAGCACGGGTGAGACAATAGAGTTAGGGCGCCAGGGGCAACTAGTCTTTCCTGCTCCCGTAACCAGCATTCCCTTCCAGAACTCTGGCCATTGTCATAAGATCTCCTCCGGTCAGGAGTACTGGAATCATAACAATATGTAAGTGACCACCCTCTGTTGTTTTCAGGTGTCAAATTTGTGGCTCAAGACTAGTTAACTCTTGCAAAACTACAGCTACTTATTCAAAATGGCAATTTATAAAATGGTGTTTGTGCCCACTTTGCCAGTGTATTTCATGCCCAAAACGGCGCTGGGCCAAGCAAAATACAAGTGTGTCATATGTAAGTGACCACCCTCTGTTGATTTCAGGTTTCAAGTTTGTTGCCCAAGACTGGTTAACCCTTGCAAAATGACAGCTACTTATTTAAAATGGTAAAATATGGTGTGTGTGCCCACTTTGCCAGTTTATTTCATGCCCAAAACAGCGTTGGGCCAGGCAAAATACAAGTGGGTCATATGTAAGTGACCACGCTGATTTCAGGTGTCAAATTTGTGACCCAAGACTGGTTTACCCTTGCAAAACTGCAGCTACTTATTCAAAATGGTAAAATATGGTGTGTGTACCCACTTTGCCAGTGTATTACATGCCCAAAACAGCGTTGGGCCAGGCAAAATACAAGTGGGTCATATGCAATGGACCCTACTCTGTTGATTTCAGGTGTCAAATTTGTAACCAAAGACTCATTAACCCTTGCAAAACTGAATGATCTGAATCAGCTGGAGTTCGAATAAGAAGTGAATAAGAAGCTAGAGCTTGAATAAGAAGTGAAGAAGCAGCTGGCCGAATAAGAAGCTAACTTCAGCCTCGTAGGAAACTAGCATTTTCTCCCTCATGGAGAGGGTCAGGTAGGCAAGTATGATTAACCTTCTCTCTTACGTCCTAGAGGATGCTGGGGTTCCAGTTAGTACTATGGGGTATAGACTGGTCCACTAGGAGCCACTGGCACTTTAAGAGTTTAATAGGGGTTTGGCCCCTCCCTCTATGCCCCTCCTACCAGACTCAGTTTAGAAAATGTGCACGCAGGAGCCAGTCGCAGCTAGGGGAGCTCCTAGGAGTTCTCTAAATTTTGTAATTTATAGAGTTTGTTATTTTACAGGAAGGCTGCTGGCAACAGTCTCCCCGCTTCGTGGGACTTGGGGGGGGGGGGGGGGGGAGTAGAAACCAACCCCGCTCACAGGACACTGAGCTCCTGAGGGAACTGATCTCAAGCCCACGAGGTGACCGCTAACTTCCGCAGCACGGCCGCCACCCCCTAACAGAGCCAGAAGATAGAAGAGTGGTGAGTACAGCACCTGCGTCCCGAATGGTGGGTCGCGGCGGGTATGGCGGCAAAAGGGTTGGAGCGCAGTTCCTGACAGGCTGCACTCCTGGAAGGCTCAGCAACATGCACTTGTCGACGCTTTAGGGGCGTCCTGAGCCAACGCATTAACCCTACACTGGTCACATTAGTTAACAGGGGCTAATCCCGCTGTTAATACATAAAAAACCTCAGGCCAGTATAAAGAATAAGTGCAGGAATCTGCGTGCCATTACAGGGGGCGGGGCTTACTCTTAGAGCGGATCCAGCACTCACCAGCTCCATTTTCTCCCTGCAGAATTTAAGACAGGACGCTGCCGGGTAGCGCTGTCCTCCACATAACTCCAGCATTACCTCTGTGGTACCACACGGTTATAGATGGGGGGGAGTGTGCTAACAGTACTAACTACCCTATTAAGGTTAGCTAGTTAGCGCCGGGCTTTTATCATAATAACAGCCTACGAAGGCGTCGTGTGGCTGGCACCTTATGCTCTGTGACTCTCTGCAGGTACTCTGGGGGAAACTGTGGGGGTAATTCCAAGTTGATCGCAGCAGGATTTTTGTTAGCAATTGGGCAAAACAATGTGCAGAGAGAGTTAGATTTGGGTGGGTTATTTTGTTTCTGTGCAGGGTAAATACTGGCTGCTTTATTTTTACACTGCAAATTAGATTGCAGATTGAACACACCACACCCAAATCTAACTCTCTCTGCACATGTTATATCTGCCTCCCCTACAGTGCACATGGTTTTGCCCAATTGCTAACAAAAATCCTGCTGCGATCAACTTGGAATTACCCCCTGTGTCTGAAATGTGTGTGTGTGTGATGTCCCAGATTTCAACAAGGATGTCACATACTGAGAAAGAGGTGCAGTTTTTGAGAAAATCTGTGGAGGATAAGATGTATTCAGCCCCCACTACTTTGTCTTAAAACCCACCTACATACCCACAAAAACGTACACTTGCCCAGATAATGCAAGCTGACACTGATACCGACTCTGATACAGGGTACGGTGATGGGGATATGCAGGGGGGGTATGCAACCCTTGCCAAAGGGGTGCAACTAATGATTGAAGCCATTAGGGATGTTTGGCATATTACTGAGAAGGTACCTGAGCAGGCAGAGGAGACCTATTATACCTTAAATAAGAAATCCTTGCTTACCTTCCCAGCTTCGAAGGAGTTAAACTCCTTGTAAGAAAAGTCCAGGGAAAACCCAGAGAAAAAATTCCAGATCTCTAAAAGAATTCTTATTGCTTTCCCTTTCCTTGAAGAGGATAGAAAGAAATGGGAAAACCCACCTATAGCAGACGCTTCTGTATCTTGGTTGTCAATAAAGGTTGTTTTCTGCTGCGGGGTACACTGGGCTCCACAAGGAATGGACAATGGGGTGTAGAGTAGGATCTTGATCCGAGGCACCAACAGGCTCAAAGCTCTGACTGTTCCCAGAATGCATAGCGCCGCCTCCTATATCACCCCGCCTCCCTGCACAGGATCTCAGTTTTGTAGTTGGTGCTGCAGTAGCAGGCACTTAACAGAGGGGCTGCTCCAGGCAGCCCTAAGAAGAGCTTTTTTTCTGAGGAAAAAAGTGAAGACTTCAAGGGCAGCATCAGTGTTACATGTCAGTGGACATTCATGGCTGCAGCTCCGGCTATCCCCAGCGGCGCTGTACACTCCCGAGCCCTGGTTGCCGGGTAACTACAGCAGGAGGCTCCGGTTTTCTTCTTGTCAGGCACACACGACGGGGGCTCTCCGGGATCGCGTGGCCATGCTTCGGGAGGTGGTAAGTGGGTCCTCGATTGCGGGACCCAGTCTTTATCGCGATCCGGCTCGGTCAGTGGGAGGCGGGCCACGCGCGCTGGCGGTGGACACTGTGGCAGTACAGGCGACCCCACTAGATCACCAGGGCATGGGACATTATTAGAGCCCGCAGTACCCAGTGGTTTTGCCAGCAGGGGGATAGAGCTTGGACCTGAAGCCCCTCCCCCAGCCCCAGGGCGCCATTTTCTGCAAATATTCCCACCCTGGAGCTGCATATCTGTCTCTCCCTCACTCCCTGGCAGTGTCTGTGGCGCCATTATCCCTCAGCTCACTGTTCCTGGGAATGCTTGGGCAAATCCTCCTATGTAAAGCCGCCTGGTTGTCAGTACTGTGACTTTACAAGACACTTAAGTATTCTACCTGCCTTTTTTAGTCAGTGTTAGTTAAGAAAGAGTGCATTTAGTCAGGGTTTTCTAGTACAATTACCCTGTGATATACATCCAGTTCTTACTGTGCAGTGTTATATCTATTGTTATATAGCTGTGTAAGCTAGTCCAGTGCAGTATTATTGTTAGTAATAACCTCTGCATTGTACAGACTGTGACTATTTGTGTGTGCATTTTATAGATAGGCGGTGTCCATTTCGTGTCTTTCACTCAACCTGCTATCGCTATATTCTATAACCTGAGGGGGCTTGGTGCATCAGGTTTTATCTAATATAGGATTTTCACAAAGATATACTGTATTACGTATTTTTCTCTGTGATTTAGTCACCATATCTCTCCTTTATCTCTGCTGGTGCTGACTACACTGCGTAGGGGTTTGCGCTAGAGGTATTGTGCTGCTGACAAATTGTACTGTGTTACCTGATACTGCAAGTTATATCATGTCTGCTTCTGAGGGTAACGGTTCTGGGGCTGAACACACTGCCGGTGTTGCTGAAGCCGCAGATACCTATGAGGAGAATATAGCAGCTTTGGGCTCTGGTTCTGGGGGCTCTTTGCCCCCAGTGGGACGGTGGCAACGGGGGCAAATAATGACCCGCAGTGGGCCGCTTTTTCCACACTTCTGCATACGCTAGTTCATAAACTAACACCCCCTATGGGACCCCCAATGCCGGTGCAACTGTTTGTGGTCCCTGCAGCTAACCCGCCGTGGACGGACAATTTATCTGCTCAAATAAAGAAGTTGAACCAGTCCCTGACTACTAAAAAGTCTGACCGTCGCTCACCTACGTCCAAGGGGTCCTATAAGCGAGCGCTTGTCTCCTCACAATCCACTGCTGTCACTGACACCTCGTCGGATGAAGACGGCACTTACACTGACCCCACAGGTTCTGACTCAGATACGGCTGATGGGGAGGGTGGTTCACATGTGGATGTTCCTGATCTTTTGGAGGCTATTAGGTTAATTTTACAGATTACGGATGATCCCGAGCCATCCGTTCCTCCTAAGAAACCAGATAGGTTCAAGCGTTAGAAGGTGATTAAACAAGTTTTACTTCACTCTGACCACCTAGTGTATATACGTCCGGAACCCTGGGAAAACCTGGGTACGAAGTTTGTGCCTCAAAAGAAGATGCTGGCTCGCTATCCCCTCGCGCCGGAGCTGTCTAAGAATTGGGAAACGCCTCCTCCAGTGGACTCACATATGGCTAGGATGATGGTTTCCTCAGCTCTACCGGTCACCACCGTCACGGCTCTAAAAGAGCCTACGGATAAACGTGTGGAGGGTTGTCTGAAAGCGATTTACACCCTCACGGGTGCTGCACAAAGGCCCACTATTGCAGCTACTTGGGCTGCAGAGGCCATTGAAGCATGGGCCTTGGAGTTGGATGCTGAAATCTCCTGACCATGCTAGACAATGCTTGTCTTATATTGTCACATCTTCTCGTTATATTAAAGAGGCGGCTTCTGATGCCGGTATCCTGGCAGCCAAGGCCTCTACTGCGTCAGTCCTGGCTCACCGGATATTGTGGCTGAGATCCTGGTTTGTGGATCTGGACTCTACAAAAACCCTGGAGGTACTCCGTTTTAAAGGAGATATTCTGTTTGGGGAGGATTTAAATAAGATTGTGGCTGACCTTGCTACTGCCAAAACTGCCTGTCTGCCAAGTACTGCTCCTTCTGTGTCGAAGGCTAAAGGTACTTCCTTTCGCCCCTTTCGTCCTTCAGGTAAAGCAAAAGGTCAGGTGTACAAAAAGCAGGCCCACACTTCCAAACCTGGTAAGCCTAAGCCCAAAAGAGCCTGGGCGGCCCGTCAGCCAGCTTTCAAGACAGATAAGCCTGCCGCATGACGGGGCGGGCCTCCCTCTGGGGGATCCCAGGGTGGGGGGCCGGCTTCTAGGGTATACCCAGGAATGGTTAAAGACCACTTCAGATGCCTGGGTACAGGAAGTCGTCACTCGAGGTTACGCCATAGCCTTCAAAAACCGTCCCCCTCATCAATTTTGCCACACAGATGTCCCGTTGGACAAGACAAAGGCAAACACTCTACATTCGGAGGTACAGACCCTCGTGGATACAGGAGTTGTAGTACAGGTGCCTCTTGCGCAGAGGGGCCGGGGGTACTATTCTCCGCTGTTTCTAGTCCCGAAACCGAATGGGTCCTCCCGGCCCATTCTCAATCTCAAGGCATTGAACAGGTTTGTGAAGGTTTTCAAGTTCTATAGTTCTGGCCTTGGAACCTGGGGACTTCATGGTCTCCCTGGATATACAGGATGCTTACCTGCATATTCCTATAGCAGTGTCTCATCAGCAATACCTGAGATTTGCGATTGGCAACTGCCATTACCAGTTTTGGGCGTTATCTTTTGGTTTAACAACGGCTCCGCGAGTCTCTACAAAAGTCATGGCGGTGATGACGGTGGTACTCCGCCGTCATGGGGACAGGATACAGCCGTATTTGGACGACTCGTTAATCCTGACAAATTCCCCAGAACTTCTCCTGCGTCATCTAGATGTGACGGTCCAGTTTCTGCAAGCCCACGGGTGGCTCATCAGCTGGAAGAAGTCATCCCTGATCCCTGCTCAGAGCATGGTGCATTTGGGAGCACTATTGGACACTCACAACCAGCGGTTGTTCCTGTCTCAGGAGAAAGTCCTGAAACTTCAGTACAGGATTCGTTGCTTCCTATCTCGTCCGCAAGTGTCGATACATTCGGCAATGCAGGTGCTGGGCCTCATGGTGTCAGCATTCGACATGGTGGAGTACGCTCAATTTCACTCTCGCCCTCTCCAGAGGCTGATACTAACCAAATGGGACGGCCTGCCTCACCAGATCAGGTCTCAAATGATCTTATTGACTCCGGAGGTCCATCTGTCACTGCTCTGGTGGCTCCGGGACCAACAACTGTGCAGGGACCGTCCATTCTGGATATCCGACTGGGTCCTGTTGACGACAGATGCCAGTCTACGAGGTTGGGGTGCGGTGCTGGAGCAACACTCCATTCAGGGGTGGTGGACCAAGGAGGAGTCCCTCCTCTCGATCAATATTCTGGAGTTGCGGGCGGTATTCAATGCCTTGAACCTAGCCCATCATTTAATTCAGGACCGTCCTGTTCAAGTACATTCGGACAACACCACCACAGTGGCTTACATAAATCATCAAGGCAGCACTCGAAGCTGCTTAGCAATGAAGGAAGTCTCACGGATTCTACAGTGGGCAGAACGCCGTCTACCGGCCATATCGGCGATATTCATTCCGGGAGTCCTGAATTGGGAAGCGGACTTTCTCAGTCATCAGGACGCGCATGCCGGCGAGTGGGGCCTCCATCCAGAAGTGTTTCAACTCCTAGTGGAAAGGTGGGGCCTTCCAGACGTTGATCGGATGGTGTCTCAACACAATCACAAGGTTCCGGTCTTCGGAGCAAGGACAAGGGATCCTCAAGCAGCATTCGTGGATGCGCTGGCGGTACCGTGGAGATTTCGGCTGCCGTACGTGTTCCCTCCGGTGTCACTCCTGCCCAGGGTAATTCGGAAGTTCAAGCAAGAAAAAGGAATTCTGCTTCTCATAGCTCCAGCGTGGCCCAGATGGCACTGGTTCTCAGACCTGCAAGGCCTATCATCAGAGCATCCAATTCTACTTCCACAACGCCCAGACCTCCTCGTTCAGGGCCCCTGTGTCTACCAGGACCTAGTCCAGCTGTCTTTGAAGGCGAGGCTCTTGAAGCTTCCATCTTAAGGGCTAAAGGGTTTTCTGAGGCGGTCATTCAAACTATGTTGTGGGCCCGGAAACCGGCTTTGGCTCGGATTTACTATAGGGTCTGGCATTCTTACTCTGTTTGGTGTGCATCTAACGTTTATGATGCTTCCAAGTTTAGTATAGCCAAACTGTTGGCTTTTCTTCAGCAGGGCCTAGACTTAGGCCTGCGTCTGGCCTCCCTCAAGGTTCAAATATCTGCCTTGTCGGTGTGGTTTCGGAGAAAAATTGCGACCTTACCTGATATGCATACCTTTACTCAGAACGTGTTGCGTATCCAACCTCCCTATGTCCCGCCTGTGGCTCCTTGGGACTTGTCGGTGGTCTGGAGGCGTTACAAGAGTCTCCGTTTGAACCTCTTGGTTCAGCTGACCTTAAGTGGCTTTCCCTTAAGGTGGTGTTTCTGCTGGCTATTGCTTCAGCTAGAAGAGTGTCGGATTTGGGTGCCTTGTCCTGTAGTTTTCCATATCTGATATTTCACCGTGACCGGGCGGTTCTAAGGACTCGTCCCGGCTATGTACCTAAGGTGGTTTCTTCATTCCACCTTAATCAGGAGATTGTATTTCCGGCACTCGTTTCTCCTGATCTGTCTCCCAAAGAGCGGTCTTTGGATGTGGTACGGGCTCTCCGTATATATGTGAAGAGAACTGCTCCTGTTAGGAAATCTGATTCTCTTTTTGTTGTGTTTGGGTTTCACAAACGGGGCTGGCCTGCTCACAAGCAAACTCTGGCCAGATGGATTAGAATGGTGATTGCACATGCTTATGTGAAGGCTGGTCTCCCTGTTCCTGATCACATTAAGGCCCATTCTACTTGGTCTGTTGGACCTTCTTGGGCAGCCCAACGTGGTGCAACACTTGAACAATTGTGCAAGGCGGCTACGTGGTCCTCTGTGAACACGTTCATAAGGTTCTATGCCTTCGATACTGCCGCTTCCCAGGATACTTCCTTTGGATGCCGGGTTCTTGTGCCCGCTACAGTGCATCCCCTCCCATAAGGAACTGCTTTAGGACATCTCCATTGTCCATTCCTTGTGTAGCCCAGTGTACCCCGCAGCAAAAAACGAGTTTTTTTGTAAGAACTTACCTTTGTTAAAACTCTTTTTGCGAGCTACACTGGGCTCCACAAGGCGCCCACCCTGACGCACTTAGCTTCTTTGGGTTGGTATGGCATTAGCCGCTGACACGTCTCCTGTCGCAAGAATGCGGTGTTGTGGCTACTAATCGTTGTCGTCTCTTTTCCTGCTACTGCATTGGACTGGTTAACTAAAAACTGAGATCCTGTGCAGGGAGGCGGGGTGATATAGGAGGCGGCGCTATGCATTCTGGGAACAGTCAAAGCTTTGAGCCTGTTGGTGCCTCGGATCAAGATCCTACTCTACACCACATTGTCCATTGTCCATTCCTTGTGGAGCCCAGTGTACCTCGCAGAAAGAGTTTTAACAAAGGTAAGTTCTTACCATAAAACTCGTTTTACCTGTCCCTGGCTCAGCCTCTTTGAAGGAGCCGGCTGACCGCAAGATTGAGACTACGCTCAAATCAGTATACACTGCTACAGGAGTGGCTCTGAGACCCACGATTGCTTGTGCGTGGATTTCTAGAGCCATAGTAAAGTGGTCAGGCACCTTACTTGAGGATTTAGATTCTATGGATAGGGGTGACATTGACTTGTTTTTACGTCACATGCAGGATTCTGCAGGTTTCATGTTAGAGGCCATGAAGGACATTGGCCAGCTTAATGCAAGGGCTACTTCCATGTCAGTCTCGGCACGCAGAGGACTTTGGCTGCGCCAATGGTCTGCGGATACAGAATTCAAGATAAGTGTGGAGAACCTACCCTTCACAGGTCAGGTCCTGTTTGGGGACGCACTGGATGCGTGGATATCCACAGCAACTGCGGGTAAGTCGACTTTTGTTCCTTCCGCAGCTGCAACGGCTAAGAAATCATATCCTACTCCTACACTGCAGTCCTTTTAGACCGCAAAATTTAAAAGATCCAAAGGTTCCCCCACCGTCTTTAGAGGAGGTCGGGGAAAATCCAGAAAACCTGCACCAACAGGTTCCCAGGAACAGAAATCAGGTTCTGCTTCCTCAAAATCTTCAGCATGACAGTGGACATCCCAGCCTAGAGATCGGGCAGGTGGGAGCGAGACTAAAAGATTTCAGTCACTTTTGGGCGTCATCATGCCTAGGCCCCTGGGTAAAAGATATTGTTGCCCAGGGGTACAGACCAGAGTTTCAGGAACTCCCACCTCACAGATTCTTCAAATCAGGTTTACCAGCTTCGCTGACAGAAAGTACAATCCAGAAAAAAAGGAATTTTGTTTCCCCCAGCACCTTGAATGATAACAGTAACCAGACTTAAAGGTGATACAAAAATGAGATGTAATTAAAATGGCGAAATAGTGTTAAAGAGATTAGTATGTGAAAAGTGTTAATAGAATGTGAAGGTATGCCACACTAAAGCCATCCAGCTCAGCCAGTCCAGAGGCACCACACCCCACACCTCCACTACCCCAATCTGGGTCTATGATTAACCAGCAAGGAGCCACAGGATAATGGCTCCTTACTTGAATATATCTTAGCTAAGAGCTACCTACCTTGCAGCAACCCCATAATGCTCCATATGGCATTTGCTTAGAAATACCCCTCCCTTTCAAGCACCTGAATGATATCACTAAGCTAATTGAGCATCTGCCATTATTTATGTCTGTTGTGAGAGGCAGAGAGGTTCCTGCATTAGGAGGTGCAGGCCCTGACATGCCATATGGAGCATTATGGGGTTGCTCCAAGGTAGCTTAGGTATTTTCAAGTAAGGAGCCATTATCATGTAGCTCCTTGCTGGTTAATCATAGACCTAGATTGGGGTAATGGAGGTGTGGGGTGTGGTGCCTCTGGACTGGCTGACCTGGATGGCTTTAGTGTGGCATACCTTTACATTCTATTAACACTTTTCACATACTAATTTCTTTAACACTATTTCTCCATTTTAATTACATCTCATTTTTGTATCACCTTTATAGCTTCGGCTTCCTAACACTAATGTATTAACACTATAGTTTTTTCACTAGTATGCTGCCCTTGGCTTTCTGGCTTATGCTGGTGCTTTGGGGTGCCACACCCTGCATCTAGATATAGCGCTAGGGACCACAAATATACAGACGCCTTGATGCGGCTTTGGGGCTTATTCATACAATTGTGCAAATATATGTAACCGAGATCTCTGAATTCTAATATTGTATGGGCTTTAAATCTGGTTTAGTAACACCAATATTAAACCTAAAGTCAATGAACCCCTACTTGAAGGTATTCAAATTCAAGAGGAGGGGGAATTCCTAGTATCCCTGGATATCAAGGATGCGTACCTTCACTTTCTGATCTGGCCGCCTCACCAGGCCTATCTAAGGTTTGCAATACTGGACTGTCACTATCAGTTCCAGACCGTGCCATTTGGCCTCTCCACAGCACAGAAGGTGTTCACCAAGGTCATGGCAGAGATGATGTTCCTCCTCTGCAAGCAGTGAGTTTAACATAATTAATAAAGGCATCTTCCAGGTAGAGGCTGTTGCAGAGTATTGCTCTCTCAACTAAACTACTCCGGGATCATGGGTGGATCCTGAACCTTCCAAAGTCACATTTGGAGTCGACAAGGAGACTGCCCTTCCTGGAGATGATACTCAACAGAGAAGAGCAGAGGGTGTTTCTACCAGTGGAGAAAATGTTGCTGATTCAATCAATGGTCCGGGATGTCTTGAAACCAACCCGGGTATCGGTTCATCGGTGCATCTGCCTTCTGGGAAAGATGGTAGCCTCATATGAGGCTCTGCAATACGGAAGAGTCCATGCAAGGTTCTTCCAGCTGGATTTCCTGGACAAGTGGTCAGGATCACATCTTCACATGCACCAGCGGATACACCTGTCGCCGAAAGCCAGAACTTCCTCTGGTGGCTTCAAACTTCTCACCTACTCGAAGGCCGCAGGTTTGGGATTCAGAATTGGATTCTTCTAACCACGGATGCAAGTCTCAGAGGTTGGGGAGCAGTCACCCAGGGGGAAAACTTCCAAGGAAAGTGGTCAAATCAGGAATCTATCCTTCCAATAAACATTCTGGAACTAATGGCCATATACAATGGCCTTCTACAAGTGGCACATCTTCTGCAAGATCAAGCCATTCAGGTTCAGTCGGACAACATCACAGCAGTGTCCTACATAAAAAGGCAGGGAGGAACGAAGAGCGGAGCCGCAATGTCAGAGGTAACAGGAATCCTCCTCTGGGCAGAAAGGCACGCGGTGGCGCTGTCTGCATTCTTCATTCTGGGAGTGGACAACTGGGAAGAGGACTTCCTCAGCAGACACGATCTCCATCCAGGAGAATGGGAGGTATTAGCAGAGGTAACAAGCCGATGGGGTGTACCTCAGATAAACATGATGGCCTCTCGCCTCAACAAGAAGCTTCAGAGGTACTGTTCCAGGTCACGTGACCCACAAGCAATGGCGGTGGACACCCTGGTAACTCTGTGGGTGTTCCAGTCAGTGTATGTGTTCCCTCCTCTTCCACTCATCCCAAGGATTCTCAAACTAATAAAAAAAACAAGCGTTCAGGCGATCCTCATTGCTCCAGACTGGCCAAGAATTACTGCTGGAAGATCCGAGGCCTCTTCCTCTTCGCGAGTACCTTCTACAGCAGGGATAGGCCGTTCGCCTATCAAAACTTACCACGGCTACGTTTGACGGCATGGAGGTTGAACGCCAGATCTTATCTCGGAAGGGCATTCCGAACAAGGTCTTTCCTACTCTGATCCAAGCTAGGAAGGGCGTAACGTCTAAGCATTACCATCGGATTTGGAAAAAGTATGTCTTGGTGTGAATCCAAGAAGTTTCCAACGGTGGAGTTTCAACTAGGACGTTTTCTCCTCTTTCTACAAGCAGGTGTGGATGTGGGCCTACGCTTAGGTCCAGATTTCGGCCTTGTCCATTTTCTTCCAGAAACAATTGGCTGCCTGAGGTTCAGACATTCTTGAAAAGAGTTTTGAACATCCAACCTTCCTTTGTGCCTCCGACGACACCTTGGGATCTTAATGTGGTGCTGCAGTTCCTGCAATCAGATTGGTTCGAACCTTTACAGGAGGTGGATGTAAAGTTTCTTACTTGGAAGGCGGTCACACTGTTGTCATTGGCATCTGCAAGACGTGTGTCAGAATTGGGGGCATTGTCGCCCAAGAGCCCCTACTTGATTTTCCATGAGGATAGAGCTGAGCTCAGAACGCGTCACCAATTTATTCCAAAGGTTGTATCGGCTTTTCATATCAACCAACCTATTGTGGTGCCAGTGGCTACTGACACCTCAATTACCTCAAAGTCCTTGGATGCTATGCGGGCTTTGAAAATATATGTGAAGAGAACTACTCTTCACAGGAAGTCAGACGCACTATTTGTCCTTTATGATCCCAACAAGATTGGGTATCTCTCTGGATCAGACTTACTATCCAGCATGCTTATTCTACGGCAGGTTTGCAGATTCCAACATCTGTTCAGGCCCACTCTACCCGTAAAGTGGGTTCTTCCTGGGCAGCTGCCCGGGGTGTCTCGGCTATTCAGCTTTGCTGAGCGGCTACTTGGTCAGGGTCGAACACGTTTGCTAAGTTCTACAAGTTCGATACTTTGGCCTCTGTGTACCCAAAGTTTGGTCAATCTGTTCTGTAGGAACCTCAGCACTCTCCCTCCCATACTGGGAGCTTTGGTACACCCCTATGGTACTAAATGGAACCCCAGCATCCTCTAGGACGTAAGAGAAAATAGGATTATATATACTTACCGGTAAATCCTTTTCTCGTAGTCGCACTACAAGCGGATGCTGCACATGTGCACAGATTCCAGAGGCAAAAGTGATTGTAAACTGTGGTTTCTGCATAAGTTTATAGGTGGTGTAGTGGTTAGCATTACTGCAGCGCAGCAGTGAGGTCATGGGTTGTGTGGGCTCTCTATATTCTCCCCATGCTTCCATGGGTTTCAACTAGGTGCTCTGGTTTTCTCCTGGTAGGTTAACTGACAAAAAAATTCTATCGATCGTCACCATTGATGGAAAAATAGCTTGTGTCCATTGATGGTTGCATACTTTGTAATGGATGACTATTGGTGGTCACACAACCCGATGATCATCCCTGTGCTTTTACTGACTGGCCAAAGGGCCAATTAGAAGTGGGGGTGGGGCTTTGAGAGAGTCAGGGGCGGAGCTATGTTTTGTGTCTCTACTCTGTAGTGGTACAGGGAAAGAACCATCAGATGTTTTGTTTTAAGGCAAGAATACTACAGAGAAATGGGATGTATTAAAAACTTTGCTCACTAGATATATTTGTAAATTCATTCCCATGGACAGCAAACGAAGGAGTAATAATTCCAAACCAATGTGGCTTAACAAAAAGATTAAGGAACTAATGGCTAAAAAGAGGCGATCATTCAAAAAGTATAAATCAGACGGGAAGGCGGAGTCATTCCGGTACTATAAGGATTGTAACAAAATATGCAAAAAAGAAATCACAGCATCTAAAATAGAAACGGAATAGCAAAAGAGGAACAGATGGCGTGATTGACGCATAACCTCAGCAATGAAAATGTCTCACTGCCTAATGCTTATTTAAGCGAGGAAGTAGTCTGTGACCGATTAAAAAAAATCTAGATTAATAAATCACCTGGTCCTGACGAAATTCACCCAAGGGTTTTCATGGAGCTACACTCCGAATTATCAAGTCCCCTATATTTGATTTTCAGTGACTCACTTACATCAGGAATGGTTCCCAAAGACTGGCATATAGTGAAAGTAATGCCGATATTTAAAAAGATAAGTAAATCTGAACCGCGTAATTAAAGACCAGTAAAGGCCCATACACACTAGGAGATTTTCATTTACAAAGACTTTGACAACATCTCTGAAAGGTATAGCTTTCACCCAAAGTAGTGCATACACACTGAGCTATTTTCCCAAAGAGCAAGAGATTTTCAGGAGGCAATAGACTTTGCTGAAAATCTTTCATTAGAAAGGCTATTTACATAATGGGCTGGGTTTGAATTCCAAGGGTGTAAAAGGGGGACTGCCGAAATGTGTAAAAAGGGGGACTGCTGCCATAATGTGTAAAAAGGGGGAATGCTGCCGTAATGTTTAAAAAGGGGACTACTGCCATAATGTGTAAATAAGGGGACACTGCTGCCATAATGTATATAAATGGGGCCTCTGACAGCAATTTATATATCATGTATATATTATACAGAAACATTGGGGGGCAGTGGTGCCAGTAATATATACATTGCTGGCCTGTGCCAGCAATGTATATTTCTCTTACGTCCTAGAGGATGCTGGGGTCCATATAGGTACCATGGGGTATAGACGGGTCCACCAGGAGCCATTGGCACTTTAAGAGTTTGAGAGTGTAGGCTGGCTCCTCCCTCTATGCCCCTCCTACCAGACTCAGTCTAGAAACTGTTCCCGAGGAGACAACATATTTTGAGAGAAGGAATTACACAGATAGTGGCGAGATTCATACCAGCTCCCACAACATGCAAATCCGGCTAACATGCCGGAACAACTCAGCAACAGCTGAAACAGTAAATAATGCAGAACTTACCTAGGAACCAGGCAGTACTGAACTATAAAACCAATGCAGGAAAACATTGGGTGCGCGGGCTGCGTGACGCCACACGCTGCCTCTGCGACCCGCACAGCGACGAGTAGCTCCCTGCCAGCGAGAAGGAGCTGTGCTGCCAGGGAGCTACTCTTCAAGTACAAAAGCGCTTTTGTACTTGTGCGACTGGGTAGGGCCTGTAATGCGGGGCGGACTATCCCTGTGCTAGGTGTCCGTCCCCCCTCGCATGTTAGTGTGCCTGACCGTAGATGTGCTAAATTTAGCACATCTATGATCAAGTCTGAATTAGGCCGAGCCTGAAGGTAATATTATATTTCTCTTACGTCCTAGAGGATGCCGGGGTCCATATTAGTACCTTGTCCATATTAGTACCATGGGGTATAGATGGGTCCACTAGGAGCCACTGGAACTTTAAGAGTTTAATAGTGTGGGCTGGCTCCTCCTCTATGCCCCTCCTACCAGACTCAGTTTAGAAAATGTGCTCGGAGTAGCCGGTCACAGCTAGGGGAGCTCTCTAGAGTTTCCTTAGTAAAGTTTAGAATTAGAGTTTATTATTTTACAGGGAGGCTGCTGGCAACAGCCTCTCTGCTTCGTGGGACTAAGTGGGGGAGTAGTTTCCGCCCTGCGGGGTCTGAGCCACTATCTCCGCTGACATGGCACTGAGCTGCTGAGGGGATAGATCGTTCCCCGCCACAGGGGATCACTCATCCCAGCAGCATGCCGCCACCCCCTTACAGAGCTGAAGATTGTGGCGAGTGAGTCACCAACTCCCCTAGCAAACGGGGGGCAGGTGTGAAGATGGCGGCATCAGGGTAGGAACGCAGTATTAACTGCGCTCCGGAGGCTCAGCGGTACATAGTGCAGCGCTGTGAGGGGCTCCCTGAGCCAGCGCCTACACTGCTCACACAGCCTGTTGGGGACCCTGGATCTCAGCCAGCATCAATCCCCAGGCCAGTATAATCCTGTGAAGAGCGGGAAGACCGTGCCATATTGGGGTGAAGCTTCTCAGAGCGGACCCAGCAGCTTTCAGCGCCATTTTCCTGCCTGCACAATGCTGTCAGTGAAGAGCAATTCCCTCCACAGCAACTCCAGCTATCTATCACGATACAGGGGGTTGCAGAAGGGGGGGGGGGGAAGGTTGCAAAACAACTGTGTAACCTATGTCGAAGTCAAAAATATTACATACAGAAAACATACAAACTCCACACGGATCAGTCACTGTGCGTGCGAATACGCGCAGCGTGCATAGCGCTATATGATAGCATATGCACTCACACAGACACACCACAAAGATATATTCAACACATATTTCATACCACACATAAATTAAACATGTTAAGCACTAGACATGATAATGTTTCAAATTATATAATAGAGTATAACATCATGTATATGTATTAATGGAACAGAACAAGATAAACATATCATGCTTGGTGTCAAAGTAATCAGAGGAATGTGTGGACTAATTTGATACCTGTGGTTAAGTTGTAGCTCATTGCAACAGTTATGATTAAATGTAGGAATATGAAGCCAAATTCAAATGGGAACAAAAGACATTCCTGGATCTTCAAGGCTAGACATTGATTGCATACGAACTGACCAATGACACATCATGAATGAGAAAGTTCCCTCCCCTGGACCAATAACAGAAGACTCAGTCCCAGACCTGTACTCCCCCAATATACTCAGTGTATAGGTGATTCCAGGCACAAGAAGGTCTGTTTTGCAAGTTTGCAGTTCCAGTTGCTGTTTGTTTTTGTTGAGAGAGAGTGATTTGGAGCGGAGTGTGCATTGAGCAAATATGGTGAAGTATGCTGTGGCTGCAACTGTATGGGTTCTTTTGTAACTATCTGCTTCTTGTGTAATTGTAACCATATGTATACTGTACATGTGATATATTGTATACATATCCTTTTAATATCAAATATATACATCAATGAGCGTTGGAACTCAGACAATGTGTGCGAGGGCTTGCTTTCTCTTAAGGGATGTAGTGTTTGCGACGTACAGCGCACTTTTATCGTATATGGTATTAAGATGCGCCTTGCGCCCGCTGCATATATTAACGCTGGCATTTAAAATATTTATTAGAAAATAATCTGAAATTCCCAGTTGGGGGCTGCGTCAGGGATATCACGTACTTAATGATGCACTGTACAGATGCTGCTGTGGTCTATCAGCTAACGATGGACGTATCAACATGCTGCTGAACAACATGCTGGGTTTTTTTTGTGTTATCAGTAAGGCGCTGATATTAATTTCAATGGACAATATATATCTGTGTTGCGTGAGTATGATAACAAAAAAGGCACAATATTGAAAAAGCTACAGCATATTTTTATTATTGCAAAACAAAGTTAAATAAGTCATATTGTCTTTGATTCAGATTGGATTGTTTATCTGTTAAGTAAATTTAAAGAGCATTTCAAAGTTGGTGCATAGGTATGATATAGCTGTGTTAGCATGCTGAGGTAAATTTGCATACTTTTAAACCCAGGCCTAAAGTAACAAACGTCCGGTGCTTGTATAAATTGTGATTTCTTTGTGACAAAATCCACATGGTGTCCGCCATTTTGTTCAAGCACATGGCTTGGGAATAATGGGGAGGAGCAGTGGCCATTTTAGGAAGGTCACTATATCCACATAGCTAACAGCTGACTTTCAGTGTGTTTAAAACAGTTTCCTTTATCACAAATAAACAATATATATGTACAAATCCAACACCATTTAAAAGCTACCAATGAATTTATTTAACCCATGCCATAGTGTTATGCACACCAGTGCCAGCAGGAATGTACTGGTGTTTGAACGGTGAGGGATGCAAAACAAATGAACTCACAGACAGACTGGGGAATATGACATTACATACACAGAAGGTGATAGGGTAACAAAATAAACACAAAGTGAACAGAGAAGCCCAAAGGCTAAGAAACTGGGTGTCTCCCTAGTATTAGGAATGCTCAGATGGAAAGAAGTAAGATATAGTGATTTAATACGTAGAGAACCCGAAATGCTGTTGCTAAGGGCAACAGCAAAACCCTAAAGGGTTACCAACGGGTGTGGCAGTAAACTCCTTGGTCAGAGATGGAATAATAGACACAAGGAGAGTCTCCACAATCCTAGTCCTCACTTGCAGTGCACTGGTTCAGCTTACTGCCACTAAACTGACACCTGAACACCTTGCACAGTGAGAAAGGATTTTGGCAGGCAAGTCTGAGAATACAGCCGCAAACTTGCTAGGTTCACAGAGTAGCAAAAGAACCCCAGCAGGTTAAACGACTGACTCCAGTCTTACTGCTAGGTCTGGATTACTCCGCTAGCACTTGTCTCCCGGTTGCCATGACGACGTGGCAGCACAGAGCAGGAGACCCTAACAGTACCCCCCCTCTGATGAGGGGTCAAAGAACCCCTACCACCGGGTTTATCGGGGAACTGCGAGAAGAAAGAGCGTAACAGTCTGGGGGCATGAAGATCACAACTGCGCACCCACGACCGCTCCTCCGGGCCATACCCCTTCCAGTGCACCAAAAATGACAGCCGACCCCGAACCATCTTGGAGTCAAGAATCCTTTCAACAACAAACTCCCTCTGGCCACGTATCAGAAGAGGGGAAGGTCTTCCACTGGAAGAAGGATTACTAATCGCCCGTTTTAAAAGGGAACAATGAAATGTTTTATTGATACCCAAAGAACGGGGTAGATCTAACTGAAATGCCACCGGATTGATAACCCTAGTGATCTTATAAGGACAGATGAACCGGGGGCCTAACTTATGAGATGGCTGTCTCAACTTCAAATTCTTGGTAGACAACCAGACGAAGTCCCCTAATTTGAAGCTGCAGGGTCTTTTCCGCTTATCAAAAACCCTTTTGGTCACTAATGACACAGACACAAGGGCTTTCTTCACTTTCCTCCAAATACCTCTAAGGACCGAAACCACAGAGTGGTTCCTCTGTGGCGTGGAGTCCAGGGGGTCAAAAGAATTGGCCTTAGGATGATGCCCATACACACAAAGGAAGGGAGAGATCCCTGTAGCAGAGTGAGCTGCGTTGTTATAGGCAAACTCCGCCATGGACAGATGAGCAACCCAGTCAGTCTGACACTTGGAGACATAACACCTGAGGAACTGCTCCAAGGACTGGTTCACCCTTTCAGTCTGCCCATTAGACTGCGGATGGTAGCCTGACGACAAGCTGACAGAAATCTGGAGATCGGAACAAAATGCCCTCCAGAATTTGGCCACAAACTGGGATCCGCGGTCAGAGACTACATCAAGTGGCAACCCGTGGAGGCGCACAACATGCAGCATAAATAATTCAGACAGGCATCTGGCCGATGGCAGCCCAACCAATGGAACGAAGTGCGCCATCTTCGAAAACCTGTCAACGACAACCCAGATGGCTGTCATCCCCGAGGATTTGGGCAAGTCCACCACAAAATCCATTGAAATGTGGGTCCATGGCTTAGATGGAATAGAGAGTGGATGTAATGGGCCAACAGGAACCCCTCTAGGAGTCTTATTTCGGGCACAGATGTCACATGCCCGAACCCACTGATCCACATCCCTAGCCACCGAGGGCCACCACACCGCCCTAGATAGCAACTCCCGAGTTCTGGCAATACCCGGGTGACCTGCCGACTTCTTGGCATGGAATTCCAGGAACACTCGCTGTCTTAACCTAGGAGGCACAAACAAAAGACCTACCGGAAGGTCTGGAGGAGCCTGCTCCTGTGCTCTAAGGACTAATGACAAGAGGTCCTGGGTAATGCCCACTTTAATACATGATGGGGACACAATGGGCAATGGCTCCTCGGTGGTCTCCTGGATTGGAGCAAAACTCAGCGAGAGCGCATCAGCCTTGATGTTTTCTGACCCATGGCGATATGTTATCAAAAAATTAAAGCAAGCAAAAAACAAAGCCCATCGTGCCTGCCTGGCATTGAGGCGCTTCGCTGACTCTAAATATGCCAAATTCTTATGGTCGGTGAGAATTGAGACCACAAACTTAGCCCCCTCAAGCCAGTGTCTCCACTCCTCGAGTGCATCCTTAATAGCCAACAATTCCCGGTTACCCACGTCATAATTCATCTCGGCAGGCGAAAATTTACGGGAAAAGTAAGCACAGGGATGAAGGCGATTATCAGACACCCCCATCTGAGAGAGCACTGCCCCAATACCCATCTCAGAGGCATCCACCTCCACCACAAAAGGACGCTCTGGATCTGGGTGTCGCAGCACCTTGGCCGAGACAAATGCCCTTTTGAGACGGGCAAAAGCCGCTTTGGCCTCACAAGACCAGTGAGCAACATCCGCCCCTTTCTTAGTGAGTGCCACCAAGTGCGCCACTATAGACGAAAATCCAGCGATAAATCGTCTATAAAAATTCGCAAAGCCCAGAAAACGCTGAAGCGCCTTCAAACTAGTGGGCTGCACCCAATCCAGGACTGCCTGTACCTTGGAACCCTCCATTTGGAAACCTTCTGGGGAGATAATATATCCTAGAAATGCGATTTGCTGAACTTCAAATTCGCACTTCTCCAGCTTCGCCCCAAGCCGGTGGTCTCTGAGTTTCTGGAGGACTAAGCGTACATGCTTCCGATGTTCCTCCAGGGAATGGGAGAAGATTAGGATGTCATCTAAGTATACAACTAAGAATCTATCCAAATATTCCCTGAGCACATCGTTCATGAAGTCCTGGAAGACTGCCGGGGCATTACAGAGCCCAAAAGGCATCACCAAATATTCATAATGCCCTGAGTGGGTATTAAAGGCAGTCTTCCATTCATCTTATTCTTATTCGGATTAGATTGTACGCACCGCGTAGGTC
Source organism: Pseudophryne corroboree (assembly GCF_028390025.1). Taxonomy (NCBI): domain Eukaryota; kingdom Metazoa; phylum Chordata; class Amphibia; order Anura; family Myobatrachidae; genus Pseudophryne; species Pseudophryne corroboree. The sequence continues at coordinate 686,019,399 of NC_086444.1, forward strand.
AATCTTAGAAAAAATGGTGGCAGTACGAAGCTGGTCAAACAAGACCGAAATGAGAGGCAGTGGGTATGAGTTTTTAATCGTGATACGGTTCAATTCCCTGAAGTCAATGCAGGGTCGCAACGAACCGTCCTTTTTACCCACGAAGAAGAACCCCGACCCAACTGGAGACTGTGAAGGTCTGATAAATCCCTTAGCCAAGTTCTCCTGAATGTACTCTGCCATAGCCTGAGTCTCAGGACGTGACAGGGAGTACAACCTGCTCTTGGGAAGCATCGCATTCGGTAACAAATCAATGGCACAGTCATAGGGGCGATGGGGAGGTAGTACCTCTGCAACTCTTTTGGAGAACACGTCCGCAAAATCTGCATAACATCCTGGCAATCCTGGCAAACTTAGCTGCGAAAGCCTGACTGGAAGGCTCAAGCAACTCCTGAAACAATCAGTACCCCAACTAAGAATCTCCCCAGAGACCCAGTCAAATTGAGGATTGTGGGCCCTTAACCAGGGTAACCCCAACACCAATGGGGCAAAAGTACAGACAGTCACATAAAAGGACTCCAATAGACAAAGAAATCTGGCTAGTGCAAGAGGTAATTTTACCCTGGGATAATGGTTCCCCGTTTAACCCACAAATCTCAATTTCCGATGCCAAGGGTACTAAGGGAACAGAGTGTTTCAGGGCGTATTGGCGGTCCATAAAAACCCCGTCGGCCCCACTGTCCACAAAGGCCTCAGTCTTGACAGTTTGACCGAGGATCTTCAAGGTCACCGGAATGATAAAAGTCTTCTTGGGAAATTCTGACTTCTGGCCTGACAGGATATTTCCTATCACCCTCAGGCCCTGAAGTTTTTCCGGCTTTTCTGGGCATGATACTACCACATGACCTTTATTCCCACAGTACAAACATAACCCCTGCTGTCTCCTCCGCATCTTCTCACGCGAGGAGAGGCGGGTAGCCCCAATCTGCATAGGCTCCTCGGAAAATTCCTCAGAGTCTGAGGTTCCCTTGGGAAAGAAGGAAACCTCGGTCTCCCTTTCAAGCCTGCGCTCTCTCAGCCGTCTATCCACCCGAATGGATAACTGCATGAGCTGATCCAAGCTATCAGGCAAGGGATATTGTACCAGTTGGTCTTTTAACTGGTTAGAAAGACCTCTTCGGTACTGGTGTCTCAAGGCTGGGTCATTCCACTGGGTATCATGGGCCAACCTCCGAAACTCCGTACAATAAACCTCAACTGGCCTTCGCCCTTGCTTAAGGATCGAAATCTGAGCCTCGGCTGAGGCCGTCTTGTCAGGGTCATCATACAACATGCCCAGTGCCGTAAAAAAAGCATCAACACTTTTAAGCGACGGACAGTCAGGCTGCAACCCATATGCCCAGACCTGTGGGTCTCCTTGTAGCAAGGAAATCACTATGCCCACCCGCTGAATCTCCGACCCAGAAGACTGAGGCCTAAGCTGGAAATATAGCTTGAAGCTCTCCTTGAAACAAAAGAACTGCGAGCGATCTCCAGAAAAACGATCCGGGAGATTTACTTTCGGCTCCTTAACCCCTGAAGGTACTGCTGCTGCGGGAGCTCCGCCAGCGGCCTGCGAGGTGTGCATTTTAATGGACAAATCATTAAATTGTCGAGTCAGGACCTGCACCTGATCGACCACCTGTTGCAAAGTATTTTGAGGGGTATGCTCCATATTCCCACAAAATTTCAACAGGAGTATTGGGCTGCTGAATATGTTATGCACACCAGTGCCAGCAGGAACGTACTGGTGTCTCTACGGTGAGGGATTCAAAACAAATGAACTCACAGACAGACTGGGGAATATGACATTACATACACAGAAGGTGATAGGGTAACAAAATAAACACAAAGTGAACAGAGAAGCCCAAAGGCTAAGAAACTGGGTGTCTCCCTAGTATTAGGAATGCTCAGATGGAAAGAAGTAAGATGTAGTGATTTAATACGTAGAGAACCCGAAATGCTGTTGCTAAGGGCAACAGCAAAACCCTAAAGGGTTACCAACGGGTGTGGCAGTAAACTCCTTGGTCAGAGATGGAATAATAGACACAAGGAGAGTCTCCACAATCCTAGTCCTCACTTGCAGTGCACTGGTTCAGCTTACTGCCACTAAACTGACACCTGAACACCTTGCACAGTGAGAAAGGATTTTGGCAGGCAAGTCTGAGAATACAGCCGCAAACTTGCTAGGTTCACAGAGTAGCAAAAGAACCCCAGCAGGTTAAACGACTGACTCCAGTCTTACTGCTAGGTCTGGATTGGCAGAGTGTAATACCAAATCCTAAGGCCTATTTGCAGTAAGCAACAAACAAATACAAAGTTTACACAGTACTAGCTAGCTTTCAGGAACTGACTAACCAACAAAGATTCAGCAGCATCTGCCTAACCTGAGAATAGGGTTTATATAGCAGGTGCTGTCCACGCCCCACTCAGACCTCACAGACTGTGAGCACAAAAACCAGCACCGGATCCCCTGCCGTGCACAGAGCCTGTAACCACTGCACAGCAAAAGACCCGAACCGGAGTATCAGCTACGCTCAGGTTACTCCGCTAGCACTTGTCTCCCGCTTGCCATGATGACGTGGCAGCACAGAGCAGGAGACCCTAACACATAGTCAATTACAAATAATTTCAATTGGGCCTAGTGAGAGTTAATAGCGAGATGAAGACTTGCACACAGAAAAAAAGGTGTTTTATTTTCCCCCTCCAGGATTTAGTGAACTCTGTTTGCCACAAGATAGACATTGAAATGTTAATTAACCTGTTCAGCCACCCTCCTAAACAGCAAGCATGTGGGCAATCTCTTGATATGCAAATTAGAGGCTCTCTGTAGAGAAACTACATACATTCAGTATGTGTTTACAACTACGTATGCTGGGTGAGGGGTTTCATAGAAGTGTAGAGTCAAGTGGTGTAGGAATTATATATATATATATATATATATAATTCTATAAAATGTGTATATTTATATCAGCGTATGTTCTGCAAGATAGCTATCCAATCTGAATCATAGCATTTAAATTATAGTCAATAGTCATTACAGATCTGCCAAGAATCGGATATGTTTATTTGTTATACATTTTGTGTATTTTTTTAAGTGGGTAAATTTGAAAACACACACAAAACGCAGTTCTGACCTAAAAGTTTAGGTAAGCACTTAAAGGAGGATTACCCATGTGGGCGACTTCCAGCGGGTGTGAGGAACAAAAGTGTATTGTGTTGCGTGCTTACACAAAGTTTTGTGAAGTAGCAAGCGCAAGTTTAACCACACAATAGAAATAAATGTAAAGGCAGGATAGAAGACATATTTATACAATAGCAAGTAACTATCTGATTTTAAAAGCAGATTACTATAATATTTTGTTTAAAGTGTACTACCTCTGGGGCAAGCTATCAATCAAAGGGAGTGATATTTTTCTGTACAGAAAACCTTGTGTATTAGCGTGAGTTGAAAGAAGGTGTGGATGTATTGAACCCCGGAGAAACCGGGATCTTGTGAGAGACGCTGAGTTAGCAGAGGCTCAGCGGCGTGACAGGGTCGCAACCTTACGTATTAATGAAGTAGGCACGTACTACAACGTGTAGAGGAGCGTAATAGATCGTGAAGTAGGCACGTACTACAACGTGTAGAGTATTGAGGAAGTAGGCACGTACTACAACGTGTAGAAGTATTATAGTGTTACGCTCCAGCTGTGGAGCACAGCTTGTGAATTCGACTCCTGTGATCGTAGGGCATATAGATAACAAGTATCTATAGGCCATGCTATGTGGCGCAACGTGATACCATTTGCATAATTTTGCGCAATTGTGTCATCATATGCGATGTGTAGAGCATACGCAGACGTGATTTGTGTAAAAAAAAAAAAAGGGAATTTTTAACTGATTCTCAGGAAAATATTCCAAAATAATTTAACCTCCACTGGAAGAGGTGTTGTATTGATTCTATTAATGCTTCAATAATTCCAGTGCTGAGGGGTCTGGTAGGAGCCTAGTCTGGGCATTTGGGGGTCATTAATGGAGTGAGTCGTGGTACTGGCCAGCGGAGGCAGGAGCGGGTGAAAAGTGCTCGGTAAGGACTTTTACCATTTGCTCGTATTGTGCATTTGGGGATCATGTCAAAAGTCCGCGATGGGAGCCAAGTGCACAAGCGAGAAACGTTCGGCAGCCATGGTTCAGGCTGAGGAGCAGAGACCAAGATGGTGCGCTTGAGATATTATGAGTAGGAAGTACAGTCCCTACACGGAGGCTTTTTGTGACGAATGGGTGCAAATGACAATGGATGATAGGGTATCATTTGAGTTGGTGGTTTTGATCCTGAGGTATTGCAGGTAGTATGTTTAACCAAAGTCATATAAAACTAGAACTGTTTGAACTTGTAGCAACAATAAATACATAGAAAAAAGAGAAAGCAGGTACACCGCCATATGTGGATGTGGAAGCAGTTACAGCCAGCATACAAACTATAGAAAATAATAAAAATATGAAAAATATGACTGTAACCTATATATGTACTAATGAATGTCAAAGTTTTATCTAGGAGGAGATGGTGACCCAACTTTGGTTTCAGCCATTTCTCATGCACTCAGAGGAGTATCCAACCGGTAAGAAGGAGCTGTAGCCTTCAGGGGAAGTGGCTGAAACCAGTGGAACTGGTAAGTATGGAGTCATTCAAGTACATATATAGTAAATCCAAAAAATAAAAAAATCAAGAAAGTAACGTCATAAGTGGAGAATATCCTGTCCGCACATTAGTATTTACCAGTAGGAAAGCGGACAGAGATAGGGTAACCCCCGGGTATTTCTTTTAGTTGCCACATAAGAAGTATTCATTTCTAGTCATGCCCCTAGTCAAGACAAGCTCGGAAATCTTTGTTGGACCATGTACAGACCCTTAATACAGGATGAGAAGGATTGAATGAATACTTCGCATGACCTAAAAGCTTGTTGTTGTTGTTTTTTTTTTTTGCAGTGCTAGAAATATTCTTCGTCAGGATAAGATCACTGGTAAACACTAATTTGGCGAATCGGAGAAACGAGAGAAGTACAACATTACCCTTTGACAAAACCTGCAGAAGTTACGATTGGGCCTCTATGATGCTAAACCCTTTCCTTTTTTTCCTAGCAGCAGTGGCCCCTGACTAACTTAATCGACAGAGATTTTGTTATGTAAATTGAAATGTGAAATACATATATTGTACTCCCGCTCAGGAAGTTCAAGGTATGTTAGATACCCTCAAAGACTAATGTTGCAATCCACTGTTCTAGATTCATGTCCATCACAGGTAGAGGAAATTATCTCACAGATACCGGGTTCCCTATGAACTTAGGCTGGACAGGACATTGGATTGATGGCTGAGGTAGTCCCAGTAGTGACACAGCAAGCACAAGCTTTAAGGGGGGTAGACCAAGTAGTTAATCAATTCCCTATAGTGCCCAATCCAATTGTGATTTTAATAAAATCCTCTACACCTCTACAAACTTGTCTGTCACCAACCTCTATTCTGTTTTTCTTCACAGTTTCCTCTTCATCTCTGCGTTCACAAGGGGGGTACAATACATGGACCCGATTCTCCCAAGATTACGAGTGACAGTCTGAGTATTGTCTCCCAAGCCCTACATGACTGTTCACAGTCCTTTCAGCCTGAGAATGGGTCGGTGCTGATACAATATGTTGATGACTTGTTGTGCGCTGATTCATTTGAGTCGTCCTTGGCACATACGAAACAGTTTCTGTTTCGTATTTTCCAGACAGGACACCAGGTCTCAAGGGATAGACTACAGTTATGTAGGACAAGGGTCAAATACCTGGGACGTAGTACTGGTACATGATTTGACAGTTCATACACCACATGCCGTATTGGTCCTTCAAAGTTCTGCCCGAACCCGGTATGTCTCATCAGCACGATGGCACCAGTAATACTGCAGTGTGCCTTGTCATGCACAAAGGGTAGAGGATGAGAATACTGGTGAAGGGAAATTTTGTATAGATACTGATATTCATGATTGTATGGAATATCCGAATCAAACCTTTATTATGAGTCCAGACATAAGTGACAGCCCGTTGGTGAACGCAGACCTGATATATTTTTTTCTTCTTTTTCTCCTCTAGAGATATTTTTTTCTTTTTTTTTTTGAGTGATGCTCATGGTACTCTACATTGCAAACACACAACAGATAAATTAAGAGGCAAATATGTGTTCCCTACAGGAAAAAGAGGTCTGGAAGGCGAAGGGGTATGGTCAGGAGTCCTCAGGACTCTGGAGAGATGGACAAGGTAAGCCAGTGGCCCCCAGGACGTATCTCCCAGGCCTAGCTGAGGCGGCACATGGTCTGACTCACCTGGGGTAAGGAAGCTATGTGCAAATTGGTAAGAGCTTACTGGCGTGCACCAGGGTTCTATTCTCAGGCAATCAGGAAAGCAATGACCTGTCCTACTTGCATGAGGAAGAACATTTGGTAAGGTAGTACCAACAGAGCCATCCCATACTCCTCCTGCAGATGGACCTTTTTCAGGTAACACAAATCAACTTTGTACAGTTAACACCCTGCAGGAATTTGAATTATGTGTTGGTGTGCACTGATGTTTTCTCAAACTGGGTAGAGGCATTTCCTGTCGCCACGGATACTGCTGTGTTTACCGCAAAGAAAATTGTGCAGAAATTTTTGTGTAGATATGGTATCCTTAGGAGTAGGTGCAAAGTGATAGCTTGAAACAGGACTATTGTGGTCATAGACACCGCCACTAGTGTTATATAGCATCAGAACCACTCCCAGATCCCCACTTAACGAATCACCCGCTTTGAAATTTTTGTTTTGGTTTTTGTTTTTGTTTTGGAAGACAGCCTCATATCATGATCGATCCTCACCATGATCAGAAATACACCAATGAGGTGACAGTACAGTACCTTATCGAGATGAGCCAGCATTTGAGAACTTGACAAAAGAACTTGAAACTGTTGATTCCTGGTATGCCAGCTACTAACTGTCTTGATTGTGAACCAAGAGACTGTGTGATTGTTCTTATGCTCAGGTTGCCTAATAGACAGGTGGGAAGGACCGTACCAAGTTCTGTTGACAGCACACTCCCAGTGAAAGTAGCCGAGAGAGAGACTTGTATCCGAGATTCCCATCGCAGGAAAGTCGGTAGTCCGAAAGGAACTCGTAAATGGAGTGAGATCACAGAAGTATCACCCGAGAGTCTGTTCCGTGAAGACTGAAAGGCGGCACTGTTAAACGCTACCTGAGCATACTAAAGGATTACAGAAAGACCAGTCGTTGTCATTGATTTGCTATGGACAAGATTTGTGTTCTATCTCTCCTTTTTTCCCATTGACAAACATTTTTTTTTCAGGATATTCTATTTTTGTGTGGTTTTTCATGACGAGTCGAGTGTGGGGCTAGAACTGGTTCTGGAGAAAGGAGTGATGTCTTTATAGGATCCCAGGATCAGCCTAACGCTTTGTTAAAGCCAGAGAAAATCAAAGGTCTAGTAGTTATGGAGTTCGGAGTGTTAAGTTTGTTTAACTTACAGGGAAATGCTATACCTTATAATACAATGGTTCGGGCCGCTGAATGCTGACAATACCTGTCACAACTGAGGGTCTGAGCTGACAGGAGGAAGCCTCAGTTGTAGGGGCTGAGATGAAGTTAAACTTGGGAGGTTTAATCAGACCCCTGGACATGTAAGTGTAGGAAGATTACCCGAAGGCGTGACCATGACAACCAGTATTTAAAAGTCAATAAAAGTTTTATTAACAAAACTCCGTATTTGCACAGCAGTGATAAATGAACAAAAATATGCAGTGGTTAAATGAAACAGTTACTGGATCACCATAAGCTTGGCAGGAGCCACAAGGGTACTGGTAGGATGAGGTACAGATCTTAAAGTCCCAGTGATGGATTGTCCTTACCAGACCCGTCTGTAATAGTGAGAGTAGCCGAGGAACACGCCAGCAGATGTAATACGTGGAGCTGGTAACACTGTAGCTGAGAGGACTGCTGTGGATGCTGGATGGAAAAAGCCAGGTGGTGGAAACACGGAGTGGATGCTGGATGGAACCAGCCAGGTGATGGAAACACGGAGTGGATGCTAGGGAGCGAGGATACAGGAAAAGATGATATGAGGATACCGATGGTTTGTGGATACCGCTGGTATATAGGTATCCGCTGGAACAACACCGGCACTTTAAGAATGCTGGATACTGCTGGAAGCTGACCGCTGGAAGCAGATGGATCTGTAGCTGGAAGCTGGAGTAGTCACGGAGGACTGCAGAGTCAGGCTGCACCGCAAAATGGAAAGCAGGTGCGGGTCTCTTAGTGGAGGCTGGAGACAGGAGCTGGAAACCTGGAAAACAACCACAGGAGAGAGAGACTGGAAACAAGGTTTGACAACCAAAGCACTGACGATTTCCTGGTTCAGGCACAGGATACTTATACCTGTAGCAAGGCAGGCATTGGCTGAGTAATTATGCAGATTCCAGTAGAGCAGCGGATTGGTGGAAACTGAGGCATGTGACTGAAACCAACATGGCTGCGCCCATGTTAGCACTTGGAGGGAAAGTTAGTTTGAGAAACCATGTGGAGATTCAGCAGTAATGGCAGCGCAGGCCGCGGAGGGCAGGAGACGCCACACTGGCAACATGCATACTGGAACCACATGGATGACAGCGGAGGCCGCGGCAGACATGAGAGGCCACACTGACAAATCTGCAATCTGGAAACTCAGGAGCGGCGGCGGAGGCCGCGGAGGGCTGGAGACGCCATTAAACATGACGCTGCTGTGACAGCGTCTCAGAGTGACAGGAGGGAGATGCAGAGCGTGGACATCAGTAACACAGGTGAGATCCGGCCCTGGAACGCTGAGCCAGCCTCAGGAGACATCTGAATGGCAAGTAATGGCGTCCAGATACCCGGAACGTGACAATACCCCTACGACGTAAATGCACATTGCGTATGCATGCCGACACGCTATGCACACTTTACAGCGACACGTGTGGCTGAATACACTTCTATACCCAAACAAGAATGGAATGCGACACCAGTTGTATATGTTATGTTGTGGTCCAACGATGCAAAAAATATTTACTAAAAGTGGATACACAGAAATACAACAATATTACAAGAGAAGAGCTACAACCAATAGTACATACGTTTGTACGCCTGCGCCTCCCGGATCCGGTCCTCAGTCAGTCTTAGCAAGATGACCTTCAGAGAATAGACTGAGACCGGCCAGGAGGCCCTGCTTTTATACAATAGTCCAAAACATAATATAAAGGAAACTGTAAGCTCTTCTTTCATAGGTGAAAGGGCTGGTCATTTACAGTACATGAGGGGTCATAGGTTGGTTTGAATAGGTGGGCGATGCTTGGTCCAGGTGTTCTTGCAGATGTCCTCCACTGGGTTCCCGCAAAATATCAGGAGTACAGTAATTACAGTGAGATATGAGTATTGTATTCCTGCACATATCTATGCGCAGGAGCATGCTATAATCTGCACACTGCGATCGGAATGTAGCCCTTGAAATACTGTACATCTGGATACCAAACACTATGTCCTAACCTAATTCTGTCCCCTCACATCCTGTAACGATAAATATCTCTATTGTTCTATTTCTGAAGTAAATGTAACTTGCTGGTGTGGTGTGTGTAGACTGTGTGTAAATTATGCACTATGTGGATAAAATATCAGATATGTCTTTGTGGCTTTTCTACACGAATGCGTATGCCACCGTATTTACTCATACCACGCGCTAATACGCAGGGCTTTGTGAGCCAATGTACGCAGCGTGCGGGTATGCGCATGCACGGCAGAACAAGCACACGCATGGAGGCCACTCTGTGTGGTGTTTGCACGTGTTGGATGTGGGTATAATATTTTCAACTTCGACCGTCCACCCTTTGGCAGTAAACAAATAAGTGCCACACATTACTAATAACACTGAAAATATTTAATATACAATATGTACATCATTCGAGTAAGAGTTGTAGGTGGGAAATATATGGCCTAGTGGGATAGGAAAAAGCGTGTATGTATGAGTAAATGTTTGAGGGTGATGTATCATCGTGCCGTATAAGTTCTAAGAAAGCTTAGAGGTACTGCGCAGTATACATTTAATCCTTCTCATCCCGTATTAAGGGTCTGTACATGGGCAAACAAACACTACCGAGCACTTTCTAGGCAAGGGCCATTAGCCCTCACCTCTTCCGACATCTAATAATAATAAATGGGGAGCACATTTATCTGATGATACATGTGGGGAGATGTATGTGTATGCCATTATGTGTGGATAATGTTTATCGACTATGTATGTTATTAACTGAAGATTGCAGGGATGAGGGTATGACAAATAAAAATACATTCACATAAATTAGGGTACACTGATGTCATTTCCGGATCGTGGATCTCTGGGTAGAGGGGAAAACAGAAATATGGTGGTAGAAACAGGCCATGAATTCATTTACATTCCTTATCACAACACTGTTTCTATGGCTGGGTCATATATCAAATCTGCCACTGTTACAACGCCCTCGCTCCTTAGACTCATCAAATTTGTCATGTTTTCGCCGCGTCAAAATTCGAACCCATCTGAATATCAGACCGATAATTATGACGACACCCAGGATACAGAGGAGAAACTATTCCACACTTGCAATCACATTTTGTGCCCACTCTCCTAACCCAGCGAACCATTTCAGTGGGTTCAACCATGAGGCCCAGCCGGTCAATTCATTACCCACAGCTGCTAAAGTAAGGTTGTGTTTTCTTCTGAAGTCCCACTTCAATTGCAAGTTCTCGTCCATCTTTTGATCGATGATCTCCGTTGGGTCTTCAGTACTGTTCAAAATATAGGTATAGCACTTCACACCATATTGAGTTGCCAGAGTAACGCAATACCCACCTGTCATGGCCGTGACGTAATTTAAGACCATCCTGTGCTGGACCAGCTCCTTCTTGTAGGCCTGTAGTTCCCTACCCGTATACCTGAAGGTGTCATCATACATCTGTGATATTATCTATCAAGTTCGCTAGCGCATGGATGTACCTATAATTTATAATTCCTCTGGCAGTATGGGTGATATCTAATGCGAGAAGAATCTGAATCCCGGTGAATTCATGGATCAAATCAGAGGCTGCGGGCTCTGTCCTATCTATGAGGTGTCTCTTGACAATGTGTTTCATAGTGGGTGTGAGTATAAGGAGGCGGAGCACTGCTGTGAATATCTTTCATTTTGTCATGTGCGATGGTTATGACCTCTGGTAGTACTCTGCCTATGTAACACAACCCTTCAGAGCTCGGAGTAAGCCACTTGTACGCTTTCCTTCCACATATGAAATAGGTGTCATCTGGAAGAACAGGGGACGAATTGCATCAAGATCATATCACAAATTTTTCTCACGAAGAAACTGGTCCCCAGCTCTCCCATTTGTTTGATACAAGTATCTGGCTGGATGATGTGAGCACAATATCCTCATGTCACTTTTCCGGCCCACATGGTTTTGATCCCACGTGTATACCTGTATCGGAAGTACTTCCCACTTGTGGTTATCCTACGGCAATCTCTCTCGGCAACCTTCAGTGGTGTCGTGCTGGTCAACAAAACATGATATGGTCCTTCCACCTGTCAATGAGGCAACCTGAGCGTAGAAAATTTTGAATCATCACATAGTCCCCAGGTTCAGTGTCATGACAACTACTATTTGGTAGGTCAGGAATCGCCCGTTTCAGATTCCTTTGCTGGTTTCTCAGTTGCTGGCTCATCCTAACCAAATATTGCAGTCATTTCATTATTGCACTTCAGATTATCCTGGGGGTCTATCATTACATGGGGCTGTCGTCCAAAAAGAATTTCAAAGGGTGATAGGTTAAGCGGTGACCTGGGAGTTGTTCTGATGCTGTACAACACTAGTGGCAGTGCTTCTAGCCACAACAGTCCAGTTTCAGCCATCACTTTGCTCAGCTTGTTCTTAATAGTGCTATTCATTCTCTCCACCTTCGCACTGGCTTGTGGCCGGTAGGGAGTATGTAGCTTACTATTAATACCCATAAGTTTGCACATGACGTGAAAGTCTTCACCTGTAAAATGGGTACCCCTATCACTTTAAATCATTTTAGGGATACCATATCTACACACAAATTCTTGTACAATTTTCTTAGCAGTGAATACCGCAGTATTTGTGGCAGCGGGGAATGCTTCTACCCAGTTCGAAAAGACATCAGTACATACTAAAACATACTTTACATTTTTACAGGGTGGTAGCTGTATGAAGTCAATTTGTATTACCTGGAAAGGTCCGTCTGTAGGAGGGATATGGGATGGCTCTGTCGGTATCGTCTTACAAATGTTCTTCCTCAAGCAAGTAAGACATGTCATTGCTTTCTTGCACGCCTGAGAAGAGAACCCTGGTGCACTCCAGTAGGCTCTTACCAGTTTGCACATACCTTCCTTGCCCAGATGAGTCAGACCGTGTGCCACCTCAGCTAGGCTTGGAAGATATGCCCTGGGGGCCACCTTGTCCATCTCTCCAAAGTCCTGAGGACTCCTGACTATATCCCTTCGCCTTCCAGACGGCCTTCTCCTGTAGGGAACACAAATTTAGCATTTTGATTAATTGTTGCATGTTTACCGTGTTGAATGTCATCAGTTGTGTGGTGTTAATTTGTGTGGTGTTAATTTGTGTGGTGGTGCTCGCTGTTGTTTTTGCAGCTTCGTTTGCTCGGCTGTTACCAAGTGAGATTGGGTCTTGGTTGTAAGTGTGTGCTTTACACTTGATAACAGCCACTCTGTCAGGTTCCTGTATGGCTGTCAGAAGCCTCTTAATGTGTGACGCATGCGTTACAGGTGTGCCAGCTGCCGTCATGAAATTTCTGAGGCGTCATAGGGCCCCGAAATCATGCACTACTCCAAAGGCGCATCTAGAGTCCGTGTATATATTAGCTGACTTACCCTTTGCCAACTCACATGCTCTGGTCAGTGCTACCAGCTCAGTGACTTGTCCTGAGTGAGGTGCCTTCCAGTGGGTTGTCACTGATGTCAGGTCTCGCAGTGAAAGTCTGGTTCAGGTATTCCATACAATCATGCATATCAGTGTCTGCACTAAATCCTCCTTCACCATCATTCTCATCCTCCACCCTTTGTGCATAACAAGGCACACTCGGCAAGTAAGTTGCAGGATTTAGTGTGCTGCACCTCTTTATGGTGATGTTTACAGGGGCCATCAGTGATAGTTCCCACTTTGTAAACCATGTCTGGTTTGGGAGGAGTTTAGCAAGGCTGATACTGCATGTGGTGTATGGATTGTCAGGTCATGTCCTAACACTACGTCTTCGCTTTTACTTACTAACAAAGCTATGGCTGCAACACTTCGTAGGTAAGAGGGGAGAGACTGTGCTACAGTGTCCAATTGTGCACTGTAGTAGGCTAACGGTCTGCTGGCATCACCATGTTTCTGGGTTAAGACCCCTGTCGCGCACACATCGCTTTCGGTACCGTACAACTCAAGGGGTTTCTCGAAATCTGGCATGCCCAATGCTGGTGCTTGTGACAAGCACTCTTTTATTCTCTCAAACGCCAGTTTGGACTCTTCTGTATGAGAGACCCGTTCTGGTTTGTTCGAAGAGACCATTTCTTGCAGTGGTAATGCCAGAATAGAGAACCCTGGAATCCAATTCCTACAGTTCCCACACATTCCTAGAAAAGTGCAAATTTGTTGCTGAGTTTGCGGCAGAGTCATGTCGCGGATGGCCTGTATTCTGTCTGTGGTCAGGTGTCTGTGGTCAAGCAGTGTCCCAAGTATTTAACCTTAGTCCGGCACAACTGCAGCTTATCCTTTGAAACCTTGTGTCCTGTCTGGGAGAGATGAAACAGAAGTTGTTTATTGTCTGCCACGGACGACTCGAATGAGTCAGAGCATAACAACAAGTCATCAACATATTGTATCAGCAGCGACCCATTCTCAGGTTGAAAGAATTGCAAACAGTCATGTAGGGCTTGAGAGAAAATACTTGGGCTGTCAATGAAACCTTGGGGAAGATGGGTCCAGGTGTACTGTACTCCCCTGTAGGTGAAAGCAAAAAGGCACTGTCAGGGTGAAGAGGGACAGAAAAGAAAGCAGAACAGAGGTCGATGACAGTGAAGTACTTAGAGGTGGAAGAAATCTGCATTAGGATGACTGCTGGATTGGGCACTACAGGGAACTGACTCTCGACTGTCTTGTTTATCCCCGTTAGATCCTGCACTAGCCTGTCACCCCTCCCCCACTCTTTTTCACAGGGAAGATGGAACTGTTGGCTGTGCTGGATGTCCTCACTAGGATGCCCTGCTGTAGCAGCCATTCTATGACCGGGATATACTCCTAATTCAACCTCTGGTTTCAGAGGATACTGGGGGATTTTTGGAGCTATCTTGCCATCTTTTATTTGCACTACTACTGGGGCTACATTTACCATCAATCCAGTGTCCTGTCCATCTTTGGTCCAAAGGGAATCTGGTATTTGTGAGATCATTTCCTCTACCTGCGATGGACATGTGTCTAACGGTGGAGTGTAACATTAGCCTTTGAGGGGTGTCTAATATATCTTGTACTTCCTGTGCATGGTTCTCAGGGATATCTAAGAACACACCCTCAGGAGTACAATATATGACACACCGCATTTTAGACAACAAATCTCTGCCAAGTAAATTAGTTGGAGCCGATGCAGCCAACAGCAAAGAATGTTTGGTATGCCCTATCGTAATCTCTGCAGGTCTGCTCAAAGAGCACTGCTGCACTTTTCCCGTTACTCCCATCGCCGAAATCATTTTACCCATGGTCGTTACACCTGTGCTGGAGTTTAGCACTGATCTGGCCGCCCCTGCATTTACAAGAAAAGGTTGTGGTATGCCAGCTACATTGACCATGACCTCAGGTTCACTTCCAAGGCCAGCAATCAATTTCACAAGCTGCGGGCATGGCCTGGCTGGCAAACGGGGAAGCTGCTTTACTTATGGGCTCCAGCCTTTACTTCTAAAATAACCCCTCTACAGCACCTTTTTTTGCTTTATTTCCCCTGGCTTTTAATCTCCATCTCCTGACCTTGTGCCCGTGCTTCTGAGGGAGGGAGTGAGTCGCGGAGTCGGGAGGCAGCCCTTGCTGTCTCTGCGGACTCCGGCCCTCCTTCTTGTGTGCAGCCGGGGCCTGGAGTTTGAGGAGACTCCGAAACGGCGGATGCAGCCGTGTGCGGGAGGCCGAGTCCTCTCCCCCCACTGGATCGCTAGCCAGACCTCGCGTCTTCACTCCTCCATGCAGCCTGGGTTCCCGTCTGGCGGCTGGGCTTAGCGGCTGTTGCGTCTTCCGGCTCACTGGGAGAGAGCAGCCCACGGCGGCGGCCATCTTCTCCACACGCATCTCAACACAGACGGGCTGTCCGGCGCTCGGAGACCTGGCTACATCCTCAGGAGTCCATTCCTGTGTCTTCCTCTCTCTCCCCCCCTGGCCTCCATGTGAGTACTGGTTTAATGCTGAGGCTCTCTTCCTGCACTATAAGCCGCATCAATAATAGCATCTCTGCTTAATTTCAGCTATAGTGCACAGTCTACCTCACCCCCCCCCCTTCCCCGCTTCTGTACTCTCCCTGGCTCCAATAAGTGGCTCCAACCGATGCCAGCCATCCATTGTGTTGTCCACCACCTCAACACCCCCCACCTCACCCTGCCTGTACTACACTGCTCTTCACTGGGAAATAATTTATAAATTCTCACTCCTGGGAGGACGCTGCTGGATAGGTACCCCAGTTGAAAGGGAACTCCTTGTTTATCTATACTCCATCATCTATTTCTGCGGAAGTAAGCATTTCATCAAGTGATACAGTACACAGCGGTGCTTTCATTATGTACCTGCACTCTCACTTCCATGTAGTATACATGGCGTAATGCCCTACACTCAGCGGCAACCGTGAATATCTCTCAAAGAAATGATATTCTTGGAAAGGCTTTGGCCTGCTTAACTGATACTTACGGAGCTCCTTGAATGTGTTATGGACAAATTCATCACTGTGTCGATTCCTAAACCTCAACGTCTTCGAGCAGGTGCTAAAAGATCGGCACCTTCTCCTGATTCACCGCTCCCTCTGGAGCTTGGTACAAACCCTGACCTGTTGCCTGAAGACCCTGCCATCATGCCGCCTAAGGCGCCTCCTATGCCTCCTTCCTACGCTGAAATTGTGAAAGCTATAATGGAAACTGTGGAACCTCTACTCCAAATACAAGCCGACAAGCTTATGTCGGCGGTCCCCGACATCAAATCAGAGTTAAATTCTATGTCTCGCAGAATCTCCATTAATGAGAACTGCATAGGTGCTAATTTCCAGGAGATTGATGATTTGAAACAGCAGGTGTCACAACTGTCCTCCTCACGACAGCATATAATGTCTAAGTTAGACGACCTGGAAAACCGTTTGATTCAGAATAATCTGAGGATAGTCGGCCTTAAGGAATCCATCAAGGGCCCTGACTTACTCATATTTCTGCTTTCTGATCTCCCTGACCTGCTTGGAATTCCTGAATAATTATCATCCCTTGAGATTGAACAGGCCTGGGTCCACCGAGGGACTCTAATCAGGCCCATCCTCGCCCTGTAATATTTCGCTGTTTAAATTTCAGACATAAGGAACTGCTTTGGTCCACAGCTAGATCCAAAGGCGCACTGACATGGGATGGTCAGAGAATATTTATTTTTCAAGACTATGCGGCGGAGGTGTCCAGGTCTCAAAGAGAAATGTCGGTTGTATGCTCTCAGTTGGTGCAGTCGGGTACTAAGTTTGCATTGCTTTACCCTGCCCGGCTGCGCATTTTCCTGCCTCAAGGTCCTAAGGACTTTACGAATGTGGATGATGCCAAAGCGTTCCTGCTACGTGAGGCGGAACCTCCAGAATCTTCTGCAATGGATCACAATGAGTGATGTTGTGGACGGTCGGATTGTTTCGGTCTCTCATCTTGACAATCCAATTTATAATACTCTGATACAGGCTGTTTTATCGTTATTATGTGCATATACTAATGTTTCCTGTTTCCTTGATATCTGATAGTTCAAGATAGAGCCTCCGTGCTATGTTCTCATGCATACTATTGGTCAATCCTTCATAAGTTTATGCCTCCTCTTGATAATATTTCTGGTTGCTTAGGTCTTCATTATGTTTAGAGGAGGGCAACGTTATACTATTTATTTCTGTGTCTCCTGTTTATGTCGCAGGAGAGTGTTCACGGTTGCTGCAGTTCTATGTAATATGGTTGTGATCCCACTGTTTCACAACCATTTTGTTTATTTTGTATTTTTCTATGTTCTTTGCTCTGTCTATCACTCCTTTCTTCCTTCCCCTACTCTCTCTACCCCTTTCCTTCTAGGGAGCTGGAGAAATGTCCCCACTGATATTCTACTGTTGGTACTTGTGAGTATAACTATGCAAATGTTCTATTTTGATGCTTTATACTGTAACTGTAGATTTTCAATTTGTGTGATGCTGCTACCACCCCTTTTTCTTGATTATGGCTGCTTATCTTAAAATTTGCTCATGGAACGTGGGCCCTGTCAAACGTAGGCGAATACTTATATGAACAAAGTGAAGGCTGATATTATCCTGTTACAGGAGACACTTCTGACTCCTGATGAACACTTAAAGCTTTCCATGCTTCGTCAGAAGCTAGTTGCTTCGTCCTCTTACACATCAAAAGCGAGAGGGGTAGCTAAACTAATCCATAAAGGGATCCCCTTTGAGATACATAGCCAAAATATTGACACGCAAGGTAGATTAATCATATTAGACATTACTTTGGAAGGCTCTAGATACATTCTATGTAATGTTTACGCCCCTACTATCTATGACAAATTGTTCTATGTAAAACTTACCAACCTGCTTTGACCTTATACCGATACTCCTATTATTCTAGGTGGTGACCTAAATCTGGTCTCGTCCGTGGTGTTAGATAGGAAGGCAGCTTCTTCCCACAAATATAGCCTTCCAAAGACCAAACTGACATACCTGTCCACCCAGCTTGGTCCTGTTGACATTTGGAGACTCCACAATCCTATAAAACTCGAGTACACATATTACTCTGCCACTTTCAACTCTTTTTCTCGCTTAGATAATTTTTTTGTCTCTGATGTTTTGTTAGACAAAATCACAGATACTATTATAGAACCAATACGAATTTCAGATCATGCACCTATCTCCGTCATGCTCCAAACTAAGTATATAATGGGCTCTTCCTCTCAGTGGAGGTTCCCTGCCCGCCTGGCGAGATCCCAAAACTTCCAAGACATGTTGCTTGCTGCTTGGGATTCCTATTGCCTCAATAACTCCGCACATGAATCGAACCCGGCTCTGTTTTGGCAGACTGCCAAGGCAATGCTGAGGGGAGATATTATTGTGTTTGTCGCTAAGTTTAAAAAAGAAATGAATACCACCTATCGTGCTGCTCAATCTAATCTTACTTCCTCCTTTCGGAGCTTTAAAGCATCCCCCACGCTGGATAGGAAAATTATATATACCAAGGCAACATTTTGATCAAGTCCTTACGCAAATATCTAATAAATGTTTGGGGGCGGGTAGACATAATATATTTCGCTTTGGCAACAAATCCGGGAAACTATTGTCTGGTCTTCTTAGGGCGGACTCTGGTCAGCATCATATAGCAGCCTTGAGGGATGGAGAGGGGAAATGTCATTTTCAGGGGAACTTTTATAAAAATCTGTACTCCCAAGACCCGATTGACATTGTGGCTAAGCTTGACTTTTGGAAAAAGATAGAATTACCCCAACTTAGTCACGCACATTCGGTATCACTCGCATCCCCCATCACCGCGCAGAAGGTCCTAGATACCATTCATTCTCTTAAAAATCTTAAATCTCCAGGCCCTGATGGTTTGTCCGCAGAATTCTGTAAGATTCTTGAGACAAAAATGAGTGCCCCCTTAGCATCTTTGTACAATTCCATTCACTCCCTTCACAAGATCCCACAATATTTCAATTCGGCCACGATTAGAGTATTGCCCAAACCGGGGCGAGACTCGCTATTGCCTTCCTCATATAGACCTATCGCGTTACTTAACGTTGATTATAAAATCTTCACTAAACTTTTGTCGGATAGGATAAAAAAAAATGCTTCCGAACCTCATCCATGAAGACCAAACTGGTTTTATATGGGGAAGGCATTCAGTGACAAACATTAGGAAGATTCTCGCTATTATGCAGGCCTTGGAGTCCTCTCGAGCGGGTGGTCCTACCTTCCTGCTATCATTAGATGCCTAGAAGGTTTTCGATTTGGTTACGTGGGACCACCTGTTCGAGACTCTCCGGAGGTTTGGCTTCCCTCCTGCGTTTGTTTCCACGCTGCAGGCTCTTTATCACGAGCCCCTCACTGAAATCTTCACTAACAAATTCCTGTCCGCTCCTTTCTTTACCCAAAGAGGTACTAGGCAGGGCTGTCCACTTTCTCCCCTCCTGTTTGCATTGTCTCTGGAACCCCTGGCTATTGCGCTTAGACACCTTCACTCCTTTTCTGGTGTTGTGGTGGGTGATGTGCAAAATAAGTTAAGTTTAATCGAAGACGACATGCTCTTGATTGTGTGTGACTCCCTGACTTCCATTCCAGCCATATTCGATATCATAACTAAATCTGGATCATTTGCAGGGTACAGAGTGAATGTCAGCAAATCTGATTTACTCCCCACAGGCCCCCAATTGGCATCGGTAGACCTTACAAATCTCATACCTCATCTCAAACTTAACACGGCTTCGTTAAAATACCTAGGAATAAATATCTCCACACATACTTCCCAAATCTATTCTTGTAATTATACACCAATCATCCAGAAAATGAGGCATCAATTGGAAAATTGGATTGATCTCCCCCTCTCCATCCTAGGCAGGACTATAGTGGTGAAATCAGTGACCTTTCCAAAATCATATCATATCATATTTGCTCCAGATGCTCTGGTATGCTCCAGATTATTCTCCAAATTTATTTGGAAGAATGGAAGGCCGCGCATGCCAAAGTCTCGTACGTTCCTTCCTAAACATAAGGGAGGACTCAGTGTCCCTAATGTCCAATTGTTTGCCAGAGCAGCCCTATTCCGCTGCACTTCGGATTGGCTCCTCAACCAAACATCTTATGTTAACCTCCCCCCGGAGGAAGCGCTTTTCTCCCCATACTCTCCGGCTGCACTTCTGCACACCTGCCTGAGAGATGTCCCGAAAGAGATCAGATCTTATATTTTATTTCATAACACATATAAGGCCTGGGTATCGATTCATAAAAATCTATAGACTGATCCATATGTCACTCCTTACACCCCTATCTGGGGAAATCCTAATTTCCTTCCATCACTGCACAACAAAATTTTCTACACATTGAAATTGCAAGGCATTTCTGCAATTAAAGATGTTTTTGATCCCGGTTGCCAAATTCTCTCTTTTTCCCAACTGCAAGGCAAATTCTCTCTGCCACAGAGACATTTCTTCATGTACCTCCAACTTAGGCACTATGTTACAGCTCTTAAGGTTCCTGTGTGTATGTTCCCCTCCTCTCATATAATACTGAATGTCCTAGTTCTTTGCCGCTCTCGCCCATTCAAAATGAAATACTTATATGCTGATTTAATTGATGCTAATACTCCCTCATGGCTCCCCCTTTCATTAGCTTGGAAGAGGGAAGTTCCAGATTTCCCAGACATTACGCACATATTAAGTAACACGAAACGAGTTCTTAAACACTTGAAGCCAGCTAGGTTACAAGAAATTCATATTAAGACTATTAATAGAATGTATGTTTCCCCGGCACAGAGGAAACATTTTAATCCCTCAGAATTAGGGTTATGTGTTAAGTGTTCCATGCTGAATGCCAACCTGACTCACAATTTCTGGTCCTGCTGTAAGATTAAGAAATTTTGGCATAACATTTGTGCCTACTTCAACAAAATGTTTGTTTTGAATTTACCAGTAAATATCCGAGCAATGTTATTTGCTGATTTCTCAGACTGGTTGGGAATCTCCGGCATTTCTCATATAGGCCCGGCCTTGACGGTTATGGTAACCGTGGCAAAGCAAATGATACTTTCCCACTGGATTTACCCGACGGACCCAACTATACAAGAATGGGAGACTGCTTTATTAGAAGTTATCTATCATGAACGCAGTACGGCAACTATATTTGCTACTAATGGTATTAGCCTTTTCCATAAGAAGTGGGGCTTAGCTTTAAGTAATATGTCTTTACATACCCGGGATCAACTGCACAGGCTTTTTGACCCTGTTTCCAAGCATGGGCAGTTGTCTCCTCTCTCTTGATGTATGCAGCCAAGATTGTGTTGTTCAACAGTGATGTTGCCTGAATGCTTTCACCATTTCTCAGAGGTGCCGACACATTTTTTAGAATCCTTGTATTGAGTGATACACCAGCTCCCTATCCCCGTATACTTTCTCCCCTTTCCTTCTCCATTCCCCTCTCATTGTTTCCTTTCTCCCCTTTCTCTTTTCTGATCTTTCCATTTTCTTCCTTCGATTTAAATATAAAAAAAATAGATCGGCCGTTATGTCTGTCATGTCAATTTCTGGACCTGTACTGTATTTTTGTCCTTTGCTGATATCCATTTATGTACTTTCCAGATGTTTGCTTATTTTCCCATATGTATTTTTGGCTTTTCAATAAACAGATTATGAAAAAAAAAAAAAAAATTACCGGCTGCAGACTACAGGTATGACCTGACCTCTATTGCGGTTTTGGACCCTCCCGCAGAGCATTGGCAGCTACTATATGTGAGGGGGATAACTGTGGACTTTCGGGTGTCTGCCAGTCCCTCCTTGGTGGGTACCTCCTTGTTTCTCCTCTATGCAGCTCATAATCTCTCCTAATTGTTCCCTGATCCCGTCTATGTGTTTGGTAATGTGGCTCATATTCTGGTCTAGGGGGTCTATATTATGTGTCCTATTACTCCTACAATCCCTGGCAAAGTGCCCTTCCTTCCTGCAAATAAAACATATTATTGATCTCTTCCAGTCTTCAGGGGTCTGGGGTTTAGGTTGGTTGGACATCCCTTCAAGAGCCTGTATACTTACCAGCATCAACCTATCCCCTTGCAACTCCCTGTGCATAATGATATTTCTGTCATGTTTGATTGCAGACTCTCTCAGTGCAGCCACCGTAATCCCCCTCCAATTTGGCAGAGAGGTTTGCACTCTGGTCCTCAATACCTCCTTTACCCGTCCGTTAGTACAGAGACAGCTACCTCCCTGTGGTTGGCATTTTCCTTTATATCCTCTATCCCAGTGTATCTAGCCATTTCCTGTAAAGCTCTATCGAAATATTCGGATGCCGTTTCACTTTCTTTCTGTTTTATGGAGAAAATTTATTCCACTTGACAACAGTGGGGAAATACAATTCTAGTTGTATGTTAATTTGCCTTACATTTTAATGGCTGTATTCATTAGTGAGCGGCACTTCTGCATCTAGTCTGCAGTCTGTTATAAATTTTGTGATGTCAAAATTAGGGGGTAGACTCGCTCTTAACACTATCCACCAATCTTTGTTTGTGGGCTCATGGGCATTGCCCAATTCTTTAATAAATTTCTGGCATCCGACTAGATCTTTTCTTGGATCGGGGAATTCTGACATAATTGACCTTAGTTCTGTTTGGGACCATGGACAATGCATTGCAATGTTCCTGATGGGGGTTACTCCCTGATTATCAGTTCTCCCATTGGGGACTGCACCGGGTTTAACTCAACCACTTCATTTCTGTTTGTCTCTATGAGGCAGATTTATTAAGCCTGGTGAAGTGATAAAGTGGAAGGTGATAACGCATCAGCCAGTCAGCTCCTAACTGTCATTTTTCAAACCCAACCTGTGACATAGCAGTTAGAAGCTGATTGGCTGGTACTTTATCACCTTCCACTTTATCACTTCACCAGGCTTAGTAAATCTGCTCCTATAATACGGGGAGCTATTGTCTCTGCATAATGGACAGTCCCATACTTACCGGTGGATATGACCTCACCCACCCCTCTACTGGAGGGCATCGTCACCGCTCTTACTGGCTGTGCTGTGCCCACATGCGTGTCATGTATGGTAGCTGCTAGGGAGAGGGCAGAGATCATGCTGGGCTCGTCGTCTTTCTCAAAACTACAACCTTGGGGAGAATTTAAAACAGGGTACAACTTGCAGGGATTAGGGTTAGTACAATTGTTTAGCATATTCCTATTATTTACCGATGTACCATTGGTTGTAGCTGTCTTCTCTCCATCAACATATGGCAGTGGTGGTGCACTCGCATTCACATTCCTGTCTGGTATGGAACATGCTGTGCGAGGAAGCTCCCTTTTGCATGTCTCCCTCTTGTTGACATATGTTCAAATAGTCGTTATGTCTGATCCTTTGTTTCTTAGATTTGATCAGACATATTCTATTCCTTACATTCTGAAGTACCTCTGGTTCAAAACTACCAACCCTAGGAAATGATGCCCTATCATCAGCAGTCATGTATACCCACTCATCACAAAAAGCCTCTCCGTGTGGACCATACTTCCCACACATTATCAACCGAGCGGACCTTCTTGGCCTTAGCTCTCCAGCCTGAACCCTGGCTGACGAACGTCTCTCGCTTGTGCACTTAGCTCCCATCATGGGCCTTTTATACACGATCCCCAAATGAACAATACAAGCAGACGGTGAAAGTCCTCAGAGTTCTCTCACCAACTCCTTCTGGCCGTACCATGACTCACTCCAATAGTGACCACCGCGTACCCAGTGAGGAGCCTACCAGCTTCTGGTTTCTATCCACTGGAATTTTTGTAGGATGAGAAACAACTTATCGATCACCCTTTCCAGCGAATGTCTACCTAGGAAGATTTCCTGAGAGAGATTCAGCGAAAGATTCCTTTTACTATACACAAATCACTTTTGCGTATGCTTTACACAGCGCGTATGATGACGCAATTTACGCAAAAGAATGCAAATGGTATCACATTGTGCCACGTATCGCACACACAAACGCGCGGTCCAATCGCACAGCTTATAGATACTTGTTATCTATACGCCCTACGATCACTGGAGTCGAATTCACAAGCTGCGCTCCACAGCTGGAGTGTAACACTAAAACCTTAAAGCAATAATTCACAATCTATCACGCTCCTTTGCACGTTTTAAATCACACACTACGTGCCTCAATACCAATTAATATGCAAGGTTGCGACCCTTACACGCCGCCGAGCCTCTGCCAACTCAGCGTCCCCACGGGATTCCCGGTTTCCGGGGTTCAATACGTCCACTCCTACCTTCCATTCACACTAATACACAATGTTTTTCTGTACAGAA
Organism: Pseudophryne corroboree; assembly: GCF_028390025.1. NCBI lineage: Eukaryota > Metazoa > Chordata > Amphibia > Anura > Myobatrachidae > Pseudophryne > Pseudophryne corroboree. Next base: position 686,043,757 of record NC_086444.1, read on the forward strand.
AAATATCACTCCCTTTGATTGATAGCTTGTCCCAGAGGTAGTATACGTTAAACAAAATATTATAGTAATCTGCTTTTTAAAATTGGATAGTTACTTGCTATTGTATAACTACAAATCCTTTACCCCGCCTTCACTTGTACTGCTATCGTGTGGTTATAACTTGCGCTCGCTGCTTCACACCACACGTAACGTGCCACGTGTTCACTGTGCGTTCGCGCCTAAATATACCACACTTATCGGGATAAATGTGAGCAACAAAAATGCTACTGCCCACTTACACAATACAGAGTTGTTCCTCACACTTGCCGGAAGTCACCCACAAGGGTAATCCTCCTTTGAGTGTTTACCTGAACTTTTAGGCTGGAACTGTGTTTTGTGATATTTAAAATTACTCCCTTAACAAACTATATCAAATATTATAACAAACGTATCCGATTTTATACAGATCTATAATGACTATTACAACCTATGGCAACAATATGTGAGAATGTATGCAAACTATCAGTACGCTTTGTGCGCGCTTTCGCGCCAAAATTTACACACACACACACAAGATAATAAATGGCTTTTTTCCTGTTTGTCTCTCGGTTCACACCAGCACCTCTAAGACTATACAGAACAGACGTGGTCTAACACGATAGTTTCAAACACAATACAAAATTACTTCCACCCTTTGTTGCTAGACCAAAGTCTTTTAGTTCCTACAAGTCCGTAAGTATGTGGTGAACCGGACAAGCTCCCAACTAATTAGTTAGTTTAAATTTCAGGAAAAAGCAATACCTTATTACACAAGGGTTTGGCCCGCTGCTGCCGCTAAATGTATGCGATAAACCTCTATGAAATGTGTATACGTTGCTTAGACACACCGACACGCTGTGAGCACAATGCAGCTACATGTGTGGCTGAATACACTTTAAACCCTTAACAGGAATGGAATGCGACACCAATTGTATATGTTATGTTGTGGTCCAACACAGCAACAAATATTTACTAAAAGGGGTACACACATAAATACAATAATAATACAAGAGAAGAGCTACAACCAATAGTACATATGTTTGTTCGCCTGCGCCACCCGGCCCGGGCCTCAGTCAATCTAGCAAGATGACCTTCAGAGAATTAGACTGGGACCGGCCAGGAGGCCCTGCTTTTATACAATAGTCCAAAACATAATACAAAGGAAACTGTAAGCTCTTCTTTCATAGGTCAAAGGGCTGGTCATTTACAGTACGTGAGGGGTCATAGGTTGGTTCAAATAGGTGGGCGATGCTTGGTCCAGGTGTACTTGCAGATGTCCTCCACTGGGTTCCTGCCGAATATCAGGAGTACAGTAATTATAGTATGATATGAATATTATATTCCTGCGCATATCTATGTGCAGGAGTATGCTATAATCTGCAAACTGCGATCGGAATGTAGCCCTTGAAATACTGTACATCTGGATACCAAACACTATGTCCTAACCTAATTCTGTCCCCTCACATCCTGTAAATTTGAATATCTCTATTGTTCTATTTCTAAAGTAAATGTAACTTGCTGGTGTGGTGTGTGCAGACTATGTGTAAATTATGCACTATGTGGATAAAATATCAGATATGTCCTTGTGGCTTTTCTATGCAAATGAATATGCTACCGCATTTACTCATACCACGCGCCAATACGCAGGGCTTCCCGAGCCAATGTACGCAGCGTGCGGGCATGCGCATGCACGGCAGAACAAGCACATACACGGAGGCCACCCTGTGTGGTGTTTGCAAGTGTTGGATGTGGGTATAATATTTTCGACTTCGACACAGTGCTTACATATGCAGTATTCATCAGACAATTACCCTTCACATTGCCTACGAGCTCCGTGACTACCAGATCTCTTACTGATACCAGCTTTGATCAAAGTGATTGACTGATCCTGGGGTCCTACGAATTCAACCTCTCCATCAGAACCCATTCCAGATCCTTGTTCGACTTCTCGGTGGCCCTCACAAAAACAAATTGTCCTGATCAAAAATAGAATCACAAGAAAAAGCCAGAGCACAGTCTCTTGATGTGGATCCATTTCAGTAAGGAGAGAAATAAAAGTGAGGAAAAATGCAGTGGGGGGCGGGGGGGGGGATGATTGGAGGAAAAAAAATATGACACCCGTCCTTGATTTTGCTGTTCACCATGCTCAGGTGCCGTTCAACAGTCCTGCCTCTCAACTTTCCCGGATCAGATTCTATAGTGATATGAGGTTCTCTTCACATTTCTCTTTCTCACGAGTTTTCTCTGGGTCAGCAACCTTCTTGCGGTGGCGTGAGTGGACCCAAGTCCTCTCTCGGTGACCTTCAGTGCTGTTGTGCTGGTCAACAAAACTTGATACGGTCAATGAGGCAACCTGAGCGTAGAAAATTTTGAATCATCACATAGTCCCCAGGTTCAAATGTTATGACAATTACTGTTTGGTAGGTCAGGAATCACCAGTTTCAGATTCCTTTGCTAGTTTCTCATTTGCTGGCTCATCCTAACCCAATATTGCACAGTCATCTCATTATTGCACTTCCTGGGGGTCCATCATTACATGGGGCTGTCATCCAAAAAGAATTTCAAAGGGTGATAGGTTAAGCGGTGACCTGGGAGTGGTTCTGATGCTGTACAACACTAGTGGCAGTGCTTCTGGCCACAACAGTCCAGTTTCAGCCATCACTTTGCTCAGCTTGTTCTTAATAGTGCTATTCATTCTTTCCACCTTTGCACTGGCCTGTGGCCAGTAGGGAGTATGTAGCTTACTATTAATACCCATAAGCTTGCACATGATCTGAAAGACGTCACCTGTAAAATGGGTACCCCTATCACTTTAAATCATTTTAGGGATACCATATCTACACACAAATTCTTGTACAATTTTCTTAGCAGTGAATATGGCAGTATTTGAGGCGGCGGGGAATGCTTCTACCCAGTTCAAAAATACATCAGTACATACCAAAACACACTTTAAATTCCTACCTGGAAAGGTTCGTCTTTAGGAGGGATATGGGATGACTCAGTTGGTATCGTCTTACCAATATTCTTCCTCAAGCAAGTAAGACATGTCATTGCTTTCTTGCTCACCTGAGAAGAGAACCCTGGTGCACTCCAGTAGGCTCTTATCAATTTGCTCATACCCTCATTGCCCAGATGAGTCAGACCATGTGCCGCTTCAGCTAGGCTCGTGAGATATGCCTCGGGGGCCACTGGCTTACCATGTCCATCTCTCCAGAGTCCCGAGGACTCCTGACCATATCCCTTCGCCTTCCAGACTACCTTTTCCTGTAGGGAACACAAATTTTGCATTTTGATTAATTGTTGCATGTTTACCGTGTTGAATGTCATCAGTTGTGTGGTGTTAATTTGTGTGGTAGTGCTTGCTGCTGATCTTGCAGCTTCGTCTGCTTGGCTGTTACCAAGTGAGATTGGGTCTTGGTTGTAAGTGTGTGCTTTACACTTGATAACAGCCACTCTGTCAGGTTCCTGTATGGCTGTCAGAAGCATCTTAATGTGAGACTCATGCGCTACATGTGTGCCAGCTGGCGTGATGAAATTTCTGAGGCGCCACAGAGCACCGAAATCATGCACCACTCCAAAGGCATATCTAGAGTCCGTGTATATATTAGCTGACTTACCCTTTGCCAACTCACATGCTCTGGTCAGTGCTACCAGCTCAGCAACTTGTGCTGAGTGAGGTGGACCAAGGGGTTCAGCTTCTTTGATACCTTTGTCATCTACAACGTATCTGGTGCACAGGTCTCCGGAGTCCGTCTGTCTGTGGCAACTACCGTCAGTGTAGAAGGTAAAGTCAACGCCTTCCAGTGGGTTGTCACTGATTTCAGGTCTCGCAGTGAAAGTCTGGTTCAGGTATTCCATACAATCATGCTTATCAGTGTCTGCACTAAATCCTCCTTCACCATCATTCTCATCCTCCACCCTTTGTGCATGACAAGGCACACTCAGCAAGTAAGTTGCAGGATTTAGTGTGCTGCACCTCTTTATGGTGATGTTTACAGGGGCCATCAGTGATAGTTCCCACTTTGTAAACCGAGCTGATGAGACATGTCTGGTTAGGGCAGATTTTAGCAAGGCTGATACTGCATGAGGTAAATGGATTGTCAGTTTATGTCCTAACAGTACGTCTTCGCTTTTACTTACCAGCAAAGCTATGGCTGCAACACTTCGTAGGCAAGTGGGAAGAGACCGTGCTACAGTGTCCAATTGTGCACTGTAGTAGGCTACCTGTCTGCTGGCATCACCATGTTTCTGGGTTAAGACTCCTGCCGCGCACCCAGTGCTTTCGGTACCATACAACTCAAAGGGCTTCTCATAATCTGGCATTCCCAATGCTGGTGCTTGTGACAAACACTCTTTTATTCTCTCAAATGCCAATTCAGACTCTTCTGTATGAGAGACCCATTCTGGTTTGTTCGAAGAGACCATTTCTTGCAGTGGTAGTGTCAGAATAGGGAATCCCGGAATCCAGTTCCAACAATACCCGCACATTCCTAGAAAAGTACAAATTTGTTGCTGGGTTTGCTGCAAAGTCATGTTGCGGGTGGCCTGTATTCTGTCTGTGGTCAGGTGTCTTAGTCCTTGCATCAAGCAGTGTCCCAAGTATTTAACCTTGGTCTGGCACAACTGCAACTTATCCTTAGAAACCTTGTGTCCTGTCTGGGAGAGATGAAACAGAAGCTGTTTAGTGTCTGCCAGGGACGACTCGAATAAGTCAGAGCATAACAACAAGTCATTAACATATTGTATTAGCACAACCCATTCTCAGGTTGAAAGGATTGCAAACAGTCATGTAGGGCCAGGGAGAAAATACTTGGGCTGCCAATTAAACCTTGGGGGAGACGGGTCCAGGTGTACTGTACTCCCCTGTAGGTGAAAGCGAAAAGGTACTGTCAGGGTGAAGAAGGACAGAAAAGAAAGCAGAACAAAGGTCAATGACTGTGAAGCTGCATGAGGATGACCGCTGGATTGGGCACTACGGGAACTGACTCTCGACTATCTTGTTTATCCCCCTTAGATCCTGCACTAGCCTGTAACCCCTCCCCCCACTCTTTTTCACAGGGAAGATGGGGCTGTTGGCTGTGCTGGACGTCCTGACTAGGATGCCCTGCTGTAGCAGCCATTCTATGACAGGGTGTACTCCTAATTCTACCTCTGGTTTCAGAGGATACTGGGGGATATTTGGAGCTATCCTGCCATCTTTTACTTGCACTGCTACTGGGGCTACATTCGCCATCAATCCAGTGTCCTGTCCATCTTTGGTCCAAAGGGAACCCGGTATTCATGAGAGAATTTCCTCTACCTGCGATGGACATGTGTCTATAACGGTGGAGTGTAACATTAGCCTTTGAGGGGTGTCTAATATATCTTGTACTTCCTGTGCATGGTTCTCAGGGATATCGAAGAACACACCCTCAGGGGTACAATATATGACATACCGCATTTTACACAACAAATTTCTGCCAAGTAGAGTAGTCGGAGCCGATGCAGCCAACAGGAAAGAATGGATAGTATGCAAGGGCCCTATCGTAATCTCTGCAGGTCTACTCAGAGGGTACAGCTGCACCTTTCCCGTTACTCCCATTGCCGAAATTGTTTTACCCGTGGCCATTACACCTGTTGTGGAGTTTAGCACTGATCTGGCCGCCCCTGTATCTACAAGAAAAGGTTGTGGTATGTCAGCTACATTGACCATGACCTCAGGTTCACCTCCAAGGCCAGCTATCAATTTCACTGGCTGCAGACTACAGGTATGACCTGACCCCTATTGTGGTTTTGGGCCCTCCCACAGAGCATTGGCAGCTACTATATGTGAGGGGGATAGCTGTGAGGTTTCGTAGGCCTGCCAGCCCCTCCTTGGTGGGTACCTCCGTGTTTCCCCTCTATGTGGCTCGTAGTCTTTCCTATATGTTCCCTGATTTCGTCTATGTGTTTAATAGTGTAGTTCGTAATCTTGTCTAGTGTGCCTGTACTTGTTATGTGTCCCTCCATTCCTACATTCTCTGGCTGTGTCCCTCCTTTTTACAATTAAAACATGTTGTTGACCTTCTCCAGTCTTCAGGGGTCTGGGATTTTGGTTGGTCAGACATCCCTTCAAGAGCCTGTATACTTACCAGTATCAACCTATCCCCTTGCGACTCCTTGTGCTTGAGGATATTATGGTCATGATCAATAGCAGACTCTCTCAGGGCATCTACCGTAATTCCCCTCCAATTTGGCAAAGAGGTTTGTACTCTGGTTCTCAGAGCCTCTTTGAGCCCGTCCATCAGTACAGAGACAGCTATCTCCCTGTGGTTGGCATTTTCCTTTATATCCCCTATCCTAGTGTATCTAGCCATTTCCTGTAATGATCTATGGAAATATTCGGATGCCATCTCACTTTCTTTCTGTCTTATGGAGAAAATTTTATTCCACTTGACAACGGTGGGGAAATACAATCCTAGTTGTATGGTAATTTGCCTTACATTCTCCTGATTGTATTCATCAGTGAGAGGCACTTCTGCATCTAGCTTGCAGTCTGTTATAAATTTAGGGATGTCAATATTTGAGGGTAGACTCACTCATAACACTATTCGCCAATCTTTGTTTGTGGGCTCCCAATTCTTTAAAGAATTTCTGGCATCCTGCTAGACCTCTCCTGGGATCGGGAAATTCTAACATAATGGACCTCAGTTCAGACCGGGACCATGGACAATGCATTGCAATGTTCCTGATGGGGGTTACTCCCTGGTTATTGGGTCTCCCACTGGGGACTGCTATTACCAGAACTGGGTTTAACTCAACCACGTCATCTTTGTTTGTGTCTGTGCGGGGGGCTACTGTCTCTGCATAATGAACAGTCCCGTACTTACCTGTGGATACGATCTCACCCGCTCCTCTAGTGGAGGGCATCGCCATGACTTTACTGGTTGGGCCATGCCCACCTGCGTTTCCTGTATGGTGGCTGTCAGGGAGAGGGCTGAAATTACACTGGGCTCGTCGTCTTCCTCCGAACTACAACTTTTGGGAACATTTAGAACAGGATACAACTTGCATGGGTAATGATTAGTACAATTGGTTTGTGTGTTCCTATCATTTCCCGATATACCATTGGTTGTAGCTATCTTCTCCCCATCGACATATGGCGGTGGTGGTGCCGATGCATTCGCATTCCTGCTTGGTCTGGAATTCGCTGTGCAAGCAAGTTCCCTTTGCATCTCTCCCTCTTTTGCCATATGTTTAAACAGTCGTTATGTCTGATCCTTTGTTTCTTGGATTTGATCAGACATATTCTATTCCTAACATTCTGTAGCACCTCTGGATCAAAACTACCAACCCTAGGAAATGATCTCCTATCATCCACTGTCATTTGCACCCATTCATCACAAAAAGCCTCTGCGTGTGGACCATACTTTCCACACATTATCAACTGAGCGGACCCCCTTGGTCATCAGCCTGAACCCTGGCCGCTGAACGTTTCTCGTTTCTCGTTCGCGCGTACACTTGGCTCCCATTGTGGGCTTTCTTTACACAATCCCCAAATGCACAATATGAGAAAATGGTGAAAGTCCTCCGATTTCTCTCACCATCTCCTTCTCCGCTGACAGTACCACGACTCACTCCAATAGTGACCACCGCGTACCTAGTGGGGATCCCTACCAGGACCCTCTGCACTGTAAGTATTGATGTATTAACAGCAATAAATCAACACGCCACCTTTTCAGTGGAGGTTAAAAAAATCAGCCTGATCTTTGTGGTTTCTGTCCACAGGAATTCCACCTGGGAAACATCACCAAGCCTTCCTATGGACATTAACGCAGAATATTTCCTGAGAGAGAGTCAGCGAAAATTCCGTCTACTTTACACAAATCCCGTCTGCGTATGCTCCACACAGCGCTTATGATGACGCAATTGTAAAGAGAACGCAAATGGTATCACGTTGCACCGCGTATCACACACACGTGTGGTTCAATCGCAACGGCCTATAGATACATGTTATCTATATGCCCTACGATCACAGGAGTCGAATTCTACTAGCTGCGCTCCACAGCCGAAGCGTAATACCCAAAAAACCCTTTACTTCAATACTTCATAATCTATACTCTGTCTCGCTCCTCCGCAAGTTTCCTCACTACTTGCGTATTTCTCTTATAACGTAAGATCGCCAGCCTTCACGCCACCAAGCCTCTGCCAACTCAGTGTCTCCACGGGATTCCCGGTTTGGTCATGGGGTTCAATGCATTCACACTTACTTTCAACCCACACTAATACACAAGGTTTTTTTCTGTACAGAAAAATATCACTCCCTTTGATTGATAGCTTGTCCCAGAGGTAGTACACTTTAAACAAAATATTATAATAATCTGCTTTAAAATCGGATAGTTACTTGCTATTGTATAACTATGTTTTCTATCCCGCCTTTAAATTTATTTCTAGTGCGTGGTTACACTTGCGCTCGCTACTTCACGCAACCTTACGTGCTTATGCAACTGTGCGCATTCCTTTGCCACATGCGCGCTCCCATACGTTTACCTCATGTACCGTACCACGTGTACACCGTGCATTCGCAACTCAATATACTACACTTATAACTATCAATGTAAGCAATATTACTACTGCTCACTTACACAATGGGGGTCATTCCGAGTTGTTCGCTATGTTTTTTGTTCGCACAACATATTCGCAGAGTTGCGATAATGTTGTAAAATTGCGAACATCCGCCCCCAACGTAAATTTGCTATTTCGTACGCAGTACTACACAAGGTAGGCGTATGCCAAATTACAACGCAGTAATGCGAATCCAACGTATACGCACAAACTTCTTCGCAAAAATACGATGTCATCTTAGATTTACACATTCCTCTTAAATGTACTAAGGCTTTAGCAAACAAACGCATAGCAATGGTTTTTTGCCACTAATTAAGATGACATCTTGCAATTCAAACTCAACAAGCGACCCTCAATTTAAAAACCAATTAGTGTACTGATTGATTGTGTGCATGACTAATTAAGTCTGCAAAGAATACCTCAAGAACACTTTGTAGGCCTAATTGGACATTACCATGTTTTTTTTTAAAGAAGTGCAAGAGATGTGTAAAGTGTGTCTGACATAAATGTAAATAGCATCATTTTGTGTGGTTGTTTAGTGTGTGAATGTATGTGTTTACATTTTGTATTAAAAATATAACCTACTAACTAACCTAATTTGTATGTAATAAATAAGACTAATTTTTGTTGTTGCTGTTGTTGTTGTTAGGTAACCAATTTTTGCATCGCAATATAATTTAATTTGTAAACATTAAAAACATCACAAGCGCATAATGGAGTAAATAAATTTTTTATTTATTTAACATATTTTTTTTTTGTCAAAAGTTAAATTTTATTTTTATTCAAATTTTGGTTAAATTAATTTTTTCAACACTTCAACTTCGCACAACATGGCCTCCAAATGTGCCTTCATGCGGTCAACGATGACTGCCAGTCTTGTGGGATCTCCAACGGCAGCATCTGCAATGCAGAGTAAAAATGCAAATTAAAACACAACTCACATTACCTATTACTTCACAATTCCACAAAGCACACTTTCATATAAAATGATATACATCATGGATGTATAAAAGACAAAACAGTAGCATACCAACACACAAGCATACTCAGCAATGTTTGTCATAGCAAAACTTAAATGTTTAAAAGTCTACCACACCATGATGTACATTTACTAAGATGGGAGTTATATTTCGGTTGTGATGTTGTCCATAGCAACAAATCACAATCGACTTCTCTTCTAGAAGGTGGGAAATAACTGTAACTTTGTTTTGTTTTGGTTGCTATGGTAAACATCCAATCTTGAATCACACCCCCAAATTAGTACATGTAACCCCATACTGGTCTTCATTCACATCTGTAATGAAGCAGACTTGTTTTTTGTGCAGTTTTGACCAGCATCATCACAATGCATATCAACATCTTCAGAAGGACAACATATCCTAGCATGCCCACACTCCCTGAAAGGCTGCCTTACAAAATAAATAAGGTTAAACTGGTTTTTAAATTTACAATTTGCATTTTGTGATTGTAACTTTCAGAACACAAATCATTGTGTCGTTATGCTGGATAACAAAGTGACTCCTGCGACTTTAGACATAAAATATTGCAACACCCAAGCTCAATTGTTAAAGTAAAAACACACAAAAATTAACACTCTGGTCTAAATGTGTTGCATATAATGTTTCATATCCAAACCGTGTTGTGCATGCAAACCTGTCGACATAGTGATTATCAACCAGATGTAGACACTGTACATATAATGTCCCACACACAAATGTGAATGCATCATCCATACCATGATGAAGAAGACAAGCATTTAACCGAGACAAAAGATTGGCCACTGTAAAACAATTTTTATTTATGATTGTTTGTTGTATATTTATTAATTTAAAAGAAGTAATGTGTCCGAACTTACTTTCCTCTGCCACTTGTCCACCTCCCTCTAGTGCCTCTGGTGCCTCTGCTGCCCATTCAGTCTCAGATGTTGGCTGGCTGGGTGATGGAGGCTGGATGGGGGCTAGGTGCTGGCTGGGGGATGGAGGCTGGAGGGGTGAGGTTGGCTGGATGGGGGATGGGTGCTGGATGGGGGAAGGAGGCAGGATGGGGGAAGGAGGGTCAAATTGTGTGACAGGATGGAAGGGGGAGGTAGTTTCAGAGTGGGTTTGGGAATGATAGGGTGAGGGTGGGGGGGTGTTTTGTTGGGACACAGAGGGTGAGGGGGGCAGAGAGGGGAATTTAGCCAAAGAGTGGGATTGGGCTGGAGAGGGGGATTGGGCAGGAGAGGCTGAGGTGGCTGGAGAGGGGGATTGGGCAGGAGAGGCTGAGGTGGCTGGAGAGGGGGATTGGGCAGGAGAGGCTGAGGTGGCTGGTGAGGGGGACTGGGAAAGAGAGTGGGCTTGGGCAGGAGAGGGTGCTTGGGCAGAAGAGGGGGTGTGGCGTGGAGAGGGGGATTGTGAAAGAGAGTGTGTGTGGGCTGGTGAGGGGGACTGGGAAAGAGAGTGGGCTTGGGCAGGAGAGGGTGCTTGGGCAGGAGAGGGGGTGTGGGCTGGAGAGGGGGATTGGGCCGGAGAGGGGGATTGGGCCGGAGAGGGGGATTGGGCAGGAGAGGGGGTGTGGGCTGGAGAGGGGGATTGGGCAGGAGAGGGGGAGGGTGATCGTGAAGGGGATGGGGATGGAGAATGTTGCTGGGGTTGCCTCCCTGCACCAGCACTTTGCCGTTGTGCTCGCCTTATAATGACATATGTTAATTTAAAAAAAAAAACATTCATTTTGAAGCACAGCATATTCCTATTACTCTGTTCTGTACCATGTTAAAGAGACAGGGGTAACATTACTAAGTTATTAAAATATATTTTATGGTGATGTTGTCCTTATCAAACAATCCTATTCTAACTAAACTTTATTAAATACCTTCTATCCAATAATAACTAGATTCACATTTTTAATTCTAAACAACATCCCCTGTTCAAAAAAACACCCACATTTTTTTAATAAAAAAAAACCATTGAGCAGGTTATTTTGTTCTGTTTTCTGCCTGTGTAGTAATTATGCACAACAACATACAGTCAGTACCATACCTCCCAACATGAGTCTCTCCAGGAGGGACAGAATGTTCTGCTCCGTCACTTCACTCTTAATGTATGATTAACATCACTTGTGCAGAGGAAACTTGCTAATAAAAATTAAGGGACAAATCCCTAAGCAGAGAATTCTGTTCCTCCTGCAAAAGGTCATGTTGGGAGTTATGCATCACTGCTTAACCTACCTACACACACTCATGCTAATTGTAGGAGTGCAAATTTTTGCACTCACACTTAATGAAAGTATGCAAAGGTTATGCGTAAAACCCGTCATGGCACGAAATGTAACTTACTGCGGACACGTATGGTCCGGATCTGTTGGCGTAGCTCCGTCAACAGGTCTGGCGTGCGCCTCCGCAGGTCGCTCCAGCGCCTCTCCAATTGGATGATCTTCCTGCGGCTGCGGATGCGGCTCCTTAACAGGCGGTGGACCTCCGCGTAGGCCTCACGTTTTACCCTATTTGGGACAAATCGCCCTACGCGGCCTACGCGCCGGTCCATCACAGCCACCAGCACGCGGAGCTCCCGCCGGGTGAAGGGTGCTGCACGCATCATGGCAATGGCGTTTTCCTTATTTGGGCATATATTTATAGTGTGTGTTAGCACGTGATTGGTGTAAAATCTATGCTGTCATTACAATAAACTTTATTGATGTCTGCAATGCTGTGAAGAGCAGAGTGGTTAGTTCGCTAGAGCGGAAATACGCAGTCGCGGAAGAGCATGATAAAATTCGAAACTATTCTCACAAAACCCCCCCCACACACACACACACACACACACACACACACACACACACACACACACACACACACACACACACACACTTTGGATTAAATTAACACATAAATCTGTGTACTCACCACATTTTGTGTGATAAATCAGCTGCACAGTCACAAAGTGTCCAACATTTAGTAACATATGTTGTTGGTTAATTATAAAAAAAACAGGATTAGAAAACAAAATAATAAAAAGGACACTATTTAGCAACGTCACATGATTAAATTTAAAAAAATAACATTGTAAGCTTAACATGTTTGTTTTTAAAAAAAAAACACATATTAATATATTCACATACACCCTAAAAATTACACAATGACCTTACAATAGCTACCTAAATTACATCCGAGCAAAATGAGCATAAGCAGACAGTGTTTTTTAGTAATTTCTAAAAGTTTAACAAAATACACTATACCTGAAATATTCTTGCACAATGCTTGCCCTTACTTCACTTCCCCTCCGGGAAACACTCCCCCCACCGAATCTCCGGCCAACCCCTGGCTCCTCATCTGGCAATTCCTCTGTGTGAGGAAGCTCGACGCGACTCCTTACCGCGATGTTATGGAGTATAGCGCACAGGACCACTATTTTACTTGCCATCTCCGGCGAATACATGATGTCGCCACCAGTGCGGTGGAGCACACGAAAACGTCTTTTAAGGACCCCAATTGTGCGCTCCACCAGCTGTCTAGTGGCAGTAAGCGTGGAGTTAAATGCCGTCTGTGGTCCTGGCCTGGGCTTACGGTAAGGAGTCATGAGCCAGGGGGTGCAAGGATATCCACGGTCTCCTGTTTGATGAGAAGATCAAATTAGAATGAGAATATTCTTTAATTTAAAAAATATTGCATTAAAATATGTAAAAAAAACTCACCCAATAACCACATGTCTTGTCGTTGACTTGATCTTAATCTCTGCCATATCCCTGATTGTCTAATGACATAGGCATCATGTGAGTTTCCTGGAAACTTGGCATTCAGGGAAAGGATCTGGAGGGATGGCCCACAAACAACCATTACATTCAGAGAATGAAACAGTTTCCTGTTTCTATAAATTTCTTCATTATGTCTTGGTGGCACAATAGCTACATGTGTGCCATCCACAACCCCAATAACATGTGGGAAGCGACTACCACCTTCCTCAAATTGCCGCTTCACCACATCTAGGGCCCCATCATCCAAAGGCATAGCAATAAATTGCTTCACACGCTTTATGAAAGCCTGGCTGACACGCCGCAGGACCTTACTGAACTGGCCCTGCGACATGCCAATCAGGTCTCCCACAACATGTTGGAATGAACCAGTGGCAACAAAATGTAACACACCAAGGAATTGTGTCAATAGTGGTATTGCTGTAGGATACCGAATTGAAGACTCCAGATCACTCTCTATTATGGAGAGAGTGTCTAGGATTAGATGAGGTGGCAGCCTGTATCTACGCAAAACCAAATCATCTGGCATCCCAAAAAGGAGGACACGGGTATGGAAAATTGGTGGCCTAGCACGCCTCCGTTGCCTTGGTTGATGAGGAGCCGGTTGCGGTTGGCGGGCTGGCAGTAGGGGTGGGAGTGCTTCCGTGGGTTGGGGTGGGAGGGCTTCAGCAGCCAACTTAAAATAAAGGTAAGAATATTGAGAATAAGACAATTAAAAAACACACATTGACATCCATAATCAAAGTAAAAGTGTCTGGGTGTTAACTTACTGCAGGAGCATACGACATTTCTTCTGGAATCAATTACGGACCAAGTATAAATTTTGAAAAAAAAGTGAAAGCACAAATTAGATTTTTGTTTCAAACATAGGTTAACCAAACAAAATCACAATTTGTAAACAAGCCAAACATACACATATAATAAGATCAAAAATATATATTCAAACAACTAAGTAAAAATACTGAAAAATATGTTAAAAGTGTAAACAACATTCTAGACAAAATGGATCCCTTTAGTAGCTATTACAGGCAAGAACAGCCCTACTTTGAGACAAAAAAAAATAAAAAAATAAAAAAAATGTGATTACAAACATAATAAAATCACTTTGAACACACACATACTCCACAACACACAGGCCTAGGGTACTTACCTGCTCAAGAAAGCACCAGTGATTTATTTCTTAGGCAGGGCCAAATAAATCAGGCTAATTTGCCACCAAAAGAAAATTGGATCAAGTCTCCAAAAAGAAATACCTACAAGAGACACACAAGGAGGCTAAGAGCACATATAGACAATTACCACAAAGAGACACAAACACAGGCCTAGGGTACTTACCTGCTCAATAATACAGAAGAGAATTTCTTCTTAGGCAGGGCCAAATAAATCAGGCTAATTTGCCACCAAAAGAAAATTGGATCAAGTCTCCAAAAAGAAATACCTACAAGAGACACACAAAATAATTTAAAAAATTTAAAAATAAAATGTAAAATAAAAAATACAAACAGATATCCTACCAAATACTGAAACACACCTGCATTGCACCAACAAACATACTTGCCTAAATAAAAAATTAATGCAGGAATACTCACAAACGAAACTTCGCATAAAAAACGCACTACGCTGTACATGCTATAAGCTAATAAACGGAAAACTGTATGCTTGACAATGCTAAAATTACTCACTCTGCAAAGTACAAAAGACCACCTTCTAACAACAAACACAGCAACTCCTTTCATCACACACACACTCACAGCGTGCAAACCAGGCCCTTAAATAAGCAGTACAATCAGTAACACTATTAGCATACTGTACACCTGTGTGAATTAACGCGGCGCACGTAGGTATAAATAACCACACACCTGGGCGTACAGACGTCATCTCCAACATGGCTACTCGTGAGGATTTCGCTGCAGAGATGGACCGCATTACGCAGCAGCAGATAGCATTGGCAAAAAAACGCATAGAATGCCAGAGACGAATGCTGGAATCCGCCTCTGCGGATTCGGAAGAGGCAGGACCCAGTACTCAGGAAATTCCAGCTTCTGAGCCCCAACAATTAAGTGGGGATACCCTGGCAGACACACATACTGGGCAAACTGAGGGAGAATCATCATTAGCCACACAAGCACAACATACAGAAGCTGCTAGTGACGAGGAAGATGGTGAGGAGCAACAGGAGCAAAGCTCACAGGCTACCTCCAGAAGAAAAAAAGACAGCCAGCATTCACTAAGAGGGAGTTGCATGTTTTGGTCACGCAGGCCATGTCCAAAATACATAGAGGACCGAAAAACATGGGTGCTGCTATGAAAGATCGCATCTGGAGGGACATCACACATTCTGTGAATGAAGTCGACTCTATCGTCAGAACATCACAGGAAGTTAGACGATGGTAAGTGCATCTTGGCAGTCCATTCTCTGTGCTAAGTAGTCTTAAAAATGTAGTTACATGTGATGTTGTGTATAGCAAACAAAAGCAGAACATGTGTCCTATATATTTATTACCTTAAATAATAATACTCTACCTTGCCCCTATTTTACCAAACATATGTAGTTGGGCCAACTTCAAATCCCGCCTGGAGGGCAAGAGGGCTGCGGAGTGGAATGCCTCAAGGGCTACAGGTGGAGGACCAGCTGTCGCTGTGGAGTTTACAGACTTGGAGGAGATGGCGATGGACTGTGTGAGTTATGAGGAGGGCCAAGGGGTGTCTCATATGGACACGGACCTGCCTGAGATCCTGACGGAACATGACTTTCCTGGTAAGTTTACACACTTATTTGTCTGGTATTTAAACTGTATTACAAAATCAAAAAATAATTCTTTATTGTACTCTTTTCCCACACATTCTTCTATTTGCTTGCCACATAACACAGCACAGGGGGGTGAGCAGTTTGAGTCACAGGAGGGTTATGTGGCTGAGGCTGAGGTGGAGGGACTTAGTGGGTCTGGCAGTGTGGGCCGACAAATCCCACCTCTGCATGTTCCAACTGGCCCCCCCACCCAACCCTCTGCTATCCCGGAGATCCTGCTTGAAATAGCTAAGTATGGTGAGAGCCTAAATGCTTTTCAAGACGGGGTCATCCGGGTGGTAAGCCAGATAGCTGTCCGGCTCACTGAGCACCGAACCAGTGTTGAGCAAGGTGTTGCTCAACTCTGCCAAGGTCTGGCAGAGATCAGGCAGGGACAAGAGCAACTTGCCTCCTCATTCCAAAGCCTTGCAACTAACATCTTGCAAGGGCTCCAGGCCATCGCTGTCTCTCTTGCCCACAGTGGCAGAGAGCCACCCACATCGGCTCCCTCCCCTGCCCCTGCCCAGGAAGAAGATCCCACTGGGCAGGGCCCACGAAGGTCGCTCCGCAGACCAAGCCAAGAAGAACAGCCTCAGGCGGGGAGAAAAAAAAGAAAGTGATGTCTCTCCAGATGGGCAGCACCCATGTTTTTCATGTTGTCTCTATGTTATTTTGGAGTTGCCTTTTGTGGCCAGAATGGCTAACTCCCTCTTAGTGAAATGTATTAATAATGTTTGGAGGTATTGTAGCCTGTGAGCTTTTTTTCTTAAACACCAAAGCCATCTTCCTCTTACTAGTGTGCTATGTACTGATGTGTTTGTGTGGTGGATCCTAATTCTTTCTCAGTTGGCCCAATATATTTGTCTGGCAGGGTGCTTAATATTATTTTTTGGACATCAAATTATCATTTGGTCAGAAGCTGGATTTTTCCCAGTACTGAGTTCTGCTATATCATTTGTGTCAGTGCCATCTGCTTGCTGCTTGGTCCATCTCTGCCTGTGATACTCACCTGTAGCCATGTTGTTTTGATGAAAAAATATATTACTACAGTAATAAAAAAAATAAATAATAAAAACATTGTTGTACTTTATTCAAGGTAATGCATTAGGTAAATCTTAGTTCAAGAAAGATTAGGTAAGCATATAGACACTTGGGGAACAAGGGAACAATCTGCAAATTTTAAAAACAATTGCATCTTTAAAAATCCTACAGGTATGCCTTGCACCACACTTTAATGTCCATATTAATTAAAATGACACAACTCTTTTTTTTATTTTCTATGGGCAACAGGACATCATTTAAAACATTGACAGATATTATAAACAAAGATTAAAGTATCATTTATGCACAAAATTAAGTGTATGCTGCATTATGTTGGTCTAAAAATTTAGAATATACAAACGGCACAGTTTATTTAGGTTAAATGTTGCAGCTTTTTAATTACATTTTTGTTATTTTCACTTGTTTGCATTTGGTAGTCTTACACACATTAAAACCTGCCCTTTACAAAAAAGTTTACACACAAACTTGAACACAAATAACAACCTTATTTGGCAGTGTGACAGATTTATATGTGATTAGAATAAACATGTAATGTGGGTTCAGACAATTGCTGTTTGCTGACTTTCATCTGAGCAGTATTTAACAAGTAATTGGCCAACAGATGAATGTGCTCTCCAATTAACTGCTAATTAGTGCATACACACTTGTAACACTACTTCGCAAATGCTGAGTAACTGCAGACCTACTCTGCTGCTGCGTGAAGATTGCAACGGATTCCTATGTTAGGTTTAACAGCGACAATGTATTTTTGCGAAAAACACGCCTATTGCTAGTTGCATACTCCCACACTGTACGCCCACTTTCACGCCCATGTCGGACCATTGCGAAGTCTCGCCTCTGCCACGCCTCCGCCACTCCCCGTTTTCGTTTCTGAGTAACGTGAGTTTTTTTTTTAGTATTTCTGCACAAGTGTCGTATCGGTGTGCTCGCGCATGCGTATTTACGCTTTTGCGCATGCGCAGTTAGTTGATTTCTTGCCGTTTGCGATGCGATGAATCTCTGCGAAAAACTCGGAATGAGGGCCAATATGCTTTTGTTTCTTACCTAAATGTTTAGGCCAGAACTGCATTTTCTGTTTTTATAATTACTCCCTTAACAAAATACATCAAATATATAACAAATAAACGTATCCGATTTTATACAGATCTATTATGACTATTACAACCTATGGCAACAATGGTGGTCATTCCGAGTTGTTCGCTATGTTTTTCGTTCGCACAACATATTCGCAAAGTTGCGATTATGTTGTAAAACTGCGAACATCCGCCCCCAACGTACAGTTGCTATTTCGTACGCAGTACTACACAAAGTAGGCGTATGCCAAATCACAACGCATTAATGCGAATCCATCGCATACGCACACTCCTCATCGTAAAAATCCGAACTCATCGTAGATTTACGCATTCCTCTTAAATGTGCTAAGGTTTGTGCAAACAAACGCACAGCAATGTTTTTTTTTTCTTAATTTAGATGACACCTTGCAATTCAAACTCAGCAAGCGTCCCTCAATTATAAATCAAATTAGTGTAATAATTGATTGTGTGCATGACCAATTAAGTCTGGAAAGAATACCTCAAGAACACTTTGTAGGCATAATTGGACATTACCATGTTTGTTTTTTTAGAAGTGCAAGAGATGTGTAAACTGTGCCACACATAAATGTAATTAGCATAATTTGGTGTGGATGTTTAGTGTGTGAATGTATGTGTTTAGTTTACATGTTTTTAAAAAAAATAAGCTACTAACTAACCTAATTTGTATGTAATAAATAAGACTTAAACTCGTAATTTGTTTGTGTTTTTTTTGTTAGGTAACCAATTTCTGCTTTGCAATATGCTTTAATATTTTGGCATTAAAAACATCACAAGCGTATAACAGTAAATTAATTTTTTTTATTTTTACAACATTTTTTGTTTAAAGCTTTTTATAAACATATTTTTTTTTTTTTGGTTTAAATTAATTGTGCCAAATTTTTAACTTCGGCCAACATGGCCTCCAAATGTGCCTGCATCCGGGCAACGATGCCTGCCAGGCTTCTGGGATCTCCAATGGCACCATCTGAAATGCAGAGTCAAAATGCAAATTAAAACAAAACTCACATTACCTATTACATCACAATTCCAAAAAGCACACTTTCATATCAAATTATCTACATCATGGATGTATAAATGACAAAACAGTAGCATACCAACACACAAGCATACTCAGCAATGTTTGTCCTTGCAAAATTTCAATGTGTAAAAGTCTACCACACCATGATGTACATTTACTAAGATGGGAGTTATATTTAGGGTGTGATGTTGTCCATAGCAACCAATCACATTCTACTTATCTTCTAGAAGGTGGGAAATAACTGAAACTTTGTTTTTTTTGTTTGCTATGTTCAACATCCAATCTTGAATCACCCCCCCAAATTAGTACATTTAACCCCATACTGGTCTTCATTCACATCTGTAGTGAAGCAGACTTGTCTTTTGTGCTGTTTTGCCCTGCATCATCACACTGCATATCAACATCTTCAGAAGGACAACATATCCTAGCATGCCCACACTCCCTGAAAGCCTGCCTTACTAAATAAATAAGGTCAAACAGGTTTAGAACAAGCAAATAAGCATTTTGGGAGTGTAACTTTCACAACACAAATCATTGTGTTGTTCGGCTGGCTAACAAAGTGACTCCTGCGACTTTTTTTGGAAAATATTGCAATACCCAAGCTCAATTGTAAAAGTAAAACCACACAAAAATGAACACTCAGGTCTAAATGTGTTGCATATAATGTTTCACAAACAAATCTTGTTGTGCAGGCAAACCTGTCGACATAGTGATTAGCAACCAGATGTAGACACTGTACATATAATGTCCAGCACACAAATGTGAATGCATCATCCATACCATGCTGAAAAAGACAAGCATTTAACCTTGTCCAAAGATTGGCCACAGTACAACACTGCATTTATTAGAATGTGTTTTATATTTTTAAAAATTTAAAATAAGGAATGTGTGCGAACTTACTCTCCTCTGCCACTTGGCCACCTCCCTCTAGTGGCTCCGGGGCCTCTGCTGCCCATTCTGTAGGCGACGTTGGCTGGCTGGGGGATGGAGGCTGGATGGGTGAGGTTGGCTGGATGGGGGATGGGGGCTGGATGGGTGAGGTTGGCTGGCTGGGGGATGGGGGCTGGCTGGGGGATGGAGGCTGGATGGGTGAGGTTGGCTGGATGGGGGATGGGGGCTGGCTGGGGGAAGGAGGCAGGATGGGGGAAGGAGGGTCCAATTGGGTGAGAGGATGGAAGGGGGAGGTACTAACAGAGGGTGTTTGGTAATGATAGGGTGAGGGTGGTGGTGTGCTTTTTTGTGACACAGAGGGGGAGGGGGGCAGAGAGGGGAATTGGGAAAGAGAGTGGGCTTGGGTTGGAGAGGGGGTGTGTGCTGGAGAGGGGAATTGGGAAAGAGATTGGGCTTGGCCTGGAGAGGGGGAGTGGTAAAATGAGGCTGAGGTGGCTGGAGAGGGTGAGGTGGCTGGAGAGGGGGTTTGGGCTGGAGAGGGGGATTGGGCTGGAGAGGGGGATTGGACAGGAGAGGGGGATTGGGCAGGAGAGGGGGATTGGGCTGGAGAGGGGGATTGGGCAGGAGAGGGGGATTGGGCAGGAGAGGGGGATTGGGCTGGAGAGGGTGAGGTGGCTGGAGAGGGGGATTCGGTGGGAGAGGTGGAGGGGGAGCCAGAAGGGGATGCTGTTTGGGGATGTGGCTGTTGTGGCCTCCCTGCACCAGCAGCAGCACCTTGCCGTTGTGCTCGCCCTAGAATGACATATGTAATTTTTTGGTTTTAACATATACATTTCAAACATCCGCATATTCATATTACTCAGTTCTGTACCATGTTAAAGATACAGGGGTAACATTACTAAGTTATTAAAATGTTTACACTGGTGATGTTGTCCTTAGCAACCAATCATAATATAATTAAACTTTCTTAAGCACCTTCTATCCGATAATATATAGAATCTGAATGTTTGTTAAAGCCAACATCACCAGTTCACAAAACCACCAACATTTAAAAAAAAAAAACCACTGAGCAGGTTATTGTGTTAAGTTGTGAGCCTGTGTAGTAATTATGCCCAACAACATACAGTCAGTACCATACCTCCCAACATGACCCTCTCCAGGAGGGACAGAATGTTGTGCTCCGTCACTTCCCTCTTAATGTATGATTGCCATCATCTGTGCTGAAACACCTTTATTTACTAAATTAAGTGACAAGTCCAGAAGCAGAGTATTCTGTCCCTCCTGGAGAGGGTCATGTTGGGAGGTATGCAGTACTGCTTGCCCAACCCACACACACTCATGCTTATTGTAAGTGCGCAAATTTTCACACTCTCACTTAGTGAAAGTATGCAAAGGTTATGCGTAAAATCAGTCATGTGCCGAAATGTTACTTACTGCGCCCACGTAGGGTCCGGATCTGTTGGCGTAGCTCCGCCAACAGGTCCAGCGTACGCCTTCGCAGGTCGCTCCAGCGCCTCTCCAGCTGGATAATGGTCCTCCGGCTGCGGATGCGGCTTCTTAACAAGCGGCGGACCTCCGCGTAGGCCTCGCGCTTTACCCGATTTGGGATAAAGCGCCCTACGCGGCCTACGCGGCGGCCCATCACCGCCACCAGGACGCAGAGCTCATGCCATGTGAAGGGTTCAGCACGCATCATGGCAATGGCGTTTTCCATATATGGGCATATATTTATAGTGTGTGTTGGCATTTGATTGGTGTAAAATCTGTGCTGTCATCTAAATTAACTTTATTGATGTGTGCATTGAATAAACTTTATTGCTGTCTGCAGTGCTGTGAAGAGCAGAGGGGTTATTTCACGAAAGCGGAAATTCGCAGTCGCGGAAGAACATGATAATAAAAGAAACTACCCTCACAATTACACACACACACACACACACACACACACACACACACACACACACACACACACACACACACACACATTTTTAATCAAATATTTGTGACAATCTGTGTACTCACCACATTTTGGAGGAACAATCAGCTGCACAGTCAGAAATTTTTCCACATTTAGTATCATATGTTGTGTATTTGGTTTTGAAAACAGGATGAGTATTAAAAAAAAAAACATTTTAACAACGGTAAAATATTTTAAAAACAAAAAAAAACATTGTAAGGTTAACATGTTTGAATATTTACAGAAACAACTAATAATATATTCACAGACACCAAAACAATTACACAATGAACTTTCAAAAGCTACCTAAATGACATGAGAGCAAAATGAACATAAACATACAGTGACTTAGTGTTTTATTTTTTAAATTATTTAAAAAACACTATACCTGAAATATTCCCGAACAATGCGTGCCCTTACTTCGTTTCCCCTCCGGGAAACACTCCCTCCACCGACTCTCCGCCCAACCCCTGGCTCCTCATCTGGCAATTCCTCTGTGCGAGGAAGCTCAACGCGACTCCTTACAGCGATGTTATGTAGAATTGCGCACAGGACCACAATTTTACTTACCATCTCCGGCGAATACATGATGTCGCCACCAGTGCGGTGGAGCACACGAAAGCGCCCTTTAAGGACACCAATCGTGCGCTCCACCAGCTGTCTGGTGGCAGTAAGCGCAGAGTTAAATGCCGTCTGTGGTCCTGGCCTGGGCTTACTGTAAGGAGTCATGAGCCAGGGGGTGCAAGGATATCCACGGTCTCCTGTTTGATGAGAAGAAAAGAAAATAATTAGAATGTAATTTTTTTTTAAATTATTGTAAGTAAAAAAAAAAAACACTCACCCAATAACCACATGTCTTGTCCTTCCATCGATCTTAATCTGTGCCATATCACTGATTGTCTAATGACATGGGCATCATGGGAGTTCCCCGGGAACTTAGCATTCAGGGACAGGATCTGGAGGGATGGCCCACAAACAACCATTACATTCAGAGAATGAAACAGGTTCCTGTTTCTATAAATTTCTTCATTATGTCTTGGTGGTACAATAGCTACATGTGTGCCATCCACAACCCCAATAACATGTGGGAAGCAACTGCCACCTTCCTCAAATTGCCGCTTCACCACATCTAGGGCCCCAACATCCAAAGGCATAGCAATAAATTGCTTAACGCGCTTAATAAAAGCCTGGCTGACACGCCGCAGGACCTTACTGAACTGGCCCTGCGACATGCCAACCAGATCGCCAACAACATGCTGGTATGAACCAGTGGCCACAAAATGTAACACAGCAAGGAAATGTGTCAATGCTGGTATTGCTGTAGGATACCTAATGGATTGTTCTAGATCACTCTCTATTATGGAGAGAGTGTCTAGGATTAGATGAGGTGGTAGCCTGTATCTGCGCACAACCACATCATCAGGCATCCCAAAAAGGAGGACACGGGTACGGAAAATTGGTGGCCTAGCACGCCTCCGTTGCCTTGGATGATGAGGAGCCGGTTGCGGTTGGAGGGCTTGCAGCGGTTGGGGTGGGAGTGGTTCGGTGGGTTGGGGTGGGAGGGCTTCAGCTGCCACATGAACGGACATCACCAACTTAAAATGAAGATAAGAATCATTTTTAAAAAATGTATCATAAAAAAAAACATTGTCAGCCATAATCAAGTGTATGGGTGTTAACTTACTGCAGGAGCATACTCCATTTCTTCAAAAACAAAATACGGGTCCAAAACACAAAATTGGAAAAAAACTAAAAAATTCCTTTAGCTAATTATTACAAACATAGGTTAACATCACAAAACAAAAAGTATTTGAGATTTCAAACATACCCATATAATAACTGACACAATATATATTCAAACAACTAAGTATGAATAATGTAACTTAGTTTGTTACTTAAAAAAACCTTTTTTGCAAAAAAGGGGGTCCTTTAACAGCTAATACAGCAAAATCAGGCCGACTTTGTCAAAAGTAAATGCTTTGAAAACCAAGAAATAACACCTACAAGATAGAGAAATGGCCAATCAAAAATAAGATACACACTTGCTACAAACACACTACAGGACACAGAGGGATAGGCTACTTACCTGGTCAATCAATGAAGTGACAAATTTATTAGAAAAAAGAACAAAAAATCAGCCAACTTGGTCAAAATCAAAATATGGATCCAAAATCCAAAACTGACACACCTACAAGAGACACAGAAGGAGTCTAAGATATCATATAGACAATTACAACAAACAGCAACACACACAGGGATAGGCTACTTACCTGGTCAATCAATAAAGTGACAAATTTATTAGAAAAAAGAACAAAAAATCAGCCAACTTGGTCAAAATCAAAATATGGATCCAAAATCCAAAACTGACACACCTACAAGAGACACAGAAGGAGTCTAAGATATCATATAGACAATTACAACAAACAGCAACACACACAGGGATAGGCTACTTACCTGGTCAATCAATGAAGTGACAAATTTATTAGAAAAAAGAACAAAAAATCAGCCAACTTGGTCAAAATCAAAATATGGATCCAAAATCCAAAACTGACACACCTACAAGAGACACAGAAGTAGTCTAAGATATCATATAGACAATTACAACAAACAGCAACACACACAGGGATAGGCTACTTACCTGGTCAATCAATGAAGTGACAAATTTATTAGAAAAAAGAACAAAAAATCAGCCAACTTGGTCAAAATCAAAATATGGATCCAAAATCCAAAACTGACACACCTACAAGAGACACAGAAGGAGTCTAAGATATCATATAGACAATTACAACAAACAGCAACACACACAGGGATAGGCTACTTACCTGGTCAATCAATGAAGTGACAAATTTATTAGAAAAAAGAACAAAAAATCAGCCAACTTGGTCAAAATCAAAATATGGGTCCAAAATCCAAAACTTACACACCTACAAGAGACACAGAAGGAGTCTAAGATATCATATAGACAATTACAACAAACAGCAACACACACAGGGATAGGCTACTTACCTGGTCAATCAATGAAGTGACAAATTTATTAGAAAAAAGAACAAAAAATCAGCCAACTTGGTCAAAATCAAAATATGGATCCAAAATCCAAAACTGACACACCTACAAGAGACACAGAAGGAGTCTAAGATATCATATAGACAATTACAACAAACAGCAACACACACAGGGATAGGCTACTTACCTGGTTAATCAATGAAGTGACAAATTTATTAGAAAAAAGAACAAAAAATCAGCCAACTTGGTCAAAATCAAAATATGGATCCAAAATCCAAAACTGACACACCTACAAGAGACACAGAAGGAGTCTAAGATATCATATAGACAATTACAACAAACAGCAACACACACAGGGATAGGCTACTTACCTGGTCAATCAATGAGTGACAAATTTATTAGAAAAAAGAACAAAAAATCAGCTAACTTGGTCAAAATCAAAATATGGATACAAAATCCAAAACTGACACACCTACAAGAGACACAGAAGGAGTCTAATAAATCAAACAAACTGTGTGAACAATATAACATACACACTGTAAAGTACAGGTAAGAAATAAAAACATATGGCATACTAAACCATTTAAATATCAAACAGATATCCTCCAAAATACATAAACCCAGTTCCATTGCACCACCATACATACTTGGCTTGATAATTGACTAATGTAGGAATACTCTCAAAAGAAACTTAGCAAAAAAAACGCACTACGCTATACAAAATGTTTAAAGCGAATAAACGGACATCTGTCTGCAAGACAATGCAAAAATTACTCACTGCAAAGTTGAACCAAAGACGACCACCTTCGAAGATAACACACAGCAGTTTTTAACATCATACACCCACTCACACAGGCTGCAAACAAGGCACTTAAATAAGCAGTACAATAAGTCACACAATTAGCATAATTTACACCTGTGTGAATTTTCGCTGCGCACGTAGCTATAAATACCTACACACCTGTGCGAACAGACATGTCATTAGCAACATGGCTACTCGTGAGGATTTGGCAGCAGAGATGGACCGCGTGCAGCGGCAGCAGGCCGCATTTGCACAAAGACAAATAGCATTGCGTCGGCAAATGCTGGAATCCGCCTCTGCGGATTCTGAAGAAGCAGGACTCAGTACTAGAGACATTCCACCTTCTGATACCCAGCAGTTAGGAGGGGTTACCCTGCCAGACAGACAGACTGGGGAAACTGAGGGAGATTCAGCATTAGCCACACAACCACAACATACACAAGCAGCTAGTGATGAGGAAGATGGTGAGGAGGAACAGGAACAAAGCTCACAGGCTACTTCAAGGCGAAAAAAAAGGCAGCCCGCATTCACTAAGAGGGAGTTGCGTGTTTTGGTCACACAGGCCATGTCAAAAATACATAGAGGACCAAAAAACATGGGTGCTGCTACCAAAGATCGAATCTGGAGGGACATCACTCATTCTGTGAATGAAGTCGGCTCTATAGTCCGAACATCACAGGAAGTTAGACGACGGTAAGTGTATATTGGCAGTCCGTTATCTGTGCAAAGTATTCTTAAAAAGCAAGTTACATGTGATGTTGGCTATAGCAACCAAATGCAGAACATGTGTCCTATATATTAGATATGATGTCTATAGCAACCAAATGCAGAACATGTGTCCTATATATTAAAGCTGGAATTTATTTTTAAAATATACCTTGACCCTATTTTTCCTAATATATGTAGTTGGGCCGACTTCAAATCCCGCCTGAAGGGCAAGAGGTCTGCGGAGTGGAATGCCTCAAGGGCTACAGGGGGCGGACCATCTGTCGCTGTGGAGTATACAGAGTTGGAGGAGATGGCGATGGACTGTGTCAGTTATGAGGAAGGGACAGGGGTGTCTTATATGGATACGGACCTGCCTGAAATACTGACGGAACATGACTTGCCAGGTAAGTTTACACACATATTTGTATTGTTTAATTGTTTTTGTTACAAAAGTCTCATATTGTTTTTTTTTACTCTTTTTCCACACATTCTTCTATTTGCTTTGCACATAACAGCACAGGGGGGTGAGCAGGTAGAGTCACAGGAGGGTTATGTGGCTGAGGCTGAGGTGGAGGGACCTAGTGTGTCTGGCAGTGTTGGACCCCAAATCCCACCTATCCAGGTTCCAACTGGCCCCCCCCACCCAACCCTCTGCTATCCCGGAGATCCTGCTTGAAATAGCTAGGTATGGTGAGAGCCTAAACGCTTTTCAGGACAGGATGATCCGGGAGGTAAGCCAGATAGCTGTCCGGCTCACTGAGCACAGAACCAGTGTGGAGCAAGGTGTTGCTCAACTCTGCTAAGGTCTGGCAGAGATCAGGCAGGGACAAGATCAACTTGCCTCCTCATTCCAAAACCTTGCAAATAACATCTTGCCATGGCTCCAGGCCATCGCTGTCTCCCTTGCCCACAGTGGCAGAGAGCCAGCCACATCGGCTCCCTCCCCTGCCCCTGCCCAGGAAGAACATCCCACTGGGCAGGGCACACGAAGGTCGCTCCGCAGACCAAGCCAAGAAGAACAGCATCAGTCGGGAAAAAAAAAAAGAAAGTGATGTCTCTCCAGATGGGCAGCACCCATGTTTTTCATGTTGTCTCTATGTTTTTTTTTGTGTTGGCTTGTGTGGCCAGAATGGCTAACTCCCTCTTAGTGAAATGTATTATTTCTGTTTTTATATATTGTAGCCTGTGAGCTTTTTTTCCTGTACACCAGAGCCATCTTCCTCTTCCTAGTGTGCTGTGTATTATTGTGTTTGTGTGCTGGCTCCTGAATCTTTCTCAGTTCCCCAAATATATTTGTCTGGCAGGGTGTTTACACCATATTATTTATTTGCATTAAAATTATTATTTTGTCAGAAGATGGAGTTTCCCTAGTACTGAGTTCTGCTATGTCATTTGTGTCAGTGGCATCTGCTTGCTGCTTGGTCCATCTTTGCCTGTGATACTCACCTGTAGCCATGTTGTTTGGATCACTAAATATATTACAGCAGTAATAAAACAAAAAAACAAAAAAAAGTTTGTGTACTTTATTAAAGTAAATGCATTATGTTAATCTTAGTCCAGGAAAGTTTAGCAAAGCATATAGACACTTGGGGAACAAGGGAACAATCCGAAAAAACATACAAGCATTGCATCTTTAAAAATGCACCACACTTTAATGTCCATATTATAAAAATAGTCACAACTCAGGTTTTCTTTTACTATGGGCAACAGGACATAATTTTAAACATTGTCAGATATTCTAACCAAAGATAAAAGTTTTATTTAAGTAAAAAATGCACTTAACAAGAATGTTTATCCAAAAACTTGACTCACAATAAAAACCTTATTTGGCAGCGTTACAGATTTATAGGTGCTTAGAATATACATGTAATGTGTCCACACAATTGCTGTTTGCAGTACTTCAGCAGAGCAGTGTTTAGCAAGTAATTGGACAACAGATGAATGGCATCTCCAATTAACTGCTAATTATTGCATACACACTTGTAACACTACTTCGCAAATGCAGAGTAACTGCAGACCTACTCGGCTGCTGCGTCAAGATTGCGAGGAATTGCTATGTTAAATTTAACATCGAAAACGCATTTCTGCAAAAACACGCCTACTGCTAGTTGCATACTCCCACACTAGACGCCCACTTTTACGCCCATGTCGTCAGATTGCGAAGTCGCGCCCCTGTCACGCCTTCGCCACCCCCTGTTTTCGTTTCTGTGTAACGAGCAGTTTTCTTTGTAGTATTTCTGCACAAGTGTCGTATCGCTATGCTCGCGCATGCATATTTCCGCTTTTGCGCATGCGCGTTTAGTTGATTTCTTCCCGTTTGCGATGCGATGATTCACTGCGATCAACTCGGAATGAGGGCCAATATGTGAGAGTGTATGCAAACTATCAGTGTGCTTTGTGCGTGCTTTCGAGACAAAAATTACATACAAAAGAAAGTAAATGGCTTTTCCCTGTTTTCCCTCGGTTCGCACCAGCACCTCTAAGACTATACAGAACAGACGTGGTCTAACAACATTAGATAGTTTTAAACACAATACAAAATTATTTAAGATGCGTCAGACCAAAGTCTGTTAGGCACTGCAAGTCGTGAGTTTGTGGTGAACTGGATGAGCCACCAACTGTTAAGTTCGTTTAACTTACAGGGAAATGCTATACCTTATAATAAAATGGTTTGGGCCGCTGCGGCCGTTGAATGCTGACAATACCCCTACGACGTGAATGCACGTTGCGTATGCACGCCGATACGCTATGCGCACTGTACAGCGACACGTGTGCCTGAATACACTTCTATACTCAAACAAGAATAGAATGCGACACCAGTTGTATATGTTATTTTGTGGTCCAACGCAGCAACAAATATTTACTAAAAGTGGATACAACAATATTACAAGAGAAGAGCTACAACCAATAGCACATACATTTGTTCGCCTGCGCCTCCCGGATCCGGTCCTCAGTCAGTCTTAGCAAGATGACCTTCAAAGAATAGACTGAGACCAGCCAGGAGGCCCTGCTTTTATACAATAGTTTAAAACGTAATACAAAGGAAACTGTAAGCTCTTCTTTCATAGGTCAAAGGGCTAGTCATTTACAGTACATGAGGGGTCATAGGTTGGTTTGAATAGGTGGGCGATGCTTGGTTCAGGTGTACTTGCAGATGTCCTCTACTGGGTTTCCGACGAATATTAGGAGTACAGTAATTACAGTGAGATATGAATATTGTATTCCTGCACATATCTAAGTGCAGGAGTATGCTATAATCTGCAAACTGCGATCGTAGTGTAGCCCTTGAAATACTGTACATCTGGATACCAAACATTATGTCCTAACCTAATTCTGTCCCCTCACACCCTGTAAATTTGAAAATATTGTTCTATTTCTGAAGTAAATGTAACTTGCTGGTGTGGTGTGTGTAGACTATGTGTAAATTATGCACTATGTGGATAAAATATCAGATATGTCTTTGTGGCTTTTCTATGCGAATGCGTATGCCACTGTATTTACTCATACCACGCGCTAATACGCAGGGCTTCATGAGCCAATGTACGCAGCGTGCAGGTATGTGCACGCACGGCAGAACAAGCACACGCACGGAGGCCACTCTGTGTGGTGTTTGCACGTGTTGGATGTGGGTATATTTTCGACTTCGACAGGAGGTAATGTGATAGGCTATTGTCTGAGGAATACTGTATTTTTGTAATTATTGGGACCCTATAATTGAAGATGAGTGCATCCAGAGATGTCAGTCTAGCAATAAGGCAGCATTTGACAGACATCCTTGAGTGATTACCACTCATTAGTGGGTAAGGTCTTAAACCAAATGGAATGTTGGATGTGCTCACAGGTACCTCTAAGTCCAAATAATGCAGGGTTAGTGCCATATTCTTTAGAGTTCGCTGAGGTACTTGAATAAAACGGAAAGGGGGGGGGGGGGGGACCGGTGGACAAGGAATATAATATAACTAGACCCCCTAGTCTTAAGATCCACCAGTACCATAGATAAATCCCTGGTATATTTAAATCTCACCAATTTCAGGAAACCAGTAAATTGGGAGGTAATCAGGAACAATCAGACAATGGCTATTCACACATAGCAGATAAAGAGCTCATTAATATAAGTGGAAGAAAGGTTTATGAATGGCTCTCCCTGAACTCCGAAGGTTTATGTTATCTAGGAAGGACACTACTAATAACCCTTGTTCATTGATGAAACAGACCTAGCATACGATCCAGAAATGGAAACAATGTTCAGGGAATGATAGGAATATATATCATGAAAATTTTATATATCTCTTTCACGATTTGTTTGTGTTTTCTCCCTCTACCCAGAAAAACCTCTATCGAATCTGAACATCAGTGTGCAAAGACGTAGGTACATGTATGTGTGAAACGTTTGTTCAAATCAGACATCATATGCCATAGCACTGTCCCAGCATACTCTATAGGTTGAATGTCTTCCCACACACAACCAGTGGTCCAGTAACCGCCGAGTGCACCTAAAGGATGTCCTGTCCTCCTCCCTGTCTTCCCCAAATATGGTCAATGTCTGATTTGCGAAATTAATACATATGTGTGTCTAGGTCACCGATTATTGTTTGAAATATTTTTCTTCTGTTAATAATTTATGGCAGTTATTGTTTACCTCCAAAGGATGGACTGTCGAAGTCAAAAATATTACATACAGTAAACATACAAACTCCACACAGATGAGTCGCTGTGCGTGTGAATACGCGCAGCGTGCACAGTGATATATGGTAGCATATGCACTCACACAGACATGCCACAAAGATATATTCAACACATATTTTATACCACACATAAATTAAAAATGTTAAGCACTAGACATTATAATGTTTTAAATTATACATTAGAGTATAACATCATGTATATGTATTATTGGAACAGAACAAGAAAAACGTGTCATGCTTGGTGTCAAAGTAATCAGAGGAATGTGTGGATTAATTTGATACCTGTGGTTAAATTGTAGCTCATTGCAACAATAAGTTATGATTAAATGTAGGAATATGAAGCCACATTCAAATGAGAACAAAATACATTCCTGCATCTTCAAGGCTGCACATTGCTTGCATATGAACTGACCAATGACACATCATGAATGAGAAAGTTCCCTCCCCTGGACCATTAACAGAAGACTCAGTCCCAGACCTGTACTCCCCCAATATACTCAGTGTATAGGTGACTACAAGCACAAGAAGGTCTGTTTTGCAAGGTTGCAGTTCCAGTTGCTATTTGTTTTTGTTGTGAGAGAGATATGGGACCTCATTCCGAGTTGTTCGCTCGCTAGCTGCTTTTAGCAACATTGCACACGCTAGGCCACAGCCCTCTGGGAGTGTAGCTTAGCTTAGCAGAATAGCGAACGAAAGATTAGCAGAACTGCTACTAAATAATTATTTGGAGTTTCTGAGAAGCTCCAGACCTACTCACAGATTGCGATCAGCTCAGTCCGTTTAGTTCCTGGTTTGACGTCACAAACACACCCTGCGTTCGGCCAGCCACTCCCCCGTTTCTCCAGACACTTCCATGTTTTTCCCTGACACGCCTGCGTTTTTAGCACACTCCCAGAAAACGCTCAGTTACCACCCAGAAACGCCCCTTTCCTGTCAATCATACACCGATCAGCAGTGCGACTGAAAAGCGCCACAGGATCCACAGCAAAACTGCTAAGTTTTTAGTTAAATAACTAAGCGCATGCGCCCTGCATGCCTTGCGCATGCGCAATTAGCAACAAATAACAGCATAGCGAAAATCGGCAACGAGCGAACAACTCGGAATGACACCCATGGAGCGGAGTGTGCATTGAGCAAATATGGTGAAGTATGCTGTGGCTGTAACTGTATGGATTCTTTTGTAACTATCTGCTTCTTGTGTAATTGTAACCATGTAACCATATATATACTGTACATGTGATATATTGTATACATATCCTTTTAATATCAAATATATACATCAATGAGCGTTGGAACTCAGACAATGTGTGCGAGTGCTTGTTTTCTCTTAAGGAATATAGTGTTTGCGATGTACAGCGCACTTTTATCGTATATGGTAAAAAGATGCGCCTTGCGTCCGCTGCATATATTAACACAGCATTTTAAATGTTTATTAGAAATCAATCTGAAATTCACAGTCAGCGCTGATAGGGGGTCTCTCTTTATATTAATCGCTGTGTGTGGGTTGGCTCCAATCTCTGTGTCTCTCTTGCCCTTCTTGGGGGTGAAACTCTGTCTAGCCTCCCCTGTGTGTGTGGAGTGTTTGGTGTCTCCATTTAGCTATGTCCGTGGACTCTGTGTCATATGCTGCAGAGGATATGTCCTCTCAGTATGATCTCATTCCATGTAATCAGGATTGCACTGTTGTAGCGCAGATCCCAGCAAGGGAGTCGGAATGGTTATCATCTATCAAATCTATGATTACTCAGATTTCTACTAGGGTTGCACAGAATAAATTTGCAACTTAGGTTTCTCTTACATCCTAGAGGATGCTCGGGTCCATTTTAGTACCATGGGTATAGACAGTTCCGCAGGAGCCTTCGGAACTTTTAGACTTTTCAACAGTGTGAACTGGCTCCTCCCTCTATGCCCCTCCTCCAGACCTCAGTTTAGAAAATGTGCCCAGGAGACTGGCTGCACATCAGTGAAGCTCTACTGAGTTTTGCTGAAAAAGACTTTGTTAGGTTTTTTATTTTACAGGAAAGGTGCTGGCAACAGCTTCCCTGCTTCGTGGGACTTAGGGGGGGAAGTAGGAACCACCTTCTCAGTTAGTTTAATGGCTCTGTTTCCGCTGACAGGACACCATGAGCTCCTGAAGGGTACTGAACACAGCCCTTGCCTGGCTGCTGCTCACACCCACAGCACTGCCGCCACCCCCTAACAGAGCCAGAAGTCAGAAGGATGGTGAGTATTAACTGGAGACCTGCAGAGAGGGGCCCTCTGATCATCATGGCGGCATAAAGGTACCAGCGCAGCGTGAGACGCTGTGCAGCAACATGTCTCTCAGCACAGGGTGCAGGGCGCGGGGGGGGAAGGGGGGTGCGCTCTGAGGGACATGATAAATCCTTACTCTCACTGGCAAAATGTACATACATGTGATCCGCTGGTGTACACTACCCCCGCCAGTATAAATATTACTGTGGCTGAACCGCGCCATTACAGGGGGCGGGGCTTCACCTCAGAATTGCTTGTAACACTCATTTGGCGCCATTTTCTCCTCACAGAGACGCCGGAGCGCTGATCCTACAGGCTGCTTCTCCTCACACATCGCTGATACAAGTACCTGGGTGTTATAGAAGGGGAGGGGAGCACATCATTTATTGAAGTCTGCGGGCTTCACATTGCATATAAAGCGCTGTTTTGGTATATATGTATATTCATTGTATGTAATACATATAGGGCGTGTGGTGTGGACTGGCAATTCCCTCTGGGTCCCACTGACAGACTTTAGTGTAGGTCTGTCCCCATTAGCCCCTCGTGTGTGTGAGTGGTGTGACTGTACACGTGTGTACCATGTCTAGAGAAAGTAGTTCCCCAGAGTCACAAGAGTGTTCTGAGCCTGTGTCGGTGAGAAAGCTGCAGAGTAATATGGCTAAACTAGCAAGGAAATTCTCTGAGTCTGAAGAACAG
This sequence comes from Pseudophryne corroboree, assembly GCF_028390025.1. Classification (NCBI taxonomy): domain Eukaryota; kingdom Metazoa; phylum Chordata; class Amphibia; order Anura; family Myobatrachidae; genus Pseudophryne; species Pseudophryne corroboree. The sequence continues at coordinate 686,078,037 of NC_086444.1, forward strand.
ACAAAACATTGGAGACAGTCTGTAGAAGATGCTTTATTTGCTGATTCACCTACAACATCCACTCGGGACCCTCCATTTCCCAGAAAAGGTCCCTGGCCCAAATTATGCAAAGGGACAGTGACACAGCTTCCGACACTGATGTCGAGGGGGGTAGATCCCAAACTGGCTAAGAGCATTCAATGTATGATAGTTGCTATAAAAGAGGTATTGGAATTTCCTGACACAACACCTCCACCTGAGGAAAAAGATTATTTTAAATTAAATAAAAAAAAGGTGGTGACTTTTCCTCCGTCTAAGGACTTAAATACCTTTTTCGAGGAATCCTGGGCTAACCCGGAAAAGAAATTTGCTCTCCCTAAAAGGTTGCAGATAACTTGATTGTTAATATTGACTTGGTCGATAAAGATGACATGCTGCAGATTCTAGGTCATATCAAAGACTCTGCAGGCTACTTGGTTGAGGCTATGAAGGACATAGGCTTACTGGGCTCACGGGCCTCTGCTATGTTGATTTCAGCCCGCAGGGCACTCTGAATCCGTCAATGGAATGCTGACGCAGAATCCAAAAGAAATATTGAGGCGCTGCCTTACAATGGTGAGGCCCTCTTTGGAGAGAAACTAGATGCCATGATATCAACTACTACATCTGGCTTGTCAGCATTTCTGCCGTCGGCAGCTGCACTGGCTAAAAAAGTATATCATTCTCATACTATGCAGTCCTTTCGACCCGACAAGTACAAAAAGGCTAAAACTACCCCTTTTTTCACAGGAAAGGGGAGAGGAAAAAGTAGAAATCCTACAGCACCCTCAGGCTCCCAGGAGCAGAAGTCAGCAACTACTTCTGCAAAAGCCACAGCATGACGCTGGGGCTCCTGTGCGGGAGTGCGATCGGGTGAGGGCACGTCTACTATTTTTCAGCCAGGTCTGGCTTCGCTCAGACCTGGATCCTTGGATTTTACAGATAATATCCCAAGGTTACAAGTTGGAATTTCAAGACCTTCCACCATGCCGATTTTTCAAATCAGCCTTGCCTGTTTCTTCTCAAGATAGCACAAATGTCCTGAACGCAAAACACAAATTATGTCAAGACAAAGTAATTGCCTTGGTTCCTGCCAAACAAAGGAACCAAGGCTTTTATTCGAGCCTGTTTGTGGTACCAAAGCCAGATGGCTCGGTCATACTGACTTTAAACCTAAAATCTGTGAATCTTTATTTGAAAAGATTCAAATTCAAGATGGAATCCTTGAGAGCAGTGCTTTCCAGCTTGGAAGAAAAGGAATTTCTGGTGTCAGTGGACATCAAGGATGCTTACTTGCATGTCCCCATTTACCCGCCACATCAAGCATACCTGAGGTTTGCAGTTCAGGATTGCCACTGCCAATTCCAGACATTACAGATCGGGCTCTCCACGGCTCCGAGAATATTCACCAAGGTGATGGCGGAGATGATGGTTCTCCTTCGTAAACAAGGAGTCAACATAATTCCATACCTCGACGATCTCCTCATAAAAGCGAAATCCAGGGACAAGATACTTCAGAACATAGCATTATCCCTGAAGGTGCTTCAACAGCACGGTTGGATCATCAACTTTCCAAAATCCCAGTTGGAACCGACAATGAGACTATAATTTTTGGGAATGATACTGGACACCGAGGTACAGAGAGTATTTCTACCGGTGGAAAAGGCTCAGGAGATCCAGAGCATGGTCAAACAACTTTTGAGACCAAGAACAGTATCAGTTCATCAATGCATTTGCCTGTTGGGGAAAATGGTAGCGGCTTACGAGGCGCTACAATATGGCCGATTCCATGCCAGGGTCTTCCAGTGGGACCTACTGGACAAGTGGTCAGGGTCGCATCTCCACATGCATCAAAGGATAATCTTGTCAGCGAAAGCCAGAATTTCTCTCCTGTGGTGACTACAAATTTCTCACCTCCTGGAGGGACGCAGGTTCGGGATTCAGGCCTGGATCCTGGTAACCACGGATGCAAGTCTCCGAGGATGGGGAGCAGTCAAGCAAAGAGAAAGCTTCCAAGGAAGATGGTCAAGTCAAGAAACTCGCCTTCACATAAACATTCTGGAGTTGAGAGCTGTGTACAACAGCCTTTATCAAGCGGCACACCTTCTTCAAGATCGTCCCATACAGATCCAGTCAGACAATGTAACGGCAGTAGCTTACATAAACCGTCAAGGCGGAACAAAAAGCATAGCGGCAATGGCAGAGGTGACAAAGATACTCCTCTGGGCAGAAAGACATGCAAAAGCTCTGTTGGCAATTTTCATTCCGGGAGTGGACAACTGGGAAGCAGACACGATCTCCATCCAGGAGAATGGGACCTCCATCCAGAAGTCTTTGCAGAGGTAAAAAGTCGTTGGGGCGTTCCTCAAGTGGACATGATGGCATCTCGTCTCAACAAGAAGCTTCCAACATACTGTTCCAGGTCGAGAGACCCACAAGCAATAGCAGTGGATGCACTGGTGACCCAGTGGGTGTTTCAGTCGGTGTATCTGTTCCCTCCACTTCCACTTGTTCCAAAAGTTCTCAAGACCATCAGAAGAACAAGAGTTGGAGCAACTCTCATTGCTCCAGACTGGCCAAGGAGGGCCTGGTATCCAGATCTTCAAGAGTTATTATTGGAAGATCCTCAGCCTCCTCCTCTTCGCGAGGACGCAGGGGCCGTTAGTTTATCAGGACTTACCGAGGCTGCATTTGACGGCATCGCTGTTGAGCACCAGATCCTAGCCCATAAGGGTATTCCCAATGAAGTCATTCCCACCCTTATTCTGCCCAGGAAAGGGGTAACGTCCAAACATTACCGTCGTATTTGGAGAAAATATGTATCTTGGTGTGAATCCAAGAAGTCTCCTGCGGTGGAGTTTCAATTAGGACGACTTCTCCTATTTCTACAGGCGGGCATGGATTCTGGATTGAGATTAGGATCTATCAAGGTTCAGATCTTGGCCTTGTCAGTTTTCTTTCAAAAACAATTGGCTTCTCTTCCTGAGGTCCAGACGCTCGTAAAGGGGGTTCTGCGCATCCAACTGCCCTTTGCGCCTCCTGCGGCGCCATGGGATCTTAATGTGGTATTGCAGTTCCTTAAATCGTACTGGTTTGAACCTCTACAAGATGTACAGTTGAAGTTTCTCACTTGAAAAGTGGTCATGCTATTGGCCTTGGCCTCAGGCAGACAGGTGTCTGAGTTGGGAGCTCTCTCAAACAAGAGTCCTTACTTAATATTTCATGAAGATAGGGCTGAACTGAGAACACATCAGCACTTTCTTCCGAAGGTTGTGTCTTCTTTTCATATCAACCAACCGATGGTGGTGCCAGTGGCTTCTGACACCTCAGCCGTCTCAAAATCCTTGGATGTCGTCAGAGCGTTAAGGATTTATGTTGCAAGAACGGCTACGATAAGGAAAACAGAATCTTTGTTTGTCCTCTAGGACCCCAACAAGATTGGGGGTCCTGCTTCTAAGCAGACTATTGCGCACTGGATCAGGGGTACCATTCAGCACGCTCATTCCACGGCAGGATTGCCGTTACCGACTTTGGTAAAAGCCCACTCTACAAGGAAAGTGGGTTCGTCCTGGGTGGCTGTCCAGTACTGGGAGCTTTGGTATATCCTTATGGTACTAAAAATGGACCCCAGCATCCTCTAGGACGTAATAGAAAATAGGATTTTAATCACCTGCTGGTAAATCCTTTTCTCGTAGTCTGTAGAGGATGCTCTTTTTTCCTGCTGATTACGTTTATATTTTTGCACATTTTTTCATGTGTTCAGATGTTGACAGCTGTTGCTGTTGTGTTATGCATGCTGGTTGGCATGACTTATGTTAAAGGCCATGTTAGCCGACATGTTGTATATGGATGGTGTAGCCGGTGTGAATCTCACCACATGTTTAATAGTAATTCCTCTCTCGAGAATGTCTGTCTCCTCGGGCTCAGTTCCTATACTGAGGTCTGGAGGAGGGACACAGAAGGAGGAGCCAGTTCACACTGTTGAAAAGTCTTAAAGTGCCGAAGGCTCCTGCGGAACCGTCTATACCCCATGGTACTAAAATTTAAAAAGTTGATCAGTGCCATAACTAGGCATTTTAGCGCTGTGTGCAAGAAACGGCATTGGCGCCCCCCCCCCTCCCCATGCAAGATAGGGGCAGTGCGCAAAAAATATGGGGCGAGGCTTCATGGGGAAGGGGCGTGGTCACAAAATAATACCGATTCATACTACGGTGCACAGTAGTCTCTATTATTCAAATTACGCTGCACAGTAGCGCCACTACACCAGGTAGAGCCCCTTTTACACATCAGACAGTACCCCTTTTTACACATTACGGCAGATAGCGTCCCCCTTTTTACACATTACGGCAGACAGCATCCCCTTTTTTACACATTACGGCAGACAGCGTCCCCTTTTTACACATTACGGCAGACAGCGTCCCCTTTTTTACACATTACGGCAGACAGCGTCCCCCTTTTTACACATTACGGCAGCCAGTCCCCCTTTTTACACATTGCGACAGAATAGATAGAGAAATAGAGAGGGAGAGAGAGAGAGAGATACTTACCATCTCTCCCCGCTGGCAGTCAGGCTCCTCGTGCTGGCAGATGATCAGATCCCTCGGTGCAGGCAGTGGAGAAGGAGGAGGAGTAAGGGGGACTGGAGCAGCAGCAGCGCCGGAGGTAGCACGTAGTTACAGCCCTGCAGATGATGATAGAGGCTATTAGGGATGTGTTGAATATTGCTGATACAACACCTGAGCAGGTTGAGGAGGCTTACTTCACTGACAATAAGAAATTAGAATTAAATGCTATTTTTGAAAGAGCATGGGATAACCCGAAGAAAAAGTCCAGATCCCTAAAAGGGTTCTGGTTGTTTTCCCCTTCCCTGAGGAGGATAGAAAGAAATGGGAAAACCCACCCATAGTGGACACGTCTGTATCCAGACTCTCGAAAAAGGTGGTTTTACCGTTTCCAGGATGATCGCAAAGTTGATACTACGCTCAAATCCATATACACGGCTTCAGGGACGATACTACGTCCTACTATTGCCTGTGCATGGATTTCCAAAGATATAGTAAAGTGGTCAGGCACATTACTTGAGGATTTGGATACAATGGATAAAAGTGACATTGAATTGTTTTTACGTAACATTCAGGATTCTGCAGGATTTATGGTGGAATCCATGAAAGACCTGGGTTCAATGGCTGCAAGAATTTCTTCCATGTCTGTCTCAGCTCGTCGAGGACTGTAGCTGTGCCAGTGGTCTGCCGACACAGAATTCAGGAGAGGTGTGGAGACCCTACCCTATACAGGTCAGGCTCTCTTTAGGGGAAGCGTTGGATGCGTGGATCTCCACGGCTACAGCGGGTAAGTCTTCTTTTCCCTCAGCTGTAACGGCTACGAAGAAACCTTTTTCTTCAGCTGCATCGCAGTCCTTTTGGGTTGCTAAAACCAGAAAGGCCAAACCGTCCAACACCTTCTTTAGAGGAGGTCGACCAAAATCCAAGAAACCTGCTGCTGCGGGTTCCCATGAGCATAAACCCGCTTCAGGTACGCCAAAGTCCTCAGCATGATGGTGGAACGTGCGGCCTGGAGGTAGGGCCGGTGGGGTCGAGACTCAGACATTTCAGTCACGTCTGGTTGTCGTCCGGCCTGGATCCCTGGGTACAAGATTGTGTCCCTGGGGTATCGGCTGGAATTTCAAGATCTTCCTCCTCACCGATTCTTCATATCAGGCTTGCCAGCTTTGCCGGCAGACAGGGCTATCCTACAGGGAGCCATTCAGAAGTTGGTGGAGGCACAGGTTATTGTACCGATTCCTCCCCAGATGCAAAACAAAGGGTTACTATTCAAACCTTTTCGTGGTACCGAAACCGGATGGTTCGGTCAAGCCCATTCTGAACTTAAAATCACTCAACCCTTTCTGAGGGAGTTCAAGTGAAAAATGGAGTCTCTATGGGCGGTGAGATCAGGTTTGGAGGAGGGGGAATTGCTGGTATCCCTGGATATCAAGGATGCGTACCTCCACATTCCGATTTGGATGCTGCATCAAGCTTATCTCCGATTCGCACTGTTGGACTGTCACTTTCAGTTCCAGTCCCTGCCATTCGGCCTCTCCACAGCACCAAGGGTATTCACCAAGGTGATGGCGAAAATGATGGTTCTCCTCCGCAGACCATAATGCCATATCTGGACGATCTGCTGATAAAGGCATCATCCAAGGATAAGCTGTTACAGTCCATTCTTCTCACGACCCACCTGCTCAGGGAACATGGTTGGATCCTGAATCTTCCAAAATCACATTTGGAACCAACCAGGAGGTTGTCCTTTCTGGGAATGATCCTCGACACGGAGGTGCAGAGGGTGTTTTTTCCAGAGGAAAAAGCGTTGGTGATACAAACAATGGTCTGGGATGTCCTGAAGCCAGCCCGGGTGTCGGTTCATCAGTGCATTCGCCTTCTGGGGAAGATGGTGGTCTCTTACGAGGCTCTACAGTACGGGAGGTTTCATGCTCAACCTTTCCAACTGGATCTCCTAGACAAGTGGTCGGGATCCCATCTACATATGCACCAGAGAATACGTCTGTCGCCAAAGGCCAGGATTTCACTCATCTGGTGGCTGCAATTACCTCACCTTCTGGAGGGCAGCAGGTTCGGGATTCAGGACTGGATCCTTCTAACCACGTATGCAAGCCTCCGGGGCTGGGGCGCAGTCACTCAAGGGGAAACCTTCCAAGCAAGGTGGTCAAGTCTGGAAGCCGGCCTGCCGATAAACATTCTGGAACTAAGAGCTGTCAACAGCAGTCTTCTTCAAGCAGCCCATCTTCTGAGAAATCGGGCCATTCAAGTGCAGTCAGACAATGTAACGACAGTGGCTTACATAAACCGACAGGGCGGAACGAAGAGCAGAGCTGCCATGTCAGAGGTAACAAGAATCATCCTCTGAGCAGAAAAACACACGTTGGCGCTGTCAGCAATCTTCATTCTGGGAGTAGACAACTGGAAAGCGGACTTCCTCAGCAGACACGATCTCCATCCAGGGGAGTGGGGTCTCCATCCGAAGGTGTTCAAGGAGGTAACATATTTTTGGGGTGTACCTCAAATAGACATGATGGCTTCTCATCTCAACAAGAAGCTTTGGCGATATTGTTCCAGGTTGAGGGACCCGCAAGCAGTGGCGGTGGATGCCTTAGTGACTCCGTGGGTTATCCAGTCAGTGTACGTGTTTCCTCCACTCCCACTCATTCCAAGAGTGCTAAAGCTCATAAGGAGAACAAGGGGTCAAGCGATCCTCATTGCTCCAGACTGGCCACGGTACGCGCATCTTCTGGATCTACTGCTAGAAGAGCCGAGGACTCTTCCCCTTCGGGAGGACCTGCTGCAGCAGGGGCCGTTCGCCTATCAAGCCTTACCACGGCTACGTTTGATGGCATGAAAGTTGAACGCCAGATACTAGCTCAGAAGGCCATTCCGAACAAGGTTATTCCTACCCTGATACAAGCTAGGAAAGGAGTTACGTCTAAACATTACCATCGTATTTTGAAAAAATATGTATCTTGGTGTGAGTCCAAGAAGTTTCCTGCGGTGGAGTTTAAATTGGGACATTTTATCCTCTTCCTGCAAGCAGGTGTGGATATGGGCCTGAGGTTAGGATCCATAAAGGTCCAGATTTCGGTCCTATCCATTTTCTTCCAGAAACAGTTGGTTGCCCTCCCTGAGGTTCAGACTTTTTTGAAGGGATTTCTGCACATCCAACCTCCCTTTGTACCGCCTACGGCACCCTGGGTTCTCAACGTGGTGTTGCAGTTCCTCCATTTGGACTGGTTTGAGCCTCTACAGGAGGTTGAGGTCAAGTTTCTCACGTGGAAGGCTGTCACTTTGTTGGCCTTAGCTTCTGCTAGACGTGTGTCAGAGTTTTGGGCTTTGTCCTGTAAAAGCCCTTACTTGATCTTCCATGAAGATGAGCTGAGCTTCGGACACGTCAGAAGTTTCTACCGAAGGTTGTGTCTGCATTTCATAACAACCAACCTATTGTGGTGCCAGTTGCGACTGACTCCTCAATTTCATTAAAGTCCTTAGATTTTGTAAGGGCTCTGAAAATCTATGTGAGGAGGAATGCTCGTCACAGAAAATCGGACGTCCTGTTTGATCAAAAGAAAATGAGGTGTCCTGCTTCTAAGCAGATGACCTCTCGCTGGATTAGGTTCACTATCCAGCATGCATATTCTACGGCAGGCTAGCCCTGTCCTAAACCTGTTAAGGCCCACTCTACTCGTAAGGTAGGTTCTTCCTGGACGGCTGCCTGGGGTGTCTCGGCTTTACAACTCTGCTGAACGGCTACTTGGTCGGGGTCGAACACGTTCGCAAAGTTCTACAAGTTCGATACTTTGGCCTCTGAGGACCAGAAGTTTGGTCAATTAGCTCTGCAGAAGCCTCTGCGCTCTCCCTCCCGTTCTGGGAGCTTTGGTACATCCCCATGGTACTAATGTGGACCCCAGCATCCTCTAGGACGTAAGAGAAAATAGGATTTTAATTACCTACCGGTAAATCCTTTTCTTGTAGTCCGTAGAGGATGCTTGGCGCCCACCCAGCGCTTCGTTTTGCTGCAGTGGTTATCTGGTTCAGTACAAGTTTGTTTTTAGTTGAGTACTGCTTTGTTACTTGGTAAGTAATGTTTCAGTGGTTGCTGAGTTTCAAGCTAGTTAACTTGGTTTGCCTTGTATGTGTGAGCTGTTATGAATCTCGCCACTATCTGTGTAAAATCCTACTGTCGAAGATGTATGGACTACGAGAAAAGGATTTACCGGTAGGTAATTAAAATCCTATTTTCTGCAGCAGGGTACACAGGTTTCCATAGAGAAACATCGGGGTGTAGAGTGGATCTGGATCCAAAGGAACCAACAGGTAAAGCTTTATCTGTCCCAGGATGCATAGGGGCCTCCTCTATAATCCCGCCTCTAGGCACTGAGAGCTCAGTTTTGGAGTTGGTGCCTGCAGCAGCAGGTCGCTGAACAGGGGGGTTGCGCTGAGCAACCCTGAAATCTTTTCAATATGAAGAAAGAGTATTTGCGTATTGAGCTGGCAGCATTATATGTCATTGTGACATTCAGGGCTGCAGCTCCATCACCTTCCAAGCAGCGCCGCACACTCCCGTTGCCCTGGTTCCCAGGTACCTGTGGTGGAGACGTTCAGACTTTGGGATTGCGTGGCTGCTGCAGGGAGGAGGTAAGAGGGTCTCCTAGGCGGGACCCGCCATTAAACCGTGATCCGTCTGGGGAGACGGACTGTGGTGCTTGCGTGGACACTGGCAGGGACCCCACTAGACCACAAGGCACTGGTGCACAGGTCAGGTGTATTAACACCAATTTAATAGGGCTCCATAGTACCTGGGGTGGAAGACCAGAATAGGGGAGGCGGCGCTTGACCTGCAGCCCCGGCCCAGGGCGCCATCTCCTTGCAGATTTCCCGCCCTGGAGCTGCCTCACACTCTCCCTCACAGAGACTCTGGGCGCCATCTTAACAGCCTAGCTGTAGCAGGTCTCCGGGATTGCAGGGCAAGGTCACCTATGTAAAGCCGCCAGTGCAGCTTTTGTTGTCATAATAATTTCTGCATTGCATGTGACTGTGTGCCTGTATCTGCTGTGCCAGGGCCGGCTCTAGGCATGTTCGAATAGAGCGGCCGCGCAGGGTGCCACCCTTAAGGGGCGCCGCGCGCTGGCGCCGCCATATTCGAACATGGAGCCGGCCCTGTGCACTGCAGCATCGTGTGTGACTTGAGTGCGCTATAAGCGCTGAGCGGCGCCGGTGTCTAACGTCAGACGCCGGCGCCGCGCAGCGCGCACAGCGCACTCAAGAGGCTTCCTGGCTGCCCGCCCGCACCTGCACTGCACCCGCCCGCACGCCCGCACCCCCGCACAGCAGTACTCCTCCCCCTCCAACGCCGCAGGTATTGGGGGGGGGAGTGAATTTATGGCACTGTGGGGGCATTTATCTGGCACTGTGGGGACTTTTATCTGGCACTGTGGGGGCATTTATCTGGCACTGGGGGCGCACTGTGGGGACATTTATCTGGCACTGTGGGGGCATTTATCTGGCACTGTGGGGACATTTATCTGGCACTGGGGGCATTTATCTGGCACTGTGGGGACATTTATCTGGCACTGGGGGCATTTATCTGGCACTGTGGGGGCATTTATCTGGCACTCTGGGGGCATTTATCTGGCACTGTGGGGAAATTTATCTGGCACTGGGGGCATTTATCTGGCACTCTGGGGGCATTTATCTGGCACTGTGGGGGCATTTATCTGGCACTGGGGGCATTTATCTGGCACTGTGGGGACATTTATCTGGCACTGGGGGCATTTATCTGGCACTGTGGGGGCATTTATCTGGCACTGTGGGGCATTTATCTGGCACTGTGGGAGCATTTATCTGGCACTGTGGGCATTTATCTGGCACTGTGGGCATTTATCTGGCACTGTGGGGGCATTTATCTGGCACTGTGGGGGCATTTATCTGGCACTGGGGGCATTTATGTAGCACTGTGGGGTCATATCTGGCACTATGGGGGCATTTATGTAGCGCTGTGGGGGCATTTATCTGGCACTGTGGGGGCATTTATCTGGCACTGTGGGGGCTTTTCTGTATCTACATATCTGGCACTGTGTGGCCATTTATGTACCTGGCATTGCTGGGGGGCATGTCATGTGTTGCTGGCACTGCTGGGGGGCATGTCATGTGTAGCTGACACGGCTGGGGAGCATATCATGTAGTGTTCCTGCTAGGCGTCTGTGGCTAGGCAATGTGTCTAACGTGCTCTGCCTGGCGCAAAGTGTCTAACGTGCTCTGCCTGGCGCAAAGTGTCTAACGTGCTCTGCCTGGCGCAAAGTGTCTAACGTGCTCTGCCTGGCGCAAAGTGTCTAACGTGCTCTGCCTGGCGCAAAGTGTCTAACGTGCTCTGCCTGGCGCAAAGTGTCTAACGTGCTCTGCCTGGCGCAAAGTGTCTAGGAGGTTCTACCTGGTGCAAGGAGCCCCAGGAACCAGAGCCCACAGCTGTAGTCTCCTCATAGTGATCTTTGACTGCACTACTGTGTGGTGTAAAGCGAATTGCCACTATTATGTGGACACGCACCTTCCCCACGAAGCAACGCCCCTAAATTTTTGCTGCGCGCCTTCGGCGCGCACTGTCCATGCTTTCCCATGTGGGTAGATGAGCAACAAGCATTACAGTATGTACATCATTTTGCCCTCCTAACTTAAAAATGTGCCCTCCCTGCCATAAAAAGTGAACACTGTCGTGTAGCTGGCACTGCTGGGGGGCATATTGTGTGTAGCTGGCACTGCTGGGGGGCATATCATGTCTATCTGGCACTGCACATTGTGTATCTGGCACTATACTGGAGACATTATGTGTATCTGACACTATACTGGAGACATTGTGTGTAAGGAACACTACTGTGGCTGTTACGTGTAAGGCTGCTAATTGTGTGCGTAGAGGGGGTGTGAAAACATATTTATTTATAGTCTAATAATATGAAGTTATGAGGCAACGCCCACTTTCCAAGAGACCACGCCCACTTTTCCTGGAGCGCGGGCGCCTTCGGCACGCGCATGGCGGGGGGGGGGGGGCTTTTACATGTTTTCGCTCAGGGTGCTAGTAGGCCTGGAGCCGGCCCTGTGCTGTGTGGTTGCTGTCACAACTGAGGGCCTGAGCTGACGGGAGGCAGCCTCAGTTGTAGGGGCTGAGATGTAACGGAACCTGGGAGGTTGTATCAGACCCCTAGACATGTAAGTAACATGTAGAATAACTGCCCGAAGGCGTGACCACGACAACCAGGATAAAAGTCAATGATGTTTATTATGACAAACTCCGTAACACAGCAGCAGTAAAGGAAACATAAAAGTCAACAGAGGATAAATACAATTCCTGGGTACTACAGGGTGGCAAGGGCCACAGGCACTGGTAGTGTGAGACAGTTCTTATAATCTTCTAGTTGGAAAGTCCTTACCAGGCCTGACTGTAGCAATGGAGAGAACCCAGGATCGTACCAGCTGGTGTTCCAGGAAAGGCTGGGCTGCTGAAGATAAAACGGCGTTTGAGAGCGGTGAAATAATAATACCGGTGGAGAGTGGTAAACTGCAGAAAGGACACCGGCCCTTTAAGAGAAGCTGTACACTGCTGGAAGCTGGGCTGGAAGCAGGTGATTGATAATGAAGTTTGGAGTTTGAGAGCGGTGAAATAATAATACCGGTGGAGAGTGGTAAACTGCAGAAAGGACACCGGCCCTTTAAGAGAAGCTGTACACTGCTGGAAGCTGGGCTGGAAGCAGGTGATTGTTGTAACTGGAAACAGGTGAGTCCAGAATGGATCGGAGAGTCAGGCTACACCGCAGATGGAATGCTGGTGCGGGTCTCTATAGGAGAAGTCTGGAGACAGGAGCTGGAACCTGGAAGACAACCACAGGAGAGAGACAAACTGGAACTAGGTTAGACAACCAAAGCACTGACGCCTTCCTTGCTCAGGCACAGCTTACTTATACCTGCAGCAAGGAAGGGGTTGGCTAGGCAATTATGCAAATCAACAATACAGACAGCAGATTGGTGGAAATGATCAGATGACAAAATCCAAGATGGCTGCGCCCATGCAGACACTTGGAGGGAAGTTTGGTTTGTAATCCATGTGAGAATTGAAACAGTAATGGCGACGCCGGCCACAGGAGACAGGAGACGCCAGACTGACAAGCGCACATTTAACCACGCGGGCACAGCGGAGGCCGCGGCTGATGAAATCACCACTCTGACATTCTGCATGTGGAAACTCAGGAACAGCGGGATCCGGTCCTGGAACGCTGAGCCAGCCTTAGGAGGCATCTGAAGGGTAAGTAATGGCGTCCAGATACCCGGATCGTGACAGCACCCCCCCCTTTAGGAGTGGCCCCAGGACACTTCTTAGGCTTTAAAGGAAACTTTGCGTGGAAATTTCGGACCAAGGCAGGAGCATGGACGTCTGAGGCATTGGTCCAAGAGCGTTCTTCAGGACCATAGCCCTTCCAGTCAATGAGGTATTGTAACTGACCGTAACGGAAACGTGAGTCCAAAATCTTGGCCACCTCGTACTCGACTCCCCGTTGAGTCTGAACTTTGGGAGCTGGAGGAAGTGCGGAATGAAACCGATTCAGGATCAGCGGTTTCAACAAAGAAACATGAAATGTCCTGGGTATTTTCAAGAAGGATGGTAACTGTAACCTGTAGGCAACAGGATTGATGACTTGTTCAATCTTGAAGGGTCCGATGTAGCGAGGTGCAAATTTCATGCTGGGAACTCTCAACCTCAAATTCTTCGTGGACAGCCACACACGATCACCCACCTTGAGAGCAGGAACCGCTCTACGCTTCCTATCGGCAAACTTCTTATACCTGAATGAGGCTTTAAGCAGGGCTGCGCGGACGTTCCTCCAGTTATTTGAAAACTGACGCAAGGTGACATCCACTGCTGGAACAGAAGTTGCGGGAAGCGGTTGGAATTCTGGGACTTTAGGGTGGAATCCATAATTAATGAAGAATGGTGTAGAAGAAGATGAGGAATGGTATTGATTGTTGTGGCTGAACTCGGCCCAAGGAAGGAGTTGAACCCAGTCATCTTGAGAGGAAGACACATATATACGGAGGAAGGCCTCCAAGTCCTGATTCACCCTCTCGGTTTGACCATTGGTCTGAGGATGGTAAGCCGTGGAAAACTTTAACTTGACTTGGAGGGCTTGACACAAACTTCGCCAAAATTTGGCTACAAATTGTACTCCACGATCTGAGATGATCTCTTCAGGAAGACCGTGAAGTCGGAAGATCTCTTGTATAAACACTTGAGCCAACTTGGAAGCTGACGGAAGACCGGTGAGAGGGATGAAATGTGCCATCTTGGTGAACCGGTCAACTACCACCCAGATGGTATTAAACTTGTTGCAGATAGGTAGATCGGAAACAAAGTCCATCGACAAATGGGTCCAAGGTCGACGGGGAACAGATAATGGAACCAGTTGCCCCGCAGGCGACTGGCGGGAGACTTTGTGTTGGGCACACTTTGGGCAGGAGGCAATAAATTCCATAACGTCCTTCTTCAGAGTTGGCCACCAGTAGGACCTAGAAATAAATTCAAGGGTTTTTTGAATGCCTGTATGTCCAGCAAAACGGGAAGCATGGGCCCAATGCATGAGCTTCTTCCTTAGAGCTGGCTTAACAAAACTTTTCCCTGGTGGAGGCGTAGAGTCCATCCCTACCGTGGAGAATGCCAACGGATTAATAATAGGATGCTTGTCTGCAGACTCGGACTCATTTTCTTGCTCCCATGAGCGGAAAAGGGCATCGGCCTTACGATTCTGAGAACCCGGACAGAACTGGAGTTTAAAGTCAAACCTAGAGAAGAAAAGTGCCCATCTGGCCTGACGAGGATTCAGACATTGTGCGCCTTTGAGATATAAAAGATTTTTGTGGTCGGTAAGTATGGTGATTGAGTGGGAAGCTCCCTCCAACAGGTATCTCCACTCCTCCAGAGCGAGCTTGATGGCTAGCAACTCCTGATCGCCAATGGCATAGTTGCGCTCAGCTGGGGAGAACTTCCGGGAGAAGAAACTGCAAGGATGTAGATGTCCATCTTTGGCCCTCTGGGATAACACTGCTCCTACTCCAACGGAGGAGGCATCTACCGCTAAGATAAAAGGAGAGTCGGTGTCGGGCTGTTTCAGAACTGGTGCAGAGATGAACCGTTGCTTCAGAAGGTGAAAGGCCTGTGTAGCTTCCTCGGACCACTTGGACGGATTAGCACCTTTCTTGGTTAATGCAGTGATAGGCGCCACAATGGTGGAAAAGTCTCGTATAAATTTTCTATAATAATTGGCGAACCCTAAGAACCTCTGGACCCCTTTGAGGCTTAAAGGTATAGGCCAATTCTGGATTGCTTGGAGTTTCTCAGGATCCATCTCTAGTCCGGAACCGGACACAATGTAACCTAGAAACGGAATGGTTTTAACTTCAAACACACACTTCTCCAATTTACAATAGAGGTGATTGACACGGAGACGGGAAAGAACCTCTTTTACCCAGAAACGATGATCTTCGAGATTATTAGCAAAGATGAGGATGTCGTCTAGATAAACCACGACATGGCGGTACAAGATGTCCCTGAAAATCTCATTCACGAAGTGCTGGAAGACTGCTGGAGCGTTGCTCAATCCGAAGGGCATGACGAGGTACTCATAATGTCCGTCACGGGTGTTAAAGGCGGTCTTCCACTCGTCACCCTCACGGATTCGGATGAGATTGTAGGCACCCCTCAAGTCCAGCTTTGTGAAAATAGTTGCACGACTAACTCTATCAAAGAGCTCGGTAATCAGGGGTAAAGGGTATCGGTTCTTGACGGTAATGTCGTTCAGACCTCTGTAGTCGATGCACGGACGCAGACCACCGTCTTTCTTCTTAACGAAGAAGAAGCCTGCGCCGGCTGAAGAAGAAGATGGTCGGATGAAACCCTTCGCCAGGTTCTCTTTGATGTACTCTTCCATGGAGTGTGTCTCAGGCAGAGACAACGGATAAGTTCGACCTCGCGGTGGAACCTTCCCTGGAATGAGGTCGATTGGGCAGTCCCATTCTCTATGAGGAGGAAGGATATCAGCAGAGGCTTTACTGAACACGTCCGTGAAGTCTTGATATGGAGGAGGCGGAACATCAGATGACCTGGGGAAGGAAGAACAAACAGGAAGAACTTTGGCTAAACAAGTCTCAGCACAGGAGGGACCCCATGCCAGTATTTGCGTAGTCGTCCAGTCAATTGATGGGTTGTGGAGACGGAGCCATGGAAGGCCTAAAACCACTGGATGTGTGGCTCTTGGAATCACTAAAAAAGAAATATACTCAGAATGAAGAACTCCCACTCTCAGACGAACTGGAAGAGTCCTTAAGGAAATGACTGCGTCAAAAATCTTGCTGCCATCCACGGCAGTCAAAGAGATGGACGAGGACAGTCTCTCGGTGGGTAGGGACCACCGTTTAACATAAGCTTCGGTTATGAAATTCCCAGCTGCTCCGGAATCAAGGAGGGCAATGACGTTCCTGTAACGTTGAGCAATTTGGAGCGACACTGGGAGGTTACAGTCATGAGGAGATGGAGAGGAGATCATTACTACTAGCCGGCCCTCTCCTTGGCGAGCTAGGATCTGGAGTTTCCCGGACGTTTGGGACAGGCATTGATAGTGTGCGACGGAGCTGCACAGTAGAGACAGAGAGACTCCGAGAGACGTCTTCGGCGCTCAGCGGGAGATAGACGGGAATGACTAATTTGCATAGGCTCATCCTTGGATGGAGATGGTTGACGAGGAGGAGGAGCAGAAGATTTAGGAGTAGATGATCTTCCTCGCTCGGTTGCTCTCTCTCTGAAACGTAGATCAACCTTCGTGCAAAGAGAAATTAGCTCATCCAACTTAGAGGGCAAGTCTCTGGTAGCTAACTCATCCTTGATGCGTTCTGATAAGCCATGCCAGAATGCAGCATACAGGGCCTCGTCGTTCCATGCCAGTTCGGATGCCAGGATTTTAAACTGTATAAGATACTGTCCCACAGTACGTGTTCCCTGGCGTAAACGGAGAATCTCAGATGAAGCAGATGTTATCCGGCCTGGCTCGTCGAAGATGCGCCTGAATGTAGCTACAAAGTCAGTATAGGAGGATAGCAGGGGATCAGACTTCTCCCATAAAGGTGATGCCCAGTCAAGGGCTGAGCCACTGAGAAGGGAGATGATATAGGCAATTTTGGTACGGTCACTGAAGAAATTGCCAGGTAGAAGCTCAAAGTGGATTTCACATTGATTGAGAAATCCCCTGCAGAACCTTGGAGATCCATCAAATTTTGCTGGCGTTGGAAGATGAAGATGTGGACTGGAAATGGGTAAGGTGGGTGGGGTTACAGCTGGTGTCACTGTAGTGGACGCACCGGACGTGCCAGGTCCACGGAGGGTCGTTTGAATCCCATCCAGCCGTGTAGAGAGATCCTGGAGACAGCGGATGATGTGGCCCTGTGCAGCCTCCTGATGTTCAAGTCGGGCTGCCAGTTCTTGCATCGGCCTGGTCGCTTGATCCTGGTCTCCGGCTGGATTCATTAGGTCAGTGCTTACTGTCACAACTGAGGGCCTGAGCTGACGGGAGGCAGCCTCAGTTGTAGGGGCTGAGATGTAACGGAACCTGGGAGGTTGTATCAGACCCCTAGACATGTAAGTAACATGTAGAATAACTGCCCGAAGGCGTGACTACGACAACCAGGATAAAAGTCAATGATGTTTATTATGACAAACTCCGTAACACAGCAGCAGTAAAGGAAACATAAAAGTCAACAGAGGATAAATACAATTCCTGGGTACTACAGGGTGGCAAGGGCCACAGGCACTGGTAGTGTGAGACAGTTCTTATAATCTTCTAGTTGGAAAGTCCTTACCAGGCCTGACTGTAGCAATGGAGAGAACCCAGGATCGTACCAGCTGGTGTTCCAGGAAAGGCTGGGCTGCTGAAGATAAAACAGCTGTTGTGGATACTGGCTGGAACCAGACTGTTGTTGGTACGGAGTGGATACTGGCTGGAACCAGTTAAATAATAAACGAACTTGAGAGCGATGAAATAATAATGAAGTTTGGAGTTTGAGAGCGGTGAAATAATAATACCGGTGGAGAGTGGTAAACTGCAGAAAGGACACCGGCCCTTTAAGAGAAGCTGTACACTGCTGGAAGCTGGGCTGGAAGCAGGTGATTGATAATGAAGTTTGGAGTTTGAGAGCGGTGAAATAATAATACCGGTGGAGAGTGGTAAACTGCAGAAAGGACACCGGCCCTTTAAGAGAAGCTGTACACTGCTGGAAGCTGGGCTGGAAGCAGGTGATTGTTGTAACTGGAAACAGGTGAGTCCAGAATGGATCGGAGAGTCAGGCTACACCACAGATGGAATGCTGGTGCGGGTCTCTATAGCAGAAGTCTGGAGACAGGAGCTGGAACCTGGAAGACAACCACAGGAGAGAGACAAACTGGAACTAGGTTAGACAACCAAAGCACTGACGCCTTCCTTGCTCAGGCACAGCTTACTTATACCTGCAGCAAGGAAGGGGTTGGCTAGGCAATTATGCAAATCAACAATACAGACAGCAGATTGGTGGAAATGATCAGATGACAAAATCCAAGATGGCTGCGCCCATGCAGACACTTGGAGGGAAGTTTGGTTTGTAATCCATGTGAGAAATGAAACAGTAATGGCGACGCCGGCCACAGGAGACAGGAGACGCCAGACTGACAAGCGCACATTTAACCACGCGGGCACAGCGGAGGCCGCGGCTGATGAAATCACCACTCTGACATTCTGCACGTGGAAACTCAGGAACAGCGGGATCCGGTCCTGGAACGCTGAGCCAGCCTTAGGAGGCATCTGAAGGGTAAGTAATGGCGTCCAGATACCCGGATCGTGACAGTTGCACTTTCAGTGTTTCCCAGATATTACTGTCACTTTATTCTGGCTAGGTGTGTTTGGGTCAAATAATATAGTTTATATAATTATATAAGTATATTACTTCTGTTTTACAGTCACATTATTCCCTGTTGTTTCATTCCACAGGTTATTGTATTTGTCTGGCTAATATATTCGTACTGTATAAGCCCATCATTTACATTGTGCAATGTCTAACAGAAAGGTCAGCAAATCAGCGGAAGCTCCTGCAAAATGCAGAGCATGCTCCGCAGATTTTTCAGAGGGGGATTTATTGCATGGGGTCTCTGTACTGCTGGTCATGCACCTCCCAGTCAGTCCACAGCCTCTGCCAAGTCAAGAGCCACCATGGGCAGCTTTTACTACCCTGCTGGGTACTCTGGTGGAGCGCCTTGCACCCCCTATTGGACCACCTGTGCAATTACCACCACAAATTGACCCTATGGTAAACCCACCTTTGTCTAACCAACTGCAGCAACTGAACCAGTTTTTGGTTAGACAGAAATCTATCTCAGGTCACTCCCATGGCCCTGGTCCCTCTAAGCAGGCTGCTTCCTCATCACAGTCTACAAACCTCTCTGATGTCTCACCTGAAGAGGAGGGGGACATAGAGTCCTGTTAGACACTGAATCCTGTGTTACTGACGAATCTCCCTTATTGATTGATGGCCCTGCCCTGGTGGTTGCTCTTAAGCATATCCTTCAAATCACAGATGAGGATTCTACTGCTGTGGCAAAAAAAACTAATAAGTATAACCAGCAGAAGGTGGTTAAAACCGTGTTGCCTTATTCTTGTTACAACTGAGGGCTGGTGTTGACCAGGAGTGGCCTCAGTTGTAGGGGCTGGTGTGTATGTAAACCTGGGCGGCAGTATAGGACTTCTAGACATGCAGATAGATTGTTCCACCAATGCCCGAAGGTGTGACCACGACAACAAGAATAAAATTAATGTATATTTATTCAGCACAGTTCAGATGGTACACGGCAATAGCAGTAGTAGAATATGAGGAATGATAAAAACAGTACACAGTTCCACTGAGTGCAGCAACGAAGGATATGTCCTTAGGTGTGGTGTCCACAGCAAGACTGGCTTGAGGGGTTAGAAGATTAGGAGATGGAAAAGTCCTTTCACCAACACCTATATGCTGAAGTAGTAGATGGAGATATAAACTGGTCAGCAGATGTTGTACAGAGGCTGAATGCACTGTAGAATAGATTGAACAAATAGACTGCCGGGTTTGCCGGTTGGAACCGGTAATGTAGAACTGTTGAAGAAGTGCAGATGAACCAGTGTTAACAGGAGGAGAGTTGAATGACACTGGTGATGCTAGGATTCGATGATATTGTAGAATAGATGAACATCGATGGTATCAAAGAAACCGATGACGGAACATCGATGATACTGTGAAGCTGAACACCGCTGGGAGCCAGGCGCTGGAACCCGGTGTTTTAGAGCACTGTCAATAGCAGAGGGCAGTGAGGACACTGTGAAGTCAGGCTGCACCACAAGGTGGTGATTGGTGCGGGTCTCTGATGGAATGAAGACTCAGGCGCTGGAATACCTGGAACTTGATAATCAACCACAGAGAGCAGGGACAGGTTACACTGGTAATGACAACCAAAGCACTGACAACTTCCTGGTTCAGGATCAGTCCCTTTATACCCTCAGCAGTGCAGGGATTGGATGAGCAATGAGGCAGTGTTCAGCAATGCAGTGGATTGGTGGAAATAGCGTCATGCGATTAGGACCAACATAGCTGCACCCATACTGGCACTTGTAGAGAAATCTAGTTTGTAGCACCACATGGGGTTTGCAGTAATGGCGGCAGCGGCGCAGGAGCCAATGGACGCCAACCCGCGCATCACACACACAGGGCCGGCGGCAGAGACCACAGTGGGTGAGAAGCGTCATGCAGACCTGCCTGTGCACTGAATTTCAATGATGGCGGCAGAGGCCGCAATTGACAGGAGACGCCATGCACAGCCATCTGAGCACTAGAAGCGCAGCAATGGCGGCGGGGGCCGCGGCGGCTAGAAACCCCATCCAAACAATAAGAGTTCCTTATGACAGCATCTGCAGACTGGTAGAGAGGAGACATGAAATGAGGAAATCAGCAGCATAACTGAGACCCGGCCCTGTAACGCTGAGCCAGCCTCAGGAGACACCTGAAAGGTAAATATTGGTGTCCTGTAACCCAGGTCGTGACAATTCTGACCATTTGGTGGACATCAGATGGGAACCCTGGTCTAATCCAGGAAAGAAATTCCTTATTCCTAAACGGACCTTGGCTCGCTATCCTCTCCCTGCAGAGTTGTGTAACAAATGGTAGACTTCAGGTGGATTCTCATGTCACTTGCCTAGTGGTGTAATCCACTCTGCCTGTCACCACTGTCACCTCACTGAGGGAGCTGACAAATAAGCGTGTTGAAGGGTGCCTGAAATCTGTATTTCTGCAGTAGGGTACATTGTGTTCCAAAGGAAAACATCGGGGTGTAGAGCGGATCTTGATTCAGAGGCACCAACAGGCTAAAGCTTTAGGCTTTACCAGGATGCATTGGGGCCTCCTCTATAAAATCCGACTCCAGACACTCAAGCTCAATTTCGAGTTGGTGCCTGCAGCAGCAGGTCACTTAACAGGGGGGCTGCACTGGGCAACCCTGAAAAGCTTTCTAAGAAGACTTCAAGGGCCGCAGCGCTGATATGTCAGTGTGACATTCTGTGCTGCGGCTCCATCACCTCCCAAGTGGAATCGCATACACCCACGGCCTGTTCACGGGTACTTGTGGCGGAGACGCTCCGTCTTTATGCACATGGTCGCAGATGCTCTCCTGGTTCATGTGGCTGCTATGGGGAGGAGGTAAGAGGGTCCACCAGGCGGGACCCACCATTAAATCGCGTTGCTGCAGCTGGACTCTGGGACTGCAGAACAGGGTCTTCCTTGTAAAGCTGCTGTGACTTTACAAATACTTGCGTATTCTACATATCTTTATACAGACAGCGTTAGTTAAAAAAAAGTGTACCTATTACAGGATATATTGTACGAGTATTCTGATATATACCTCTGGTCTAGGACCGTTGAGTGCAGTTTTATTGTCATAATAATTTTCTGCATTGCCTGTGACTGTGTGTGCCTGTATCTGCTGTGTGGTTTCACTTTCAGTGTTTCCCATATATATCTATGTCACACAGCGGGTACTCACCGCCGCAGGTCCCGGGATTCGTCCCCTGCCGGCGTGGCTAGTGGTGGTGCTCGGTGGCCGCATGGGGGCGCGGCGCGGTCAACAGTGGGAGTGACGGCTTCCTGGAGGCTGGAGGGAAGACCTAGTGGCCGCAGCCTCCCTGTGTGTCTGCAGAACAGCGGGCAGCCATGTTGGAGACCAAGTGCAGCACCAATGAGCATATGGGTGAGTGTCAGCCAATCCTGGTTTTCTGCTGCCTATAAATAGGCTGGGATTTTTGCATTCTGTGCCAGTGCTTTGTTGTGGTTACTCTGTACCCTAGCTCTGTGCTCCCTCAGATTACTCTGTGCGTCTCTAGATAATTTGGTCCCATCTCGCTCTCCGAGTTGTCAGCCAGCTCTCGTTGCACTACGACAACCAGTTTCCCCGTGCGCAGTCACGGTCGACCACTCTACCGCTGGTGTCTTCGAGTTCTCCAGGTTTCCCGTGGTGGTTTGTCAGCCTCAGACTGTGTCCTTCGGTCACGTCTCCGCATCATCCAGTGGACGATCCTCGCAGCTCCTCAGTTATGTCCTTGTTTCAGCTAGATAACCCGTCTTCACAGTTCTTCAGCCACGTCTTCGCATCATCCAGCAACTTAACTTCAGTTCTTCAGCCACGTCTTCGCATCATCCTGCAACTTAACTTCACAGTTCTTCAGCCACGTCTTCGCATCATATAGCAACTTAACTTCACAGTTCTTCAGCCACGTCTTCGCATCATCTAAAGCAAACTCTTCTCAGTTCTTCAGTCTCGACTTCATATCATTCATTGGACATTCTTACAGTTTTCACTCATGTTATCAGGGGTCATTCCGAGTTGACCGCTCGCTAGCAGTTTTTAGCAGCCAAGCAAACGCATTGTCGCTGCCCACTGGGGAGTGTGTTTTCGCTTTGCAGAAGTCTGAACGCTTGTGCAGCAGAGCGCTTGCAAAATATTTTTGTGCAAAACAAGACCAGCCCTGTAGTTACTCTTCGTCTGCGTTGATTCTAACGATGGAGGGACAGCTTTTGACGTCACTCACCCACCCAGCGTTCGCCCAGCCACGCCTGCGTTTTCCCAGACATGCCTGCGTTTTTCTAAGCACTCCCTGAAAACGGTCAGTTGCCACACAGAAATGCCCACTTCATGTCAATCTTCCTGCATTTGGCTGTGTGACTGGAATCTTCGTTAGACTGTGTGCAAACTAGTGAAGTGCACCGGACATTTTTCGGGTTTTGTGTTTTGGTTTTGGATTCGGTTCCGCGGCCGTGTTTTGGATTCGGATACGTTTTGGCAAAACCTCACCGAAATTTTTTTGTCGGCTTCGGGTGTGTTTTGGCTCGGGTGTTTTTTTCAAAAAACCCTAAAAAACAGCTTAAATCATAGAATTTTGGGGTCATTTTGATCCCATAGTATTATTAACCTCAATAACCATAATTTCCACTCATTTCCAGTCTATTCTGAACACCTCACCCCTCACAATATTATTTTTAGTCCTAAAATTTGCACCGAGGTCGCTGGATGGCTAAGCTAAGCGACCCAAGTGGCCGACACAAACACCTGGCCCATCTAGGAGTGGCACTGCAGTGTCAGGCAGGATGGCACTTCAAAAAAATTGTCCCCAAACAGCACATGATGCAAAGAAAAAAAGAGACGCACCAAGGTCGCTGTGTGACTAAGCTAAGCGACCCAAGTGGCCGACACAAACACCTGGCCTATCCAAGAGTGGCACTGCAGTGTCAGACAGGATGGCACTTTAAAAAAATTGTCCCCAAACAGCACATGATGCAAAGAAAAAAAGAGGCGCAATGAGGTAGCTGTGTGACTAAGCTAAGCGACCCAAGTGGCCGACACAAACACCTGGCCCATCTAGGAGTGGCACTGCAGTGTCAGACAGGATGGCACTTAAAAAAATAGTCCCCAAACAGCACATGATGCAAAGAAAAAAAGAGGCGCACCAAGGTCGCTGTGTGACTAAGCTAAGCAACACAAGTGGCCGACACAAACACCTGGCCTATCTAGGAGTGGCACTGCAGTGTCAGACAGGATGGCACTTCAAAAAAATTGTCCCCAAACAGCACATGATGCAAAGAAAAATGAAAGAAAAAAGAGGTGCAAGATGGAATTGCGCTTGGGCCCTCCCACCCACCCTTATGTTGTATAAACAGGACATGCACACTTTAACGTACCCATCATTTCAGCGACAGGGTCTGCCACATGACTGTGACTGAAATGACTGGTTGGTTTGGGCCCCCACCAAAAAAAGAAGCAATCAATCTCTCCTTGCACAAACTGGCTCTACAGAGGCAAGATGTCCACCTCATCATCATCCTCCGATTCCTCACCCCTTTCACTGTGTACATCCCCCTCCTCACAGATTATTAATTCGTCCCCACTGGAATCCACCATCTCAGGTCCCTGTGTACTTTCTGGAGGCAATTGCTGCTGGTGAATGTCTCCACGGAGGAATTGATTATAATTCATTTTGATGAACATCATCTTCTCCACATTTTCTGGAAGTAACCTCATACGCCGATTGCTGACAAGGTGAGCGGCTGCACTAAACACTCTTTCGGAGTAAACACTGGAGGGAGGGCAACTTAGGTAGAATAAAGCCAGTTTGTGCAAGGGCCTCCAAATTCCCTCTTTTTCCTGCCAGTATACGTACGGACTGTCTGACGTGCCTACTTGGATGCAGTCACTCATATAATCCTCCACCATTCTTTCAATGGTGACAGAATCATATGCAGTGACAGTAGACGACATGTCAGTAATCGTTGGCAGGTCCTTCAGTCCGGACCAGATGTCAGCACTCGCTCCAGACTGCCCTGCATCACCGCCAGCGGGTGGGCTCGGAAATCTTAGTGGGCTCGGAATTCTTAGCCTTTTCCTCGCACCCCCAGTTGCGGGAGAATGTGAAGGAGGAGATGTTGACGGGTCACGTTCCGCTTGACTTGACAATTTTATCACCAGCAGGTCTTTGAACATCTGCAGACTTGTGTCTGCCGGAAAGAGAGATACAACGTAGGTTTTAAATCTAGGATCGAGCACGGTGGCCAAAATGTAGTGCTCTGATTTCAACAGATTGACCACCCGTGAATCCTGGTTAAGCGAATTAAGGGCTCCATCCACAAGTCCCACATGCCTAGCGGAATCGCTCTGTTTTAGCTCCTCCTTCAATCTCTCCAGCTTCTTCTGCAAAAGCCTGATGAGGGGAATGACCTGACTCAGGCTGGCAGTGTCTGAACTGACTTCACGTATGGCAAGTTCAAAGGGTTGCAGAACCTTGCACAACGTTGAAATCATTCTCCACTGCGCTTGAGTCAGGTGCATTCCCCCTCCTTTGCCTATATCATGGGCAGATGTATAGGCTTGCATGGCCTTTTGCTGCTCCTCCATCCTCTGAAGCATATAGAGGGTTGAATTCCACCTCGTAACCACCTCTTGCTTCAGATGATGGCAGGGCAGGTTCAGGACTGTTTGGTGGTGCTCCAGTCTTCTGTACGCGGTGGCTGAATGCCGAAAGTGGCCCGCAATTCTTTGGGCCACCGACAGCATCTCTTGCACGCCCCTGTCGTTTTTTAAATAATTCTGCACCACCAAATTCAATGTGTGTGCAAAACATGGGACGTGCTGGAATTTGCCCAGATGTAATGCACGCACAATATTGGTGGCGTTGTCCGATGTCACAAATCCGCAGGAGAGTCCAATTGGGGTAAGCCATTCTGCGATGATGTTCCTCAGTTTCCGTAAGAGGTTGTCAGCTGTGTGCCTCTTATGGAAAGCGGTGATACAAAGCGTAGCCTGCCTAGGAACGAGTTGGCGTTTGCGAGATGCTGCTACTGGTGCCGCCGCTGCTGTTCTTGCTGCGGGAGGCAATACATCTACCCAATGGGCAGTCACAGTCATATAGTCCTGAGTCTGCCCTGCTCCACTGGTCCACATGTCCGTGGTTAAGTGGACATTGGGTACAACTGCATTTATTAGGACACTGGTGACTCTTTTTCTGACGTCTGTGTACATTTTCGGTATCGCCTGCCTAGAGAAATGGAACCTAGATGGCATTTGGTACCGGGGACACAGCACCTGAATCAAGTCTCTAGTTGCCTCTGAATTAATGGTGGATACCGGAACCACGTTTCTCACCGCCCAGGCTGCCAAGGCCTGAGTTATCTGCTTTGCAGCAGGATGACTGCTGTGATATTTCATCTTCCTCGCAAAGGACTGTTGGACAGTCAATTGCTTACTGGAAGTAGTACAAGTGGTCTTCCGACTTGCCCTCTGGGATGACGATCGACTCCCAGCAGCAACAACAGCAGCGCCAGCAGCAGTAGGCGTTACACTCAAGGATCCATTGGAGGAATCCCAGGCAGGAGAGGACTCGTCAGACTTGCCAGTGACATGGCCTGCAGGACTATTGGCTTTCCTGGGTAAGGAGGAAATTGACACTGAGGGAGTTGGTGGTGTGGTTTGCAGTAGCTTGGTTACAAGAGGAAGGGATTTAGTGGTCAGTGGACTGCTTCCGCTGTCATCCAAAGTTTTTGAACTTGTCACTGACTTATGATGAATGCGCTGCAGGTGACGTATAAGGGAGGATGTTCCGGGGTGGTTAACGTCCTTACCCCTGCTTATTACAGCTTGACAAAGGCAACACACGGCTTGACACCTGTTGTCCGCATTTGTGTTGAAATAATTCCACACCGAAGAGCTGATTTTTTTTTGTATTTTGACCAGGCATGTAAATGGCCATATTCGTCCCACGGACAACAGGTGTCTCCCCAGGTGCCTGACTTAAACAAACCATCCTCACCATCAGAATCCTCCTTGTCAATTTCCTCCCCAGCGCCAGCAACACCCATATCCTCATCCTGATGTACTTCAACAGTGACATCTTCAATTTGACTATCAGGAACTGGACTGCAGGTGCTCCTGCCAGCACTTGCAGGGGGCGTGTAAATGGTGGAAGGCGCAAGCTCTTCCCGTCCAGTGTTGGGAAGGTCAGGCATCGCAACCGACACAATTGGACTCTCCTTGGGGATTTGTGATTTAGAAGAACGCACAGTTCTTTGCTGTGCTTTTGCCAGCTTAAGTCTTTTCAATTTTCTAGCGAGAGGATGAGTGCTTCCATCCTCATGTGAATCTGAACCACTAGCCATGAACATAGGCCAGGGCCTCAGCCGTTCCTTGCCACTCTGTGTCGTAAATGGCATATTGGCAAGTTTACGCTTCTCATCAGATGCTTTCAATTTTGATTTTTGGGTCATTTTACTGAACTTTTGTTTTTTGGATTTTACATGCTCTCTACTATGATATTGGGCATCGGCCTTGGCAGACGACGTTGATGGCATTTCATCGTCTCGGCCATGACTAGTGGCAGCAGCTTCAGCACGAGGTGGAAGTGGATCTTGATCTTTCCCTATTTTAACCTCCACATTTTTGTTCTCCATTTTTTAATGTGTGGAATTATATGCCAGTATCAATAGCAATGGCCTACAACTATATATACTGCACACAACTAAAATGCACCACAGGTATAGAATGTAGATGGATAGTATACTTGACGACACAGAGGTAGGTACAGCAGTGGCCTTACGTACCGTACTGCTATATACACTGGTGGTCACTGTGTCAGCAAACTGCACAACTGAAATGCACCACAGGTATAGAATGTAGATGGATAGTATACTTGACGACACAGAGGTAGGTACAGCAGTGGCCTTCCGTACTGTACTGCTATATATACTGGTGGTCACTGTGTCAGCAAACTGCAAAACTAAAATGCACCACACGTATAGAATCTAGATGGATAGTATACTTGATGACACAGAGGTAGGTACAGCAGTGGCCTTCTGTACCGTACTGCTATATATACTGGTGGTCACTGTGTCAGCAAACTGCATAACTGAAATGCACCACAGGTATAGAATGTAGATGGATAGTATACTTGATGACACAGAGGTAGGTACAGCAGTTGCCTTCCATACCGTACTGCTATATATACTGGTGGTCACTGTGTCAGCAAACTGCAAAACTAAAATGCACCACAGGTATAGAATGTAGATGGATAGTATACTTGACGACACAGAGGTAGGTACAGCAGTGGCCTTCCGTACCGTACTGCTATATATACTGGTGGTCACTGTGTCAGCAAACTGCACAACTGAAATGCACCACAGGTATAGAATGTAGATTGATAGTATACTTGACGACACAGAGGAAGGTACAGCAGTGGCCTTCCGTACCGTACTGCTATATATACTGGTGGTCACTGTGTCAGCAAACTGCAAAACTAAAATGCACCACACGTATAGAATCTAGATGGATAGTATACTTGACGACACAGAGGTAGGTACAGCAGTGGCCTTCCGTACCGTACTGCTATATATACGGGTGTCACTGTGTCAGCAAACTGCACAACTGAAATGCACCACAGGTATAGAATGTAGATGGATAGTATACTTGACAACACAGAGGTAGGTACAGCAGTTGCCTTCCGTACCGTACTGCTATATATACTGGTGGTCACTGTGTCAGCAAACTGCACAACTGAAATGCACCACAGGTATAGAATGTAGATGGATAGTATACTTGACGACACAGAGGAAGGTACAGCAGTGGCCTTCCGTACCGTACTGCTATATATACTGGTGGTCACTGTGTCAGCAAACTGCAAAACTAAAATGCACCACATGTATAGAATCTAGATGGATAGTATACTTGACGACACAGAGGTAGGTACAGCAGTGGCCTACTGTACCGTAATGCTATATATTATATACTGGTGGTCACTGGTCAGCAAAACTCTGCACTGTACTCCTCCTATATAATATTATACTGGTGGTCCCCAGTCCCCACAATAAAGCAGCACACTGAGCACAGATATGGAGTGTTTTTCAGGCAGACAATGTATACTGGTGGTCACTGTCAGCAAAACTCTGCACTGTACTCCTCCTATATAATACAGCTGCTCCCCAGTCCCCACAATTAAGCAGTGTGAGCACAGATATATGCAGCACACTGAGCACAGATAAGGAGCGTTTTTTTCAGGCAGAGAACGGATAAAACTGGTGGTCACTGATCAGCAAAACTCTGCACTGTACTCCTCCTATATTAATATAAAGCTGCTCCCCAGTCCCCATAAGCAAGCACAAATATTTGCATCAACTCAACAATGAATAAACGGAGAGGACGCCAGCCACGTCCTCTCCCTAACATTTCCAATGCACGAGTGAAAATGGCGGCGACGCGCGGCTGCTTATATAGAATCCGAATCTCGTGAGAATCCGACAGCGGGATGATGACGTTCGGGCGCGCTCGGGTTAACCGAGCCATACGGGAGAATCCGAGTATGGCTCGGACCCGTGTAAAAAGGGTGAAGTTCGGGCGGGTTCGGTTTCCGAAGAACCGAACCCGCTCATCACTAGTGCAAACCCATACGCATGCGCAGAGATGCAGATTTTTAGCCTGATCGCTGCGCTGCGAACAACGGCAGCTAGCGATCAACTCGGAATGAACCCCATCATCCCATCCAGACACTTACTCTTTGTAGTTCATCTCACGCCCCCATGTCACCCTGCAAACCTCGTCATAGTTCCACAGTCACGCCCCTTCTTCAAACCATTTCTCTCTGCAAGCACCAGACTCTTCCTTCAGAAGTTCAGAGACTTCATTCTCTACAGTTTATCAGTTCCGAGCCAGTTAGACTTCCTACCGCTTTTCTCTATTTGTGCCGTTAATAAATATATGAAAAGGAATTATCTTCGTCCTCCTTGTTTCCTGCACTCCAGAGCATCTGTTCCTTCGATTGGTCTGAGTCCAACGGATTCACAAAAACAGCATGTCCTGACAATCTATCACTATATTCTGTACCCTAAGGGACTAGCTGCGTCTGGGTCATATATTTAGTGTGTCACAGTATTTCCATTACGTGTATTCTACTGTGTACTCAGTCACATAATACTGGATTTATTCGCAGGTATCATACTAAACCGCTCTGTTGTTGCATTTGTGTACAATGTGTAACAAGAAGGGCATTAAGTCTGTGGACGCTCCTGCATCATGCAGAGCATGCGACAAAGATTTACCTGAGTCGGGATAGTTTTGTATGAGGGTCTGTGTACTGTGTGTCATACATCTCCCAGTCAGTCCCCAGCTCTTGTAACTAATCAAGAGTCACCCTGGGCTACGTCATACTTGCCTACTTTTGAAAAAGCATTTCAGGGAGATTGTGAAAGTAACGCCTATCAGCGCGGGCGCGTACTGCTACATCTGAGAGGCGTGTCATGAAAATGACTTACATCCAAATGTAAATGAGCCCCAAAGTTAGTAAGATCTATTTGTTGAAGAAAAGACACTGATATTTTGCAGGATTTGTTCGGGTTCACTACGATATGCCGGCGGTCGGGCTCCCGGCGACCAGCATACCGGCGCCGGGAGCCCGACCGCCGGCTTACCGACAGTGTGGCGAGCACAAATGAGCCCCTTGCGGGCTCGGTGGCGCGCTACGCTCGCCACACTATATTATTCTCCCTCCAGGGGGGTCATGGACCCCCACGAGGGAGAATAAGTGTCGGTATGCCGGCTGTCGGGCTCCCGGCGCTGGTATGCTGGTCGCCGGGAGCCCGACCGCTGGCATACTGAAGACCACCCGATTTGTTCCAGTATTGTGTTGTACAAGAGGATCCATATACTGCAAGTGGCCATAGGGATCATTGTGCTTTATAACCAATACAGGGAAATGGCGCTGATGATCCCATTGAATGTATGTATCTCTGATTTCTTTTTCCCCCCAAGAATGTAATAGCTGTATAATGGGGGTAAGGTGCAATCAGGGAGATTGCTGGACTTTTCAGGGAGTGAGGGAGATTGCTCCTATTTCAGGGAGTCTCCTGCAGAATGAGGGAGGGTAGGCAACTATGGCCGCTACGTTCACAAACCTACTAGGTATTCTGGTGGAATGCCTACGCCGCCTATGGGATCACCTGTGCCACTACAGGCACAAATTGTACCTATGGCTAATCCGCCTTGGGCGGAAAATTTGTCTAACCAGTTGCAGCAATTAAATCAATTCTTAGTCAGACAAAAACCTACCCCAGGTCCCTTCCGTGTCTCTGGGTCATCTAAGCAGGCTGCTTCCTCCTCACAATCCACATATCTCTCAGAGGTTTCATCTGAAGAGGAGGGGGAGCATACTGTCCTGTCAGACACTGAATCAGGTGTTTCTGGCGAGGATTCTCCATTGCAAATTGATGTCCCTGCCTTAGTGGTTGCTATTAAGCAGATCCTACAAATCACTGATGATGAGGATTCCACTACTGTGGCAAAGAAAACTGATATGTTTAAACGGCAGAAAGTGGTTACAAATCTATTACCCCATTCTAACCATTTGGTGGACATCAGGCAGGAACCCTGGTCTAATCCAGGGAAGAAATTCCCTCTGTCTAAATGGGCCTTGGTTCGATATCCTCTCCCTGCAAAGTTATATAACAAGTGGGAAAATTCACCACCGGTGGATTGTAATGCCACTTGCCTAGTAGTGTCGTCTACTCTGCCTGTCACCACTGTCACTTCACTGAAAGCCTCTTGGGCTGCAAAAGGTATTGAAGCTTGGATTCAGGCATCAGAGGAAGAGCTGCCCGATGATATATCTGACAATGTCAGACAATACCTGTCTCACATTACCCCCTATTACAATCAGGAGGCGTCCTCTGAGGCGGGTGTGTTTGCAGCCAAGGTATCGACTAAGTCTATCCTGGCTCGCCATATTCTGTGGTTGAGATTATGGAAGGTTTACCTAGAGTCCAAAAAGACCTTGGAGGTACTCCCCTTTAAGGGGGACATTTTGCTTGGGGAAGACCTTAATAAAATT
This sequence comes from Pseudophryne corroboree, assembly GCF_028390025.1. NCBI lineage: Eukaryota > Metazoa > Chordata > Amphibia > Anura > Myobatrachidae > Pseudophryne > Pseudophryne corroboree. Next base: position 686,109,610 of record NC_086444.1, read on the forward strand.
GTGTCTCAGCAGCAAAACTTGCTTTTCTCCCAAATACTAATCCTTCTGCACAGAAGGCAAAAGGTACCACTTTTCATTCCTTTCGGCCTCAAGGGAAAGCAAAAGGTCAGGCATAACCGAGACAGTCTCATTCTCCCAAAACCACAAAGCTCAAGGCAAAACAATCCAGGGTGGTCCGTCAGCCAGCTTCTAAACAAGACAAGCATGCTGCATCACGGGGCGAGCCACCCATGGGGGACTTCTGTGGTTTACCCAGGTCTGGTTAAAGACTACTTTAGACGCATGGGTGTGGGAAGTTGTTTCTCACCAGTTTTGCACCACGGTTATCCCTTCGGACCCATTAAAGGCATACGTTCTGCTAAAGGTTGTAAGTTCCCTCCTGAATACAGGAGTGGTTGTGCCTGTACCTTTGTCCCACAGAGGGGGAGGTTACTACTCAACCCTGTTTTTAGTACCGAAACCCAATGGGTCTTTCCGCCCTATACTCAACCTTAAACCTCTGAACAAGTTTGTGAGAGTGTCCAAGTTTCATATGGAAATGCTGCGCTCCATTGTGCTGGCTATGGAACCCGGAGACAATATGGTATCCCTGGATATACAGGATAGATATCTGCATATTTCTATTGCCATGTCGCATCAGCAGTTCCTGAGGTTTGCGATTGGCAATCTTCACTACCAATTCCAGGCTCTGCCATTTGGACTGGCTGCGGCTCCTCGGATCTTCACCAAGGTCATGGCCGTGATGACGGCCCATCTCCATCGCCAGGGAATCAGAATCCTCCTATACTTGGATGACCTGCTGATTCTGGCAAGTTCCCACGAAGTTCTCCTCAGTCATCTACAACTGACGTGACCTTTCTGCAAGCTCATGGGTGGCTAATAAATTGGAAAAGGCCTCGCTGGTCCCAACTCAGAGCATGATGCACCTAGGGCCTCTTTTGTATACACACAGTCTGATCTGCCGGTCATCCATACCACTCCACCAGAGAGTACATTGACAATTTTTGCAAACGATCTCAAACTGTGTAAGGTTATAAATTCGGAGGGGGATGCTGAGTCTCTTCAGAAGGACTTACAGTATTTAAACTGGAAACATGGGCAGGAAAAATTAAGAATGAGGTTCAATATATACAAATATAAGGTAATGCACTTCGGTAACAAGAACAAAAGTACTACCTACATACTAAATGGGGAAAAACTAGGGGATTCTGTACTGGAAAAAGATTTAGGTGTTCACATGGATAACAAACTTAGCCATAGTATCCAAAGTAGGAATGCAGCAAAAAAGGTAAACAAGGTATTAGCATGCATAAAGCGGGGAATTGATGCAAGGAATGAGAGTGTTATACTCCCATTATTTAAATCACTAGTGAGTCCACATCTTGAATACTGTGCTCAATTATGGGCACCATACTACAAAAAGGATATCCTGAACTAGAAAAGGTTCAGAGACAGGCAACCAAATTGATTAAGGGTATGGAGACGGTAGAATGCGAGAAAAGGCTTCCTAGGCTAGGCATGTTTACACTGGAAAAAATTAGATTAAGAGGGGACATGATTAACATTTACAAATATATAAGTCAATACACAGAGCTAACCGGGGATTTGTTTTTGGCAAGATCATCACAAAGGACACGTAGACACCCGCTTAGGTTAGAGGAGAGGAGATTTCGCACACAGAGACGGAAAGGTTTCTTCACAGTAAGGACAATACGAGTTTGGAATTCCCTGCCTGAGAGAGTAGTAATGGCAGACTCTGGGGGTAATTCAGGTCTGATCGATAGCATGCGATTTTTGCACTGCTGGTATCAGATAGTCGCCGCCTACAGGGGGAGTGTATTTTAGCTGTGCAAGTGTGCGAACGCATGTGTAGCAGAGCTGTACAAACAGATTTTGTGCAGTGTCTGCGCAGCCCAGTACTTACTCAACCGCTGCGATCACATCAGCCTGTCCGGGACCGGAATTGACATCAGGAAATTTCCCTGCAAACGCATGGACACGCCTGTGTTTTTCCAGACACCCACAAACGCCTTCTTCCTGTCGTTCTCCTTGCGGTCACCCGTGTGAACGGATCCATTGCACAAACCCATTGCTGAGCGGCGATTCGCTTTGTACCCGTGTAACGTGTCTGTGAATTGTGGTGCATACGCATGCGCAGTTTGGACCTGATCGCCCACTGCATGCCGCCACCCCCTTGCAGAGCTGAAGTGTGGTGAGTGAGTCACCATCCCCCCTAACAAACAGGGGGGGGGGGGTTGATGTGAAGATGGCAGCTATAGGGTAGGAGTATAGGTACATAGGTGTGGAGCTGTGAGGGGCGCCCCGAGCCAGCACCTGACCCTACACTGACCAATCCAGCCTGTCAGGGTCTGCGGATCTCAGCCAGCACAAAATACCTTAGGCCAGTATAATCTTGAAGAGCGGGAAGACAGCTCCATTAAGGGGGCGGAGCTTCTTTTCAGAGCGGACCCAGCAGCATTTCAGTGACATTTTCCTGCCTGCAGTCGGATGCAAGTGGAAGTTCAGTCCCTCCAGTGCAACTCCAGCTATCTGTATGGTACCAGGGGGTTGTAGAAGGGAGGGGAGGCTGTGTAAAGACTGTGTCACCTATTAAGGGACACAGTCAGCGCTGGTTTAGGGTCTCCCTATACCTATAATAGCGCTGTGTGTGGGTTGGCTCAAATCTCTGTGTCTCTCTGCCATTCTTGAGGGGGAAACTCTGTCTGCCCAGTACCCTGTGTGTATGTGGAGTGAGTGGTGTGTATTTGCAAACATGTCTAGAGACTCTGTTTCATATGCTGCAGAGGATTTCTCTTCTCAGGAAGATCCCATCCCATGTAATCAGGATTGCACTGTTGTAGCGCAGATCCCAGCTAGAGAACCGGAGTGGTTAGCCTCCCTCAGGAGGACTATTTCTCAGATTTCTGAAAGGCTTACAAGAACTGAGCATGCAACTCAGGTATTGCAATCCTCTATGGTTGTATGGTCTGATACTGCTTCCTCAGGGTCCCCTGCGGTACATTCTCACAAATGTGCACTTGCTAAGATTATGCAGGGTGACACGGACACCGATTCTGACACTGCAGATGGTGACGGGGATGTGTCGAGGGGGACGGCATCACTTGCTAAGGGGCTCAGTTGATGATTGAGGCCGTACGGGATGTGTTGCACATTTCTGTCACAACTCCTGAGCAGGTTGAGGAGGCCTTTTTCACGGATAGTAAAAAGCCACCCCTCACCTTCCCAGCATCTAAGGAATTAAATGCTATCTTTGAAAAAGCCTGGGAAAGGAGTTTTGCACATACAGCCTCCCTTTGTGGCACCAACGGCCATCTTGATGTGGTGGTACAGTTCCTGCAATCAGCTTGGTCTGAGCTTCTACTGGAGGCTGACATCAAGTTTCTCACGTGGAAGGCGGTCACTTTGTTGGCCTTAGCTTCTGCTCGACGCGTGTCGGAATTGGGGGCTTTATCTTGTAAAAGTCCCTATCTGATCTTCCATGAAGATAGGGCAGAACTTAGGACTCATCCGCAGTTCCTGCCTAAGGTTGTATCGGCTTTCCGTATCAACCAATCTATTGTGGTGCCAGTAGCTACTGACTCCTCAATTGCTTCAAAGGCCTTGGATGTTGTGAGGACTTTGAAGATTTACGGCTCGTCATAGAAAATATGACTCTTTGTTTGTCCTCTATGATCCCAAGAAAATTGGGTGTCCAGCTTCTAAGCAGTCGATTTCACGCTGGATCAGGTTCACCATCCAGCATGCATATTCTACGGCAGGATTGCCGTGTCCAAAACCTGTAAAGGCCCACTCTACTCGTAAGGTGGGCTCTTCCTGCGCGGCTGCCCATAGTGTCTCGGCTGTACAGCTTTTATCGAGCAGCTACTTGGTCTGGGTCGAACACGTTTGCTAAGTTTTACAAGTTCTATACTTTGGCCCTTGATGACCTCAAGTTTGGTCAAGCAGTCTTGCAGGAGCCTCCGGGCTCTCCCTCCCATTCTGGGAGCTTTGGTACATCCCCATGGTAGTAATATGGACCCCAGCATCCTCTAGGACGTAAGAGAAAATATGATTTTAATTACCTACTTGTAAATCCTTTTCTTGTAGTCCATAGAGGATGCTGGGCACCCGCCCAGCGCTTCGTTTTCCTGCTTTGGTTTTATAGTTCAGTACTGCCTGGTTCCTAGGTAAGTTCTGCGTTCTTTACTGTTTCAGCTGTTGCTGAGTTTTCCGGCATGTTAGCCATATTTGCCTGTTGTGTGAGCTGGTATGAATCTTGCCACTATCTGTGTAATTCCTTCTCTCGAAGTATGTCATCTCCTTGGGCACAGTTTCTAGACTGAGTCTGGTACGATTATTTTGAATCCTTGATGGTTGATGGCCATCCCAAGTGTGTGCATGTACATGTGATTAGGGCTGACTAGATGGAATACATAGGAAATCCCAGCAGATGGGATGCGAGGCTGTCACTATACCGACAGCAGCATCTCATCTGCCAGAATTCCAGCAGTGAGTCCCCTCGCTGGCTTGCTGTGCTTGCCACACATCGAGCCCGGTGGCTCACTTCGCTATCCACAGGTTCTTTTCTCACTCAGTTGGTGGCGTGGACCCACCAACCAAGTGGGAATTAGAGATGTGCAGCGGGCAATTTTTCGTGTTTTGTGTTTTGGTTTTGAGTTCGGTTCCACGGTTGTGTTTTGGATTCGGCAAAACCACCCTTTCGGGTTTTGGATTCGGATGCGTTTTGGATTCGGGTGATTTTAAAACAAAACCTCAAAAATAGCTAAAATCATAGAATTTGGGGGTAATTTTGATCCTATAGTATTATTAACATCAATAACAATAATTTCCACTCATTTCCAGTCTATTCTGAACACCTCACATCTCACAATATTATTTTTAGTCATAAAATTTGCACTGAGGTCGCTGGATGACTAAGCTAAGCGACCCAAGTGGGCGGCACAAACACCTGGCCCATCTAGAAGTGGCACTGCAGTGTCAGACAGGATGGCACTTAAAACAATAGTCCCCAAACAGCACATGATGCAAAGATAAATAAAAAAAGAGGTGCAAGATGGAATTGTCCTTGGGCCCTCCCACCCACCCTTATGTTGTATAAACAGGACATGCACACTTTAACAGACCAATCATTTCAGTGACAGGGTCTGCCACATGACTGCGGCTGAAATGACTGGTTGATTTGGGCCCCCACCAAAAAAGAATCAATCTCTCCATGCGCAAACTGGCTCTACAGAGGCAAGATGTCCACCTCCTCCTCATCATCCGATTCCTCACCCCTTTCACTGTGTACATCCTCCTCTTCACAGAGTATTAATTAGTCCCCACTGGAATCCACCATCACAGGTCCCTGTGTACTTTCTGGAGGCAATTGCTGGTAAATGTCTCCACAGAGGAATTTATAATTCATTTTGATGAACATCATCTTCTCCACATTTAGTGGAAGTAATCTACGCTGATCGCTGAGAAGGTGACCGGCTGAACTAAATACTCTTTTGGAGTACACACTTGAGGGGGGACAACTTAGGTAAAATAAAGCCAGTTTGTGTAAGGGCCTCCAAATTGCCTCTTTTTCCTGCCAGTATAAGTACGGACTGTCTGACATGCCTACTTGGATGCTGACATTCATATAATTCTACACCATTCTTTCAATGGTGACAGAATCATATGCAGTGACAGTAGACATGTCAGTAATTGTTGGCAGGTCCTTCAGTCTGGACCAGATGTCAGCACTTGCTCCTGACTGCCCTGCATCACTGCCAGTGGGTGGTTTTGGAAATGTTATCCTTTTCCTGGCAGCTCCAGTGGCAGTAGAAAATGAAGGAGGAGCTGTTGGCGGGTCATGTTCCGCTTGACTTGACAATTGTCTCACCAGTAGGTCTTTGAACATCTGCAGACTTGTGTCTACTGGAAAGAGAGATACAACGTAGGCTTTAAACCTAGGATCGAGCACGGTGGCCAAAATGTAGTGCTCTGATTTCAACAGATTGACCACCCGTAAATCCTGGTTAAGCAAATGAAGGGCTCCATCCACAAGTCTCACATGCCTAGCGGAATTGCTCCGTTTTAGCTCCTCCTTCAATCTCTCCAGCTGCTTCGTAGGCAGATGTATAGGCTTGAATGGCCTTTTGCTGCTCCTCCATCCTCTGAAGCAAATAGAGGGTTGAATTCCACCTTGTTACCACCTCTTGCTTCAGCTGATGGCGGGGCATGTTCAGGAGTGTTTGCTGGCGCTCCAGTCTTTGGCATGCGGTGGCTGAATGCCAAAAGTGGCCCGCAATTTTTCGGACCACCAAGAGCATCTCCTGCACGACCCTCTCGTTTTCAAAAAATTCTGCACCACCAAATTAATTGTATGTGCAAAACATGGGTCATGCTGGAATTTGCCCAGTTGTAATGCACGCACAATATTGGTGGCGTTGTCCGATATCACAAATCCCCAGGAGAGTCCAATTGGGGTAAGCCATTCTGCGATGATGTTCCTCAGTTTCCGTAAGAGGTTGTCAGCTGTGTGCCTCTTATAGAAAGCAGTGATACAAAGCGTAGCCTGCCTAGGAATGAGTTGGTGTTTGCGAGATGCTGCTACTGGTGCCGCTGCTGCTGTTGTTGCTGCGAGAGGCAATACATCTACCCAGTGGGCTGTCACAGTCATATAGTCCTTAGTCTGCCCTGCTCCACTTGTCCACATGTCTGTGGTTAAGAAGACAGTGGGTACAACTTTTTAGGACACTGAGGACACTTTTTCTGACGTCTGTGTACATTCTCGGTATCGCCTGCCTAGAGAAGTGGAACCTAGATGGGATTTGATACCGGGGACACACTACCTCAAGCAATTCTCTAAGTCCCTGTGAACTAACGGTGGATACCGGATGCACGTCTAACACCAACATAGTTGTCAAGGCCTGAGTTATCCGCTTTGCAACAGGATGACTGCTGTGATATTTCATCTTCCTCGCAAAGGACTGTTGGACAGTCAATTGCTTACTGGAAGTAGTACAAGTGTTCTTCCAACTTCCCCTCTGGGATGACGATTGACTCCCAGCAACAACAACAGCAGCGCCAGCAGCAGTAGGCGGTCCACTCAAGGATCCATCGGAGGAATCCCATTTAGGAGAGGACTCGCCAGTCTTGCCAGTGACATGGCCTGCAGGAGTATTGGCGTTCCTGTCTAAGGAGGAAATTGACATTGAGGGAGTTGGTGGTGTGGTTTGCAGGAGCTTGGGTACAAGAGGAAGAAGGGATTTAGTTGTCAGTGGACTGCTTTCGCTGTTACAGGAAAGAAAATTTGTATAGTTTGCTGCGCTGTGAAAAAAAGCTGCTCAGGTTGTTTTGGAGTGCAATTTTAGAGATTTGAGCCGAGCGCTATATATGTTAATGCGTGGTGTTCTGTTAGCCAAAGTTTTGGAACTTGTCAATGACTTCTGATGAAAGCGCTCCTGGTGACGTATAAGGGAGGATGTTCCTAGGTCGTTAACGTCCTTACCCCTACTTATTACAGCTTGACAAAGGCAACACACGGCTTGACACCTGTTGTCTGCAATTCTGTTGAAATAATTCCACACCGAAGAGGTGATTTTTTTTGTATTTTGACCAGGAATGTCAATGGTTTTATTTATCCCACGGACAACAGGTGTCTCCCCGGGTGCCTAACTTAAACAAACCACCTCACCATCAGAATCCTGCTCGTCAATTTCCTCCTCAGCGCCAGCAACATCCATATCCTCATCTTGGTGTACTTCAACAGTGACATCTTCAATTTGAATATCAGGAACTGGACTGTGGGTGCTCCTACCAGCACTTGCAGGGGGCGTTCAAATGGTGGAAGTAGCCACCTCTTCCCGTCCAGTGTTGGGAAGGTCAGGCATCGCAACCGACACAATTGGACTCTCCTTGGGGATTTGTGATTTAGAACGCACAGTTCTTTGCTGTGCTTTTGTCAGCTTAACTTTTTTGATTTTTCTAGTGGGAGGATGAGTACTTCCATCGTCATGTGAAGCTGAACCACTAGTCATGAGGAACATAGGAGAGGGCCATAGCTGTTCCTTGCCACTCTGTGTCGTAAATGGCATATTGGCAAGTTTACGCTTCTCCTCAGACGATTTTAATTTAGATTTTTGGGTCATTTTACTGAACTTTTGCTTTTTGGATTTACATGCTCTCTACTATGACATTGGGCATCGGCCTTGGCAGACGACGCTGATGGCATTTCATAGTCTCTGCCATGACTAGTGGCAGCAGCTTCAGCACTAGGTGGAAGTGGATCTTGATCTTTCCCTATTTTACCCTCCAAATTTTTGTTCTCCATTTTTTAATGTGTGGAATTATATGCCAGTAATATATCTGGAATTAGACGGCAGTAATGTCTGGAATTAGATACCACTATATAGATACCAGATACCACTGTGACTGGAATGATGATGACCTATGCACAGTGACAGGACACTACCACAGCACCCTACAGCAGCAAGATGCAGCACAAGACACTGTACTAGTATTAGTAATGTACTATTACTGAGCACCAGAAGACAATGAGCAGTGATACTGAGCACTGATGATACTGAGCACTGATGATACTACGGAGAACTGGCACTGAGCAGCACGATTAGCACAAGAGACTGTACTAGTATTAGTAATGTAGTATTACTGAGCACCAAAAGACAATGAGCAGTGATACTGAGCACTGATGATACTAAGCACTGCTGATTCTACGCAGAACTGACACTGAGCAGCACGATTAGCACAAGACACTGTACTAGTATTAGTAATGTAGTATTACTGAGCACCAGAAGACAATGAGCAGTGATACTGAGCACTGATGATACTGAGCACTGATGATACTGATACTACGGAGAACTGACACTGAGCAGTACAATTAGCACAAGACACTGGACCAGTATTAGTAATGTAGTATTACTGAGCACCAGAAGACAATGAGCAGTGATACTGAGCCCTAATGATACTTAGCACTGATGATACTGAGCACTGATGATACTACAGAGAACTGACACTGAGCAGCACGATTTGCACAGGACACTGTACTGGTATTAGTAATGTAGTATTACTGAGCACCAGAAGACAATGTGCAGTGATACTGATGGTGTAGGAGCTTCCTTTAAATGGAAAATATACATTGATTCAAGCTTTTTCACATTAACTAAGATATTTACTGCTCCTCACTTCTTTAGGTTCGTGTTTCCTTAAAAGCTTCACAGATATATTATAAGCAACATTGTATTTCAAAGCATGAATTACTCATTGTTATAACGCCAGATGTATCCAAGGCCAGTCAAGCATATCGCCAAAAGTTCTGAACATCGAGGAGGATTTTGACCTGTCCTGACCTCCAGAAAGGATGTTCCGGGAAAGCTGATAATCGCAAAGCAATAAATATATTTTAATTGCAATTTATAATATTGTTTGACAAATGACGTGTTTCAGTTTTCAAGACATACATGGTGTATTTTGATTGGCTAAATGTATTGGCACACATGAATCCTTTGTTCTTTTGCTATAAAATAAAGCCATGATGGCCCCTAAGAGAGATCAACTATGAACTGCTTAGGTTACACAATGATCCTGTGTCACCTTTCCATTCACTGATCTCCAACCGGTTGCTAAGGGGAACAGCATTCTGACTGATGACTGAAGAGAGTTCATAATCAGACCTGAATAGGTTAACATACCCTATCATTTTGGGGATCTCGTCCGGGATATTCCAGCATCTCCTCCACTGGCAATAAATCCTCTGATCTTTCAGGAACCGCTGATAACAAAAAAAAAAAACCGGTAAGTGAGATTTATTGTGTAGATTTCTACCTGCTCACTTGAACTCAGCGCTTCTTGTGTAAATCAAGGGGAAGCCCAGTCGAGAAGGTCAGAGAATATCTTAAAGAGCCCAGCGTCAGTCAGAAGAAATTTTTTTAAGGTACCATGATGTATGTTATATTGTTGAAGTATGTTATATTGTTGAAGTATGTTATATTGTTGAATTGTGGGTAAATAATTTCAGATAATTTGTCACAAGTGCACAGGGGCAATTAATCAAGTATGCAGAAAACTTTTAAATTGTGCAAGTACTAATGCATGTTTATTAAGAAAATAGAGCCGTTTTATAAAGGTGGCGCATGGCCAAGATATGTTCTAATGCTGATAACCAGTTTGAATTGATAAATAACCAAAGAGGTGTATGCAAATCTTGTACCTGTGTTGTTGTGTTAAGAAAATACAAAGGGTCTGTAGCACCAAGATTGCTGGCAATTACAAGCACTGAAGTCTCATTTGGTTATGTGGAAAATGATGATGAATTTTATTGTACAAAAGGTTGTCATTTTAAAAAAGAGAATTGTTGGAACATTACATTAAGAATGATTGATTTAACATCATAACCTATTGGCCTAGGAACCACATAATCCCAGGTCTAAGACCCATGTGCCCGTGCAGCCTCAAACAGCTGCCGTGCACGCAGATAACAGATATAGGATTTACTGTCATCTTTGTTTTTGTATCCTTGCACTGTTATATGTACTCTGTCAATATGCTTTTGAAAAGGTGGGGGGGAGTTGGGTTGTCTGCTGAATAATGAAACTAGATTCTCCTACACACACTGATAGGTATTTCTCACATCCAAGCAGTCCCCGGTGTTCGCTGTTACTTTCTGAAGAGAAACAAGCATTAAACTACAACAGGGATACTGATACAAGCAGGAGTCCATATAGGCAGGGGGATAGACCCTTGGAGTAACTTAACAATAATATTAGGGACGCATCTCAGTGATCCAGAAGAAATAATATATTATGCAGGTCTCACTTGGGGAGCAGTACTAACAAATTCTCCACCAACACAGGGAGGAAGGGGCAACACTACAACCCATGTCATTTGTCCACAGACGGATTGAAGAAGCTCTTTAGGTAGAGATTCTTTAAAAGGAGATTTTAATTCCCTCATAAGGAGTTACTAAAATACCACATCAGGATGGGTTCAAACCCGTGGATATTGTTAATAACAAGGAGGGATGAAAAAGCTTTAAAAGGAGATTTTAATTCCCTCATAAGGAGTTACTAAAATACCACATCAGGATGGGTTCAAACCCGTGGATATTGTTAATAACAAGGAGGGAAGAAAAAAGCTTTAAAAGGAGATTTTAAGTCCCTCAAAAGGAGTTACTAAAATACCACATCAGGAGGGGTTCCGCGCACGTTCACCCAGGCATGGGAGCGCGGTCTGTAAAGATGTCAGGGCCCGACAAACCCGTGGATATTGTTAGTGACAGGGAGGGCAGAAAATCTCTGAAAGGAATTTCAAAAGAGCAGGCTTCCCGTCAGAAGGGACACTTGACCTAGAGAAATGGGAAAAATTTGCCTCCTGTAACAAAAGTTGGATAATTAAGCATAATAGTAGAGATCAAGCATCCATCTGGATCACTGTAGCAAAAGAATTAGGAGCAGAGAATAGAAGAAGAGATGAGGAAAATGATTTCCCCATTGTACCAGAGTACTCAATAGCACCACAACCAGCGTTAAACTCACTGCCTGTAATTGCAGCAACAGCACCTGCACACTATACCCCACCCCTATACCCAGACATGCATGCACACCAAGGTACCCCTAGTATGAACAGAATGCAATTACCTACAAGCTCACTAACAGTGAAATTAAAAAGATACGAGCAAGGAAAAGAGTGACGAATAATCAGCCCTATCTTAGAAGGATTTGTGGTTGAAAATCCGAATGATTTACCTGAGCTATGTGTACAGAGTATGCCCCAGTGTCCTGATACTTCATCACAAGAAACCCCTACAAGGTTAAAGCAAAGAAATTTTCTACCTAATGCTTCCCTCATGTTTAAACGAGTGGTAGACACCTGCAATCAAGCTGAGTCCAGTAAACAATTGTCCACAATCAGGAACTATAGGCGAAAGGGTGCAAATCAGGTGAAGAGGAGAAGCAAGGGGTCAAGACACAGCCTCTACAGCTTTTCATGCCCAGGTGCATAATGTACAGAATAAACTGACATATTTTCCAGAAAGATTGTGTCCGGTATGTCAGTTTTGCGTTCCAGAAGGATATGAACATTGCCCAAATTGTGGAAACTGGATTTCACACCATGAACCACCATGCCAAGATATCTATGCGACTAGAAATACTGAAAGACGGTCATCATTGCCTGTTTCTCTGTATCCAGCACAAGTACAGGGAATACGCAACCCAGATAATGCAGCCAGGACGAACGAACCATACATCATACAGAGCCAACACCACAAACCATGGTATGGCAATGACCTCGCAAATATAGTTGCAGAGTCCCCAGATCCTAGATAAAACCCAATAGCAGTTTATGCCTATATGGAAAGAATTCAAACCATATGGACACCGGCATGGGTCGACTACCACCAGTTGTGTGAGGCTATACTAGGACCAGCAACTGCCCAAACAGTAAGCACCATGTTAAAAGCAGATGCAGTAGATGATTGCCCAGCCATAACGGACGTTCCGACAGAGAAAAATAGAACAACGTTTGAAAGTGGAAAGATGTACATGACAAGACTTAAGAGATGGTGTCATGCACAGACACTCAGAGCACCAACAGCCCCAGACTTGAAACAGGAAAAGACTGAGTCCATCAGAACTTACTATGATAAAGTCACTATACGACACACAAGATGATAGAATATGAAGGTGTGCAACTCCTGTGTCGACAACAGTGTACTCAGTCACCACTGGCAGTTCGATAAAAGTGACTTTACCCACAGGAGACCCAAGGGTTTCAAGAGCTGTTTTTATGCACAACCAGATTCCTCTACGTTTACTTACAGATCAAGCCATTGCAACGACTGGATTGGGAGGTTAAGCCCTACCCCTGCAAGAAAGCAAAGATGTAACCTGAAATACAAGCTGCTATACAAGACTATCTCTCACTGGAAAAGTAAGACAAAGAGGAACAACAACTCCCAGCATAAACATCATTATGTTAAACACCAGCCTGGGTGGACTTGGACTAAGAAAATGACATGTCAGCAGCAGTGAGAAAGAATATGCAAGTAAAGAAAGGACAAAGTATGAAGAATAATGAATGAATCATAAAGAGAGGTGATTGGAAAAAAGAAAAGTTGAGAAACAATATGAAGGTTGCATGAAAGTTTGGAGACTAAAGGAAGTCTGCTTTAAGAAGGACAAAGAAAGACATCTGACAAGTGGTCAGTACTACCTGGCAAGATTACAGAGATAATGCCATGATTTAAAGCAACAGAAGCTCCGGGGTTTAAAGCAAATAATAAGGAACAAGACAGAAAAAGTTCCAGAAAACAAATGAATGATGCTTCTTCTGCCAATATGAAGTACAAGCTTCTTCAGGTACTCCCCAGTGAACATAATGTCTCCAGAAGAAACAGCAGGAGGTATGATTACAGTCACCTTGCCCACTGGAGAAATACGTTTGTGCCTAATGAATGCTGGAGCCGGCACACGCAGAAGACAGCAGAGGGAGATACCACAAGAACTGGTGATATCAGAAATTCTTAAAGGGACAGGAGATGAGAGAAATGCAGTCACCAATACCAGCCCAATTCTTGACCTTGGAGTACATGTCCAGTGACTTTGCTGAAGCACAATGTACTAAAGCTTATCCAAGGAGAATACAGTACACACCAGCAGAAGTTTAACTTTCCAGCAACTTATCGAAGGAAAGAACAAAATAGCCATTTAGAAGCAAGTTAAAACAGAAGTTCAGTATTGACTCATTCCAGCAGTACCAGTTGTAGAAGAAAGGAAGCAATACTACTGGACCAGGATAGCTTTGTGGAGGGGCTATATCACCAAGTGATTTATCCACAAAACACACAGCTAAATACAGGATGTGAATGAACTGCTGATTGCCACCACCACTACAAAAAAAAAAAAAAAGCACTAAGAAGGGGCAGTGTCCTTAGTGAAGTTTCTGAAAGACCAAGACTGCAGAGCCTCAGAAGGAGAAATTGCAGCTAGTCAAGCAAGAGTTAATCTTCCTAGGACACTCAAGGTACCAGACATCTAACAAAAGTGAAAAGGAAAAGATTCAGACTACAAGCTAAGATGCCAACTAGTGTCAAGCAAGTCAGATGATCATTCCTGGGCCTAGTAGGACACTACAGAACACGGATACCTCTAGCACCAGTCTACATGCAAGCATTGTATGACAACACTGAAAGGGAGGAGGGTCCGCATCCTACATACAGCAACAGATGAATTAGGCTATTGAACAGTTGGAAACAGCAGTTGCCTCATCTCAAGCCCTAGAACTACCTGACTATTAAAGAAGGAGGCCATATATAGAAGTCCTTATGCAAAATCATGGACTGAGGTGAAGACCAGTGGCCTACAACTTAAGCAAGCTTGACAGCGGTAATCAAAGAGCACCTACCGGCATCAGAGCAGTGATAGCAGCAACAGCCCTAGAAGAGTATAAGAGCACAGACACAGTGATGAATCAGAAGTCCTAGAAGAGGACAAGAGCACAGGCATAGTGCTGAATCATGAACTTATCATCCAGGGTCCACATGCAGGTACAGAGAAGCTTCAACAAGCAAGAACCAAACACCTGTCAGTGGCAAGGCTGACCATGTATGAAGTAGCACTGCCAAAATGCGACAAGTAACCATCAGAAGATGTATTACCCTCAACGCAGCAACCCTTTTCCAACATTAATCAATAAAGGTGTTGAATCTCAAGATTCAAAAGGAGGGAAAATCAGATTATCTACTGATGAATGGGAAAGCCAGAAGTTTCTAATATTCACTCACGAAGGTAAACAATATGGTGGGACACAATTACCCCAAGGGGGAGCCACTAGTCCATCAGATTTCTCAGAGGCAATGGCATTAATCCTGCAGAAATGGAGACCACACTTTACAGACACCCAGTTAGTTCAATATGTCGATGATCTGCTTATTGCTGCACAGACAGAAGAGAAGTGCAAAAAAGGAAACAGTATCACTACTCATCTTTTTGGCAGAAGAAGATTGCAGAGTGTCAAAGACAAGCTTCAGCTAGTACAGAAAAAAGTTGTCTTCTTAGGACACTGCATATCTCAAGGAACAAGGCATCTTACTGATAAAAGAACAAAGGCAATAACTCAAGCAAAAACCCCAAGAACATTAAATGAAATCAGAGCTTTTCTGGGCCTTATTGGTTATTGCAGAGAATGGATACCCTCAGCCTCATTACTGATGCAACCCCTATATGAATTAATAAAAAAGGAGGCGTCAGCAGAAAACAGGGACACCATTGAAGAAGCAGTAAGACAACTAAAGCAAACCATAATAACAGCCCCAGCATTGGGATTGCCTGATTACACTGTGTATACAAGTACCTCACGCTGTAACAGAAATATTAAGTCAAGAAAATAGCAAGCATCTTTCTGCAGCCAGACTTACCAAATATGAAGTGATTGCCTAGCCTCATGGAATTAGAGACTTTACCTCTCCCTAATGTCCAAGATACACCATTGGACAATCCAGACATGAACCTGTTCGTCGATGGATCAAGATATTATGATAATGGATCCCCAAGGACAGGATATGCAGTAACAACTGAAACTGAAGTCATAGACTCTGGAGCATTGCTACCAAGTATGTCAGCACAAGAAGCAGAACTCATAGCAATGACCAAAGCCTGCATACATGCTGAGAATATGACAGCCAACATCTATACGGATTCACGCTATGCTTGGGGGGGTGTCCCAAGATTACGCTGTTATATGGAAAAGTAGGGACTTCAAAAGTGCAAACGGAAAACCCATCAAACATGCCAGTTTGATTATGGAACTCTTCAGAGCATTGGAACTACCTAAAAGAATTGGAATAATCAAGGTACAAGCACATACTAAGAGCCAAACCATGGAAGCTAAAGGAAATGCATTTGCAGATGCAGAAGCCAAGAGAATTGCCTTACAATCAAAAGAACTTGAGCAAGTCTTAGTGGCTCAAGATGTGAAGCAAATGCCTAGTGAACAGGAGCTGATCAAAATTCAACAACAAGCATCACAAGGAGAAAAGGAGAAATGGAGACGATTGGGGGCAGAAGAAGATGAACATGGACTTTGGAAGTCAAGAGAATTGAAGTACTGTCTACCAGCAGCTCTATTTCCACCTATGTTACAAGTAGCTCATGGACAAGTACACCATTCAAAGGAAGCCACGGTGAATAGAGTACAAGAGCATTGGATAGCTCCAGGCTTCAATAAAGCTGCAACAAACTTTGTAGCAGGATGCTGGATCTGTGGAATCAGCAATCCAGGAAAAAGAACCAAGACACCTCTAGGAACTATACCCAAAGCCTCTTACCCATTTGAAAGACTACAAATTGACTATATACAGTGGCGACGAAGCAGTCCATATGAATATGTACTAGTAGCAACGGACATGTTTAGTCACTGGGCCGAAGCCTGGCCAGTAAGCAAAGCCACAGCAAAAACCACTGCAAAGAAACTGATAGCAGAAGTAGTATGTAGATTTGGGATACCTGAGGTTATAGAATCAGATAGAGGTACACATTTCACAGGAGAAGTCATGCAGCATATAATGAAAGATTTGGGGGTACAGCAGGCCTTCCATGTGCTTTACCAGCCCCAGGCGAGTGGGAGGGGGGACATCTGAACTTTGACCTTAAGCTAAAACTACAGAAAATGACAGAAACCAAAAGAACTTGTCCAGAATGCCTACCTATAGTCTTGTTCAATATTAGGACCACACCCATGAAACCTAGTAAACTGACTCCATATGAAATATTGTTTGGGTCAGCTCTAAGAACAGGTTGTTATTATCCACAACAATTACAACATAATCATGGTGATTTAACAGGTTATGTACAGGAGGTCTGTAAAACATTGACTAACCTCCATTGCCGAGTGTTTTCTTCCATTCCAGACCCAGAAGGATCAGCTACGCATAAGCTAAATCCAGGAGATTGGGTCTATTTAAAGAGACATGTGAGAAAGACCTTTAAACCAAGATATGATGGTCCATATCAAGTGCTGCTAACCATGTCTACCTTAAATTAAGGTGAAAGGTCGTGACATTTGGATACACGCCTCACACTCGAAGAAGTTGACAGTGACTCTCCAGCCAGAAGAATGAAGTCGCTTATCCTTTGATTGTTGTTAGGGGTAATCCCCAAGGTTTGGACTATAAATCCAGGGGACTGGTTTACTGAAAGAAAATAGTTCAGGCCTAGATAGTGTAGGTAGAATAGGGAGAAAAAGTGGAATCAAAAAGAGGGGAAATGATGGTGTAGGAGCTTCCTTTAAATGGAAAATATACATTGATTCAAGCTTTTTCACATTAACTAAGATATTTACTGCTCCTCACTTCTTTAGGTTCGTGTTTCCTTAAAAGCTTCACAGATATATTATAAGCAACATTGTATTTCAAAGCATGAATTACTCATTGTTATAACGCCAGATGTATCCAAGGCCAGTCAAGCATATCGCCAAAAGTTCTGAACATCGAGGAGGATTTTGACCTGTCCTGACCTCCAGAAAGGATGTTCCGGGAAAGCTGATAATCGCAAAGCAATAAATATATTTTAATTGCAATTTATAATATTGTTTGACAAATGACGTGTTTCAGTTTTCAAGACATACATGGTGTATTTTGATTGGCTAAATGTATTGGCACACATGAATCCTTTGTTCTTTTGCTATAAAATAAAGCCATGATGGCCCCTAAGAGAGATCAACTATGAACTGCTTAGGTTACACAATGATCCTGTGTCACCTTTCCATTCACTGATCTCCAACCGGTTGCTAAGGGGAACAGCATTCTGACTGATGACTGAAGAGAGTTCATAATCAGACCTGAATAGGTTAACATACCCTATCAATACTGAGCACTGATGATACTGATACTACGGAGAAGTGACACTGAGCAGTACAATTAGCACAAGACACTGTACTAGTATTAGTAATGTAGTATTACTGAGCACCAGAAGACAATGAGCAGTGATACTGAGCACTGATGATACTACTGAGAACTGACACTGAGCAGCACAAGACACTGTACTAGTATTAGTGAGCAGCACAAAAGCACTATGGAATTGTCACCCCCCCAGATACCACTGTGACTGGAATGATAATGACTGATGCACAGTCACAGGACACTACTACCACAGCACCCTACAGCAGCAACATGCAGCACAAGAGAGACACTGTACTAGTATTACTGAGCAGCAATAAGCACTGATACTGAGAACTGACACTGAGAGAACGTAGCCACGTCCTCTCTGTACCCTCTACAATGCCCGAGTGAAAATGGAGGTGACGCGTGGCTCTTTATATGGAATCCGAATCTCGCGAGAATTCGACAGCGGGATGATGACGTTTTGCCTCGTTCGGGTTTTCCGAGTCAGGCGGGAACAACCAAGCCTGGCTCGGACCCATGTTGTACACGTGAAGTTCGGTAGGGTTCGGTTCTCAGAGAACCGAATCCTCTCATCTTTTGTTGGAATACATACCTCCCAACATGACCCTCTCCAGGAGGGACACAATGCTCTGCATCTGGACTTTTCTCTTAATTTATGATTGCCCTCACCTGTTATGAACAGGATAATGGATAAGAAAGGTGTTTCACCACAGGTGATGGCAATCATAAATTAAGAGGGACGTCCAGGAGCAGAGCATTCTGTTCCTCCTGGAGAGGGTCATGTTTGGAGGTATGTTGTAGAGAGATACAGTGACAACCAATCAGCTTCTGTAATTTTACACACTGTGTTTGAAAAATGATGACAGAAGCTTATTGGTTGGTACTTTATCTCTCTCCAATGTTTGATAAATCTCCCCCAATAGAAGAAAAAAAGTTTTGAAAACCGGTATGTACACCTTTGTTCTTGCAGCCTGTAGGTACAGTAGGTTAGCTATAACTTCCTCAAGTTACACATCTTTAGTTAAATAACCTATTTTCCCTCCCCAACAAAATCATAACAGATTCCAGTGAAGAGAACTGTTGCCACATGTGTGATTCCTGTAGGCTTGGGGACCTCTTGTGGTCTACAGTGTCACTGCATCATTTGATACAATTAGTATATATAAAAAAAAAACATTCTCAGGGATGAATCCATTATAAATGTACTTTTATACTACCAATCTTCTTTAGCAACTGTAAATAATATATAGAATAGTTGACTAAACCACCAACCTATTTTGAGAGTGGGATCTTTAATGTGTCATTAACCTTATATGATTAGCTAAGACACATATACAGATGTGTCCTCATACATCTTTGCTGCAGTCATGCCAAGTAGTGTGAGAATCTTCTAGCTTCGGGTGTCTTTCTTGCTTCTCTTATTTGCTGAAAATGCATCCTTTTTGCAATGTAATGGGTTAGGATGCACGAGGAGACTTCTGATTAATTTGATATACGCCACTTGTATACAGTATCTGTTTGCAACTTAATCTCTGAATCTGTATATGAAGTGCTACAATGTAGTAGTCAGGGCCAGCTGAACCATTACCCGGGGTATGCGGCTGAGTAAGGCGCCACACTGAGGAAGGTGCCAGGTAGCCAGACAAACATTGCTGACAGTATTTCAAATGTGGGGGCGTGGCTTAATTGCCATTTCAGCTGCAGGTAGCCTGGTTTATTGGTCCGCGGCGTTTTGTCTCCATCACCACTTCAAGTGTGGGACCCATTTGGCAGCTCGTCACCTCCAAAGAAGCTTTTCCCAGGTGAGCTTTCTCCCTGTCTACCGCCTGCACACCCCAGCTGAGTTTCAGCTCCCAGCAGTGACAGAATTCTTCCAGAGCGGCTTCCCTTCCTAACGCGGTCCGGCTCCTTGAGTGATGTCACACTCCGGCTCCCAGGTACCAACCTACACCACTTTGTATCTGTGCTTTGGCTTCCACAGCCGCGCTGGTTTCACTCATTGGCTGTGCCCTGTATGTTGCTGTGAAGGACGCAGCTACTGTGTACTTGGGTCTCCTGCTGCTGTCTCTCACTGTCTGGGGTCTTGGTGCTGTGCTACTGTGACCTGCTGCCTAGTACATTCCCTCCTTCCTTCCAGCACTTCCATCCTTCTGGTGTCCTAAACCCTGACACCCCGTCACCCCTGCCACCACTGTCACTCACTATCTACCTGTCACCTACTATCTCCCTTTTACCCATGCATCCCCTGTCATATACTATCTACATGTCACCCCTACCTCCCCAGTCACCTATCATCTCCCTGTCACCCACTATCTCCATGTCACCCCTGCCTCCCCTGTCACCCACTATCTACCTGTCACCCTGCCTACCCAGTCACCTACTATCTACGTCACCCTTCCCTCTCTTATCACCCACTATCTACCGGTCACCCCTGCCTCCGCGGTCACCTACTATCTCCATGTCATTCCTGCCTCCCCTTTCACCCACTATCTACCTGTCACCCCTGCCTTCACTGTCATCTACTTTCTCCCTATCACCCACTCCATGTAATTCCTGTCTCCCGTGTCACCCACTATCTCCATGTCACCCCTGCCTTCACTGTCACCAACTCTCTACCTGTCCCCCCTGCCTCCCCAGTCACCTACTATCTCCATGTCACCCCTGCCTCTCCTGTCACCCACTATCTACCTGTCACCCCTGCCTCCCCAGTCACCTACTATCTCCATGTCATTCCTGCCTCCCCTTTCACCCACTATCTACCTGTCACCCCTGCCTTCACTGTCATCTACTTTCTCCCTATCACCCACTCCATGTAATTCCTGTCTCCCCTGTCACCCACTATCTCCATGTCACCCCTGCCTTCACTGTCACCAACTCTCTACCTGTCCCCCCTGCCTCCCCAGTCACCTACTATCTCCATGTCACCCCTGCCTCTCCTGTCACCCACTATCTACCTGTCACCCCTGCCTCCCCAGTCACCTACTATCTCCCTGTCACCCTTGACTCCCTAGTCACCGACAATCTACTGGTAACCCCTGCCTCCCTAGTCACCTACTATCTACCTATCAGCCACTATTTCCCTGTCACCCCTGCCTCCCCAGTCACCTACTATCTCCCTATTACCCACTATCTCCCTGTCACCCATGCCAGTCACCTACTATCTTCCTATCACCCACTATATCCCTGTCACCCCTGCCAGTTACCTACTATCTCCCTGTCACCCAGGGAAGGCTGTACCAAGCAATTGCAGTACATCCCTCCACTAACCACACTGATACTAATTGCATATGTTCACAGAGCTGCTGGTCATGCCCCATGTTCCTCTCTGCCAAATATAGACACTGTGCACATGTAGAGCAGCGAGTGACAGGAGGGGATCTCCCAACTGCCCCCCCCATCGCGGGACACTGCGACTCGTGGGTGGGACAGCAGGCCAGACCGTAAAAGACGGGACTGTCGCACCAAAATCGGGACAGTTGGGAGGTATGATAAAACTAACAATAAAGTTCTCATTTTTGACAATTCACTGTAGTGCCTAGTGCCCACTTATTCTTGTGGGGACATCCCAGTGTGTGTACAGCAGGACTCCTCCTCCCTACTGCTCCACGTGGTGGTCCCACTCCACCTTCCTTCTCTGCTGGCCTTTGGACCCTTTTCAGTAAGGATTGCAAATCCTGCTTTTTAGCAAAATTTGCAATCCTTTGCCTCGCATGCTGGGGGCCACCCATCGCAGGGTAAGGCCGCCCAGTATGCTAACTGCTGCTTCCCCCATCTGCGACCCACACTAATTGTGATCACACTGCAATTAGTGCATGGTCGCAGAAATTAGGGAAGCCTCCTGAGGCCCGCCGCTATCTTTTTGATCAGAGCCCCGATAACGCTCACGCCATGCCCCGTGTTTATTCTGCATTGCCCCCGTTTCCATGCCGCCACCCCCACAATGCTCCGTCTCCACCTTGGAAATGGAGCATTGTTAATCAGGCAGAGACATTTGCAAATACTGCGGGGTGCCAGCAAAAAATGCGGGCGCATGCACCCGCTGGGCAAGTGCAGAAATTTTGGTTAGATCGTGATTTGCAATACAACATGAATGAGGTCCTTAGTCTGCATCATGCTGCTGCACGTGGCATGTTTAGGCATTTGAAGTGACAGTCAGCTGACTATATCACTGTGGCGCAAATTTCAAGCCTGGGTTGCTTACTTAAACCTTGCACTGACTAATGCAATTTGCCAGAGTATTAGGTCTCACTACCTACTGTAGCTCCAGCATTACAGTGCTTGTTTCATCCCGTTAACAAGACGTCTGCTTGCTCTAGACCCTGGCTTTGCACCTTTTGCTTTTCTACAAAACGCTGCCTGATCTATCCTGTTTGAACATGCTCACCTGGTCTCTACCTGCTATATTGTACTTGAATCTGAGCATGTGATCTTGACCTGTGCCTTGTTTCATCAGCTTCATTCTCCAGGCATTTGATTCTGTACCTCACCACGCTATCCTCCCAGCTAGTCAAGTTTGGGGCAGTTAGAGGGTTAGACTAGTGAGTTCCTGGCAAAAAAAATAATTTATACCACCTTTTAGTGGTTCTTTGTGAAGATCGGGGGTATGTGTTATTAGACTCTATGGGGGTCATTCCAAGTTGATCGCTCGCTCGTTAGTTTTCGCAGCCGTGCAAATGCTATGCCGCCGCCCACTGGGGTGTGTATTTTAGCTTAGCAGAAGTGCGAACGCTTGTGCAGCCGAGTTCTGCAAAAACAGTTTGTGCAGTTTCAGAGTAGCTCTGAACCTACTCAGCGCTTGTTATCACTTCAGCCTATTCATGTCCGGATTTGACGTCATACACCCGTCCAGCGAATGCCCAGCCACGCCTGCGGTTTTTCAGACACGCCTGCGTTTTTGCAAACACTCCCTGAAAATGGTCAGTTGACACCCAGAAATGCCCCCTTCCTGTCAATCTTCTTGCGGCTGTCAGTGTGAAGGAAAAATTTGCTAGAACCTGAGCACAACCACAACGGGCTTTGTACCCGAACGATGCGCATGCACATTGCGGCCCATATGCATGTGCAGAAATGCTGATTTTTCAACTGATCGCGGTGCTGCGAAAATCAGCAGCGAGCAATCAACTCGGAATGACCCCCTATGTCCAGACACTGCCAGTGCAAATCTTAGACATTAAACATTTAAACATTTCTGCAAAAAGTTATAGACTTCTGAATATTTTTATCGACTTGTTCTTGATTTCTGAATTTAGGGCCTAATTCAAGGTTGATTGCAAAACAACATTTCTCTAATGTCCTAGAGGATGCTGGGGTCCATTTAGTACCATGTGGTATAAACGGGTCCGCAGGAGCCTTCGGCACTTTAAGACTTTTTTTTTACAGTGTGAGCTGGCTCCTCCCTCTATGCCCCTCCTCCAGACCTCAGTTTAGAAAATGTGCCCAGTGAGACTGGACGCACGCTAGTGGAGCTCTACAGAGTTCTACTGGAAAATACTTTATTAGGTTTTTTATTTTACAGGGAAGCTGCTGGCAACAGCTTCCCTGCTTCATGGGACTTAGGGGAGGAAGTAGGAACCAACATCTCATTAAGTTTCATGGCTCCTGAGGAGTACTGAACATAGCCCAAGCCTGGCTAGCGCTCACTCCCACAGCACTGCTGCCACCCCCTAACACAGCCAGAAGTCAGAAGAGTGGTGAGACCTACAAGAGAGGGGCCATCGTTGGCAGCAAAAAGGTACAGCGCAGCAGTGGGACGCTGCGCGAGCATGCATCTCAAAAACCACAGCCCTTCACAACACAGGGTGCAGGGCACAGGGGCGCCCTGGGCTGCATGAAAAATCCTTACTCTCACTGGCAAAACGGTAAATACATGTATAGCCTCTGATTTACAAACCCCAGCCAGTATAAAAATCATTGTGGCAGAAGGGCGGGGCTTCTCCTCAGACTTGCCAGACACTCACTCAGTGCCATTTTCTCCTGCACACAGAGAGAAGCTGACAAACGCTGTTTCCTCCTCATAACAATGCTGAAACAAGTACCAGGGTGTTATAGAGAGAGGGGGGGGAGTGTTTATTACATTGGCTTGAGCGTGCCTACTATTGAAATAAAGCGCTGAAGGTTTTGTATAATAAATATACATATACAATTCTCTTCATATAGGGCGCAGTGTGTGAGCTGGCAAATCTCTCTGCGTTTCTCTGACAGATTTTAGTGTGGGTCTGTCACCGATAGCTCCCCTGTGTAATTGTGGTGTGGAAGTGCACGTTCGTGACATGTCAGACAATGGAGAGAGCTCTTCCCCCGAGGAAGCTATTTTAGATACGCAGGAGTGTAATGTGGTGGCCCTTCCCACACAGAAGGAGTCAAAGGGGTATATTTACTAAAGTCCCGATTTTGACCGAGTTGGTGTTTTTTCTTCAAAGTGTAATCTCAGGAATTTACTAAACACAAATCTCGGCAGTGATGAGGGCATTCATATCTTTTTTGAAGGCAATGAAAAAAAATACGAATGAATACACCCTCAGTCAAACACGCCTGTTATTTTATACAACTCGGTAATTTATTAAAAATTAAAATTCACAATCACTGCCGGCAATAGCCAAACACTGCCGTGAAAAAGCACAAATCGTAAAAAAAAAGCAGTTTTCAAATAGACCTGCTTTTTTTTACCATGTTCTGATAGGCATGCACGGATCCGTGAGACCCGTGCATGTTTATCAGTGGGAAGGGGTGGGAAAGAGTTAAAAATAAAAAAATAAAACGCGTGGGATCCCCCCTCCTAAGCATAACCAGCCTCGGGCTCTTTGAGCCGGTCCTGGTTGTAAAAATAAGGGGAAAAAATTGACAGGGGTTCCCCCATATTTTAACAACCAGCACCGGACTCTGCGCCTGGTCCTGGTGCAAAAAATATGGGGGACAAAAGACATAGGGGTCCCCCGTATTTTTTACACCAGCACTGGACTCCACTAGTCAGAGAGATAATGCCACAGCCGGGGGACACTTTTAGATTGGTCCCTGTGGCCGTTGCATTATTCCCCCAACTATTCACCCCTGGCTGGGGTACTCTGGAGGAGTGGGGACCCTTTAAATCAAGGGGTCCACCCCCCTCCAGCCACCCAAGGGCCAGGTGTGAAGCCCGAGGCTGTCCCCTCCCATCCAAGGGCGGCGGATGTGGGGCTGATAGCCAGAGTGTAAAATGAAAGAATATTGTTTTTTGTAGAAGAACTACAAGTCCCAGCAAGCCTCCCCACATGCTGGTACTTGGAGAACCACAAGTACCAGCATGCGGGGGGAAACGGGCCCGCTGGTACCTGTAGTTCTACTACAAAAAAATACCCAAATAAAAACAGAACATACACACCTTGTAAGTAAAAGTTTATTAAACATACATGCACACTTACATACATACATACATACATACATACATACTTACCTATGTTGACACAAAGCAGTCGGTCCTCTTCTCCAGCATAATCCAGGGGTACCTGTAAATAAAATTATACATACCAAAAATCCAGGGTAGATCGGTCCTCTTCTTAAAAGTTATAATCCAGGGATTTGGTAAAATAAAAAAATGAAAAACCTGGACCACATTTCTGAAGGAGTTGTACTCCTTACTGGGATAATTAGATCGTTGGTTTCTTTGATTAGATCTGATGAATTCCCTCCCTCTAATTCTGTCTCTATCTCTATATGTTCTAACTTGTCCTTCTTTATAATCCTCCAAGTCCCGTTTAAATTTCTTACACTTAGTTTCAAGTAATGTGTGCTCAAATTTATCAACCTTTTCCATGATTAGAAGATCCCTTTCTTTATATTCCCTTGTGTGACTATGGGGTTCTAGATTCTTCTTCAGTGATTCAATTTCTGTTTCTATGGATGTTGTTTTTTCTTTTCTATATCTGATGACTACTTCCATAAGGGAGAGGGAACACCGGTCCAATATGTCTTCCCATTCCTTCTGGAAGTGTTCATCATTTGAAAACACTGAAGGTTTAAAGAGTCTAAGGCCCCTTGGGATCATCTTTCTATCAAGATATTTTTGAAGATTTATGCTATCTAGCCAGTGTTTCATTTATGACTTCAACAAGGCTTCTAGTTTAAAAAATTCCTCTCTTAATTCACAACTAGGTTCCTCGATCACTTCCCCTTGTGTGGATTCCCATTTAGAGATATAGGTCTGCCTCTTTTTTGATCTATTGTCAAAATTGGTGAAGCAACTCATATTAGCAGCCTGAGTGACTATGTTGAACATCCGGTAGTTTCGATTTATTACCATCTCCCTAAGATACACAAATACCTCACTTCACCTCCTGGGCGTCCCATCATTTCTGGTGTAGGGTCCCTCACATCCAATCTTTCTTTTTATGTTGATTCTTTTTTGCAGCCATGACTTTCCACCCTCAAATCACACGTCAAAGACACTATGCATTTTCTCAAACTTATTGATGGATTGAAATGGAAAGATTCATATAATTTTCTGACTCTTGATGTCAAGAGCCTATATTCAAACATACCACGTGATCAAGGTATACAAAGTATAGCAAATCGTTTGCGTCTTGATGATGATTTGACAGAGGATCATTGCTTATTTCTATTGGATTCTATTTCCTTCATTCTACATCACAATCACTTTATTTTTTTGGACACTCACTACCTACAAATTATGGGGACAGCCATGGGGACCAGGTTCGTGCATAGTTATGCAAACCTCTATATGGGGAGGTGGGGGATGCCCTCATCTGGGGGGGTGACTTTGGCGCAAACCTGGTCCTCTATGGGTGCTATATTGATGACTTATTTATTATTTGGGATGGGGACTTTCAATCAGCACTTCATTTCATAGATCACCTTAATCACAATTATTATTATTTTTTTAACATCAATCATTTTTATTACATTTTTTGTTATGCAAATTAGGGGTACAGAAAGAAAAGGGAGGGAGAGGAGGGGAAGCAGTAAATACATAGATGATACAATATGTATACTTATACATACAATTCAAAATCAGTCAAACATATGTATCAGAAAAACTACAATGGACGTAATGTAGTAAGGGGTACATAATGAAGGAGAGCAACAAAAAAAAGACACTGAGTCCACAATAATACAAATTGCAACCATGAGCACAGAGCAATCCCAGACTAAGGAAGAGGATGGGTCTCCATCTGGGGGAGGGTCGTGAGAGTGAATGTCCAGGGAGGAGGATAGCAGTACTAAATTGGCTCCCTCACCCTCCGTGGCAAAGAGCAGCCAAGGCTTCCAACGCACTAGAGGGGACTTGACAGAAAGGGAGCAAGGCATATACACAGTCTCCATCAAAAATTGCTTCTGAATTTTATGTAAGACTTTCATTAAGGGGGGGGTATGGATTGTTTCCAATTCTGGGCTAAGGCAGCACGGGCTGCAAGGCAAATGTGACCTAAAACATATTGTAAATTAGCACCTACGGTGCGCGGGTAGACATTTAGTAAAGCAATGAGGGGGGTGGGGGACAGAGTGAATCCAAGTACTTTATTAATCAGCCCAAACACCTCGACCCAGTACAACTGAATAGAGGGACAGGTCCAAAAAATATGAAAAAGATGGCCCACCTCACCGCAGAGGCGCCAGCAAAACTTCGAGCATGCAGGCCAAATCGTGTGCAACCTATCGGGTGTGAGATATAACCTATGCAGTAACTTGACGTGCATCTCGGAATGATTTAGGCATTTAGACATAGTAAAGGATGATATAAAAATGTGTTGCCATGGGGGTCGGTAAGGGTACAGCCAATATCCACCTCCCACCTGATTTGGGCTCTAGTTTTAAGAACAGGAACCAATGCTGGTGTTTTGTACCAGAAGGAGATCTCACCTGCAGAAGCATCCTTAGAAAGACGACCCAGGACCTGAGACATAGGAGGGTGCAATGGGGAGGGGGCAAAGTGGAGGCTGTTCCACCAATGTTGTATTTGATAGTATCTGAGCCTCTCAGATTCAGGTAAAGCAAAGCGTTCTTGAATGGCAGAGAAGGAGCTAAGCACGGGCCCATTAAACAGGTCTCCCAGTAGACTAATCCCCCTAGAACGCCAACCTGCCAAATTGAGATTAGGGACTAGGGCGGCTACTGTGCGTAGGGAAATTCGGGGCAAGGTATGGAAGAAGCCCATGGTCAGTCTGTCCCAGACCTGTAGAGGGTTGAGGGGAGAAGGCATAGGTCCGATGGTCTCATAGATTTGGGTAGCCAAAAAAGATCCCTCAAGGGGAACCTGGGGCAGGCTAGTCCCTCCAAACACGTCCACTCCGAATGGGCATCACTAAAAAGAGCTTTAATCTGGGCTAAGAGGCAGGCTTCTTGGTATAGGGAAAGATTAGGCATGTTGAGGCCACCAACTCTCCTAGGCAATGACATCCTGGCGCGGGAAAATTTAGGCGGTCGCGAAGACCAGACATAATTGGTGAGGATAGTAGTAGCCTTATCTAAATATTTCTTGGGGAAGACAAAGGGGATTGTGCAAAACAGAAACATTAATTTGGGAAGCAACAACATTTTAAAGCGGCCAGACGTCCCAGCCATGATATCTCATAATTAAGCCACGATTTGTGGACAATTGTAGCGCGGTCAGTAAAGGGGGGAGGTTAACGTCAAATACAGAAGAGAAGGATGGGGGGATATAGATACCCAAATACCGTATTGAGGTCGTTTGCCAATTGTAGGGGTATTTAGCACGCAAAGGGACCATGGAGTGAGTGAGATTAATAGGCAGGGTATCAGTTTTAGTTGTGTTTAATTTGTAATAGGACGCTGCAGAGTACCTATCTAAAATATCATGTAAATGAGGGAGTGAGGTGCAGGGGTCGGTTACAAATAAAAGAACATCATCGGCAAATAAACATAGTTTATGGGAGACGGTACCAAGTTGGAGTCCTGGGAACTGTGGGTTCGCCCGAATCTTAGCTGCCAAAGGTTCAATCGCCAGGACAAAAATGAGAGGGGAGAGGGGGCAGCCCTGATGCGTGCCGTTGTAAATTGGGAAGGGGGAAGACAGAAAACCACTACTAAAGACCCGGGCCGACAACTTCAGGCGACGAACCACTCCGATTGAAGAGTTGACTGTTTCTTGGATCCAGGCGGCATCGTGACAGGAATATCCCACTCCGATAGCAGCTTGACTCCAGCTTCCAATGAGGCAACTGTGTAGGATTTATTTTCATACGAGATGATGAGCTTTACCTGAAAACCCCATCGATAAGTGATCTCTTGGTCACGGAGCGCCAGGGTAACAGGGATAAACGATCGTCTTTTAGCCAAAGTCAAAGCAGAGAAATGCGGAAAAAGTTGTAATCCACCAAGCACATCAGAATCCAAGTCTCTTGCCGCCTTCAGGATGCGTTCTTTCGTCGTGAAGAAGTGCAC
This sequence comes from Pseudophryne corroboree, assembly GCF_028390025.1. Taxonomy (NCBI): domain Eukaryota; kingdom Metazoa; phylum Chordata; class Amphibia; order Anura; family Myobatrachidae; genus Pseudophryne; species Pseudophryne corroboree. Next base: position 686,138,912 of record NC_086444.1, read on the forward strand.
TCTCATGAGCGTGTCTCGCGGGAGCGAGGGAGGAACCGAGCGCGGTTTAGGTAGTCTATGGATCCTGTCTATAAGCAGCTCCCTGGGGTCAGCCCTGGGCAAAAGCTTCCTAAATAACGCAGTGGCGTAATCCTCCAGCTCAGAATTTTTCACAGAGTTGGGAATGCCTCGGATCTTGATATTATTACGCCGAGATCTGTCCTTGATATCCTCAATCTTAAGTTTAAACGCCTCAAGGTCACTCTGCTGTTGATCATGGGTCGCTTTGAGGGCGTTGTGAGACAAGACCAATTCCTCGACTTTTCATTCCAGATGGTCTGTACGTTCCCCTATAGCATGCAATTCCGTCTTAACCTCTCGGACAGCCGCTGTGAGATCTTGAGTCAGCTCTATTTTAAACGCTGATAGAGCCTGATACAGAGTTTTGACCGTGAGAGGGGCGTCGGATTCCAGGTCAAACCCCGGGACAGAAGCAGGGCTGCAGGGAGGGTCTGTTGCAGAAGTGGCTACAGGGGACTTCCGTGCAGTAGAGGGGGCAGAAACCGCTTTCTGAGATGGAAAAGATAGTCTGGGAGGCAGCACCTCTTTAACATTTTTCAGAGGCATTCTGAAGAAATGTAATTCCGTAGGCTAGGCAAGAGCGCTGGAGAGACCACGGATCACGGAGAATATATGGTGAAAGGTTAGGTAAGCATAGAGGCCAAAGGTGCTGGTGTGTAAACGGTCTGGACTACATCAGAAGAACGGCATCACCAGAGGCCCGGCATCCGGTCATCACCCTCCAGCAGTGCCCAGGGGGCAGATCTCCAGCGAGCAAGGGAGAGGGGGAGCCAGGCACCCAGACAACAGCCAGCAGCACAGCGTCACAGGGGTCGGGCAGGCTGTGCCTCCCTGGGCAATCACTCACCCCTCCAGGGATATTCCCGCGTTACTGTGCAGGGTCGAGGAGTATGGGGGGAAGCACAGAGAAGGAGCCAGTCCATCCACAGCTGCTAGGGGGGGGGGAATAGGTGGCTATTAACAGGCCTCCACACTGGCAGGGCTCATCAGGAGGGTGTGTGCAGCTAATTGAGGCACTGGATCCCGGATCTAGTATAGGCCTAAACTCCATGGGGCTTCAAAAAAGGCAGCAGACCCCTCGTTTTCCCTATGGACGGTGTATTTATGTGGCAGGGGGGCTCAGGGGGAACAGGCTATGCCCATGGTAGCAGCCGACTGGCCGCCGCCGAGAGGGGTGCAGGAGCAAGAAGGCCACAGCCGCGGCTCTGGAGGGCAGGGAGCGGGAGTCTGATCCCCGCCGCCATCCCTGATGGTCTGAGGCAGGTAAGGGGCAGTGGATGGGCCGGTTTGGAGGCAGGGGGGAGCCACCAGGGGTCCCGGTGCGGCCGCGTTCCGGTCCCGGAGCCCGCACAGGCCCCAAACTCGAGGTTCCGGCTTTGGAACGAGACGTAGGCCTCAGCTCTAAAAAGTGCCAGGGGGCACCTCTCCAGCCTCCCCGGGTCTCGGACGTGATTGGCACCCGCCGGGGGAGAGAATCAGGGAGGAAAGCCGGAGATAGATCCCCTTTAAGTGCAGGGCCGGCAGGAGCTCATGGAAGGCACGTCTTCTCAGGCTGCAGGTCAGGCCACACCCCTGATAATGTCAAATATTACCTTTAAACGTAAGCTATATACTTATTATGGACTAAGTACGCAATTGGCGCAGTGAGTACCGTAAGGGGCACGCACTTAGCGTAGCAGACGCTAGGCCATGGGCGCGACGCACGAGCGGCACGTACGCTCACGGAATGATACACAGCAAACCTTATTAATAACACACAGTAAGGGTATGATTATACTCTAAACCTTGGCAATGTAATACTACTATGATGTAACGCTTATTAACCTTGATAATATGTAAGCTGTTTGAGCGATTGAGACGCTATGAAAACCCTTTACAGTAACTAGTGAAAACACAAGACCTGATTTGGATTTAAAAACCACTCCGGCTCTAACACCTTCGTGGATGATTCTTTTAGAGTAAAAAGGGAAAAACAATACAGCTTATACACTACAAAACTAACATCAAAATCTAAACAGAATAACAAAGAATAACATGGACAATAGCGAACTATCGCAAACACGAGCAAACAGAATGAGAATAAATGGCAAACACTAAGGATAACAAAATGGCTACAGAGAACTTACACACGTGGGAATGATTCGCAAGTGCGTCCTGGATCCAGCCCTCAGCCTTCAATGTGAATACCTTGCAGAGAGAGTGAGTGACTGGCCCAGCAATGGTGGTCTTTATATACACAGCATACAGTAACAATACAATGGTCCCTATAATCTCATTGTTCATTGGACACAGGAATGTGTCTCTGCATTATAACAAAAGGTCATAGGTGGGTTCGAACAGGTGGGTTGTGTTCCTCCAACTGCTCAGGTGGGAGGTATCCTCAGGATTCCCGCCGCATGGATAATGAACAGCAAATACAGTAAATGTCGATAAACTACTTTTGTACATAACTATACGCAGGAGCGAACAATCTCTTCCTAACCAACACCGAAATGTTACCATTAAAATACTCTACAGCTGGATACTAGACGCCACCGTCCAACCTTTATCTGACCCTTCCTGTCATACAAAGAGGAATCTCTCTGTCCACGAACCGTTTAAAATAAACATACTTGCTGACATTGTTTAAAGGAATATTATCTATAAAACACGCTATTTGGGTTAATTATGTTATGATCGAGTTGCCCGCTACACGCTCACAAACTCTACCGTAAATGCGCATATCACGCGCGTAATCGCCGGAGCGATCTTACGCAAATTGCGGACATGTGCACGCACGGCAGACTGGGTGCACGAGCAGCGGGCATGTGCATGGGGTTAGTACAAGGCATACGCATCATAATATTTTTCGACTTTGACACCCCCCAATCACAATTCTTTTAATTTACAGTTCACTCACTCCTTTCACCCCTCTCAGATGCTTTTTTTGGATCTGACTCTAACAGTGCAAAACAATACTATTATCACTACAAATTATTTGAAAGAAGTGGGCTCCAATACGTATTTACATTTTAAAAGCGCCCACTACCCACTGTGGAAAAAAAATATTCCGAAAGGGCAATTAATTCGCCTTCGGAGAAATTGCACTGAGAAAAAATATTTTAAAAAACAAGCGATACCAATGCTAGATTCTTTTGAACAGAGGGGTTACCCGACTACGATTCTTCAGTCAGCCCTTAAAGAAGTATTTACCATAGATAGGGAAGATCTACTAGTTCCAAAAATTAAATCTTCCAAGCAGCTGAATAGTCAAGTTGCGTTTATATCCACTTATAACGATCATTGTTCAGAAATGAAACAAATTATTAAAAAGAACTATAATATCCTTAAACAGGATCATCTATTTACACAAAAGAAAAATACCAAGAACTAGTGCTATATGTTCAAATTGTAGTAAGATATTGGGGATATGGCCACGTAGTCTAAATCATTCCCTGTGTAGTCTCTCCCCTGGAAATGCACTTACAGGTTATTTCTTTCACGTGTGTCCATAAAGGTATCTTTATCAGCACAAGGATTTCAACACTCTGGCACCCACATACACTTTCACTGAGAACTGACAGTTTTAAGACTTACATTAAATTTCTGTCCCGCGTGCCCGTAAAGGTATCTTTGTCCTCTTAGCGCATTAATTCCCAGTGGAAATCCCAAATTCACATCCAACAGACTGATCTCCGAAAAAGGATTTATTTAAATTACAAAATTCTTAAAAGTTTTCATATAAAAGTCCGCATACATCTACAGGAACTGGATATCGGCAGCTGATGGAAAACCTCGTACATGCACGCACCGGCTGCAGACAGGTAAGCGTACAATATGGAGTCCGAATCACCGACCTCCAGGACTTTCTGAACACAGACACAGGACGGCTTCAACGCGTTTCAGGGAGTCCACTCCCCTTTTTCAAGAAGTGCCGTCCTCTTCCTCTTGTCACATATTTATACTCTCCTTGGTACACAGCTGTCAGTACTTATTAACAATTCCAGCAATTATCCTATACTCCATTAAAAACATTCATATTACTTTAATACATACTATCACATAGGTATTTATCTTGTCCTCTATCCATTGGACACAATATTCATAGTTGTCAGCTCCATATATTCTAATAAATTAGACCTTACTACAAAGTACTAATTACCACCTAATTGATTATCATTAAGGTGAAGCTGCCTAATACATTGTAATTACTCGCCAGCTGGGTAAGGCATCACTCTTAGACAAAATAAATCCCTATAAAACACAGAGAAACCAGCCCGTCCGCTTTCTGAAGGGGCTCGACATGTATGCCGACAATTTATTATAAAACAACCTGCTCGTGATTCTTTAAAACTACGATCTGAAGACCGGATGCCTTAAAAACCTGGTTAATAAACCACGGACTATCACTAATTTTTTTAAAAGGGCATTAGTAGCTAAAATCGTACCAGTATACAGTAATTGTCCTTGCACACATGCAGAGCCACCTCATAATGGTACATACCCTGCATCTACATAATCCATGGACAGAAATAAAAAGTATCCACATTTTAAACAAAACATACATAGATTATTATATACTTAGGACAGAAGTGTTGCTACTCCATTCCCCGAAGGGATGCAATAGTCCTGCCGCAAATTTAATTTAAACGACACTGTCTTCTGTTCCGATCACATGACCGGCAGAGGACCGGTATTGCACACAATGATACCCGTGCTTAAAATTATAACCTTGTAAGAAAGTGGGCCGCCAGTCTGCATTTCCCATAGAAAAATGCACTCCATGCAGAAATAAGGAGGTACCCACACTTCACATCCATAATGTTTATTCAACATAGTAGGAATGTCCAACGATTAAACGTCCTTTGGTAGGTCAATCTCCTTCGTTCATCAGTCCAACTGGTATGAGTGTCCATGCTTTACTAGATCCAATGGTAAAGATCCTCACAGGTAATAGGGAAAGAAGAAAACAAGACAACACCATACAGGTGTATTAATGTACAATTCCTTAAATGAACCATTTTGTCTCAAAGTCCATATTTAAACCATTAGGTGTTATAGTCCTGAGCTCAAATATGGTCCTCATCTCTAATTTAGCTAAATTTGCTTCCATATTTTGGGTTATCCAACTTCCCTTCCCGATCTTTATACCACAAAAACTTTTTAGTCCCTTTATATTGCATTCATGTTTATCCTTAAAGTGGAGGGATACACTATGTCCCTCTAGCCCTTTTTTAATGTTTCCAACATGTTCATTCATACGCTCCTTGAGCGTTCTACCAGTTCTACCCACATACTGAATGCCACACTGGCATTCTAACAATTAGATGACATTCCTGCTGCAACAAGTGATAAAATCCTTTATTGGTAGTACTTTCTGAGTCTGATTTGATTTATAGTGCATCAATTTATTGACCTCTGATTTACAGTTCTTACACATATTGCAACTCCCACACCGATAAAATCCTTTAGATGTGTCTGTCTTTTATCTACTTCTAGAGATTCTCAAGATCATAATAAGAGAAAAAGTTCAGGCAATCCTCATTGTCCCAGACTGGCCAAGGAGGGCTTGGTATCCAGATCGTTAGGAGTTACTGATAGAAGATTCTCGGCCTCTTCCTCTTCGTGAGGACCTGCTTCAGCAGGGGCCGTTTGTTTATCAAGTCTTACCGCGGCTATGTTTGACAGCATGGCTGTTGAGCGCCAGATCCTAGCCCGAAAGGGTATTCCCAACAAAGTCATTCCCACACTTATTCAGGCCAGGAAAAGAGTAACGTCTAGACATTACCATCGTATTTGGAGAAAATATGTATCTTGAGGGTATATGCAATTGCGGTTGAATTCCGGCAGGAATTCGACCGTTTCTGAATTCGACACAATTCGACAGTCGAAACCCTCCCGCAGGGACCCGAATTCGACATATTCATCAAATAATGGATTCGACAGTCCCGCTGTCGAAAAATGGACCAATTGACGAATAGTGGGCGGCCTGGATTCAACTTCATGGGCGGCACAAAAGTGTTCAAAAAATAGTGAAAAAAATTGCGTGGGGTCTCCCCTCCTAAGCATAACCAGCCTCGGGCTCTTTGAGCTGGTCCTGGTTGTAAAAATACGGGGGGGGGGGGGGGGAAATGACAGGGGTTCCCCCGTATTTTAACAACCAGCATCGGGCTCTGCATCCAGTCCTGGTGCAAAAAATATGGGGGACAAAAGACGTAGGGGTCCCCCGTATTTTTCACACCAGCACCGGGCTCCACTAGCCAGAGAGATAATGCTACAGCTGGGGGACACTTTTATATTGGTCCCTGCGGCCGTGGCATTAAATCCCCAACTAGTCACCCCTGGCTGGGGTACCCTGGAGGAGGGGGGACCCCTTAAATCAAGGGGTCTACCCCCCTCCAGCCACCCAAGGGCCAGGTGTGAAGCCCGAGGCTGTCCCCCCCATCCAAGGGCGGCGGATGGGGGGCTGATAGCCAGAGTGTAAAATGAAAGAATATTGTTTTTTGTAGAAGAACTACAAGTCCCAGAAAGCCTCCGCCGCAAGCTGGTACTTGGAGAACCACAAGTACCAGCATGCGGGGGGGAAACGGGCCCGCTGGTACCTGTAGTTCTACTACAAAAAATACCCAAATAAAAACAATACACACACACCGTGACACCGTGAACATTGCAGACATGTCGAATTGAGAAAAATTTGAATTGCCAATAGTCGAAAATGAAATGGTATTTTTTTTTGTCGAAAGTACTGTATTGCATTGTCAAATCAAATTCGACAGGTTTTTTGTGTCGAAAATTACCCGTTTTTCGACATTTTCTGCAATTCGACCGCAACTGCATATACCCCTTGGTGTGAATCCAAGAATTCTCCAACGGTGGAGTTTCAATTAGGACGTCTTCTCCTATTTCTACAGGCTGGTGTGGATGCTTAAGATTGGGATCTATCAAGGTTCAAATTTTGGCCTTGTCCATTTTCTTTCAGAAACAGTTGGCTTCCCTTCCTGAGGTTCAAACGTTTCGTGTAGGGGTTTCTGCGCATCCAACCACCATTTGTGCCTCCTACGGCACCATGGGATCTTAACGTGGTGTTGCAGTTCCTTCAATCAGATTGGTTTGAATTTCTACAAGAGGTTGAATTAATGTTTCTCACTTGGAAAGTGGTCATGCTGTTGGCCTTGGCATCCGCAAGGCGGGTGTCTGAGTTAGGGGCCTTGTCTCACAAGAGCCCTTATTTGATCTTTCATGAAGAGGTTGTGTCTCCTTTCCATATGAACCAACCTATTGTGGTGCTAGTGGCTACTGACACCTCAGCTGTTTCAAAGCCCTTGGACAGGGCCGGCTCTAGGCATGTTTGAATAGAGCGGCCGCGCAGGGCGCCACCCTTAAGGGGCGCCGCGCGCTGGCGCCGCCATATTCGAACATGGAGCCGGCCCTGTGCACTGCAGCATCGTGTGTGACTTGAGTGCGCTATACGCGCTGAGCGGCGCCGGTGTCTAACGTCAGACGCCGGCGCCGCGCAGCGTGCACAGCGCACTCAAGAGGCTTCCTGGCTGCCCGCCCACACCCGGACCTGCACTGCACCCGCCCGCACAGCAGTACTCCTCCCCCTCCAACGCCACAGGTATTTGGGAAGGGGGGGGGGTGAGTGAATTTATGGCACTGTGGGGGCATTTATCTGGCACTGTGGGGACTTTTATCTGGCACTGTGGGGACTTTTATCTGGCACTGTGGGGACATTTATCTGGCACTGTGGGGGCATTTATCTGGCACTGGGGGCGCACTGTGGGGACATTTATCTGGCACTGTGGGGACTTTTATCTGGCACTGTGGGGACATTTATCTGGCACTGTGGGGGCATTTATCTGGCACTGGGGGCGCACTGTGGGGACATTTATCTGGCACTGTGGGGGCATTTATCTGGCACTGTGGGGGCATTTATCTGGCACTGGGGGCATTTACCTGGCACTGTGGGGACATTTATCTGGCACTGTGGGGGCATTTATCTGGCACTGGGGGCATTTATCTGGCACTGTGGGGGCATTTATCTGGCACTGTGGGGGCATTTATCTGGCACTGGGGGCATTTATCTGGCACTCTGGGGGCATTTATCTGGCACTCTGGGGGCATTTATCTGGCACTGTGGGGACATTTATCTGGCACTGTGGGGGCAATTATCTGGCACTGTGGGGGCAATTATCTGGCACTGGGGGCATTTATCTGGCACTGTGGGGACATTTATCTGGCACTGTGGGGACATTTATCTGGCACTGTGGGGACATTTATCTGGCACTGTGGGGACATTTATCTGGCACCGGGGGGCATTTATCTGGCACTGTGGGGGCATTTATCTGGCACTGTGGGAGCATTTATCTGGCACTGTGGGCATTTATGTGGCACTGTGGGGGCATTTATCTGGCACTGTGGGGGCATTTATCTGGCACTGGGGGCATTTATGTAGCACTGTGGGGTCATATCTGGCACTGTGGGGGCATTTATGTAGCGCTGTGGGGGCATTTATCTGGCACTGTGGGGGCTTTTCTGTATCTACATATCTGGCACTGTGTGGCCATTTATGTATCTGGCATTGCTGGGGGGCATGTCATGTGTTGCTGGCACTGCTGGGGGGCATGTCATGTGTAGCTGACACGGCTGGGGAGCATATCATGTAGTGTTCCCGCTAGGCGTCTGTGGCTAGGCAATGTGTCTAACGTGCTCTGCCTGGCGTAAAGTGTCTAACGTGCTCTGCCTGGCGCAAAGTGTCTAACGTGCTTTGCCTGGCGCAAAGTGTCTAATGTGCTCTGCCTGGCGCAAAGTGTCTAACGTGCTCTGCCTGGCGCAAAGTGTCTAACGTGCTCTGCCTGGCGCAAAGTGTCTAGGAGGTTCTACCTGGTGCAGTGTGTATTAACTGCACTACTGTGTGGTGTAAAGCGAATTGCCACTATTATGTGGCCACGCACCTTCCCCACGAAGCAACGCCCCTAAATTTTTGCTGCGCGCCTCCGGCGCGCACTGTCCATGCTTTACCATGTAGGTGGATGACCAACAAGCATTACAGTATGTACATCATTTTGCCCTCCTAACTTAAAAATGTGCCCTCCCTGCCCTAAAAAGTGAACACTATCGTGTAGCTGGCACTGCTGGGGGGCATATTGTGTGTAGCTGGCACTGCTGGGGGGCATATCATGTCTATCTGGCACTGCACATTGTGTATCTGGCACTATACTGGAGACATTATGTGTATCTGACACTATACTGGAGACATTGTGTGTAAGGAACACTACTGTGGCTGTTATGTGTAAGGCTGCTAATTGTGTGCGTAGAGGGGGTGTGAAAACATATTTATTTATAGTCTAATTATATGAAGTTATGAGGCCACGCCCACTTTCCAAGAGGCCACGCCCACTTTTCCTGGTTGGGGGGGGGCTTTTACATGTTTTCGCTCAGGGTGCTAGTAGGCCTGGAGCCGGCCCTGCCCTTGGATGTGGTCAAAGCTTTGAAGACTTGTGTCATGAGAACAGCTCGTATAAGGAAAAGAGAAGCATTGTTTATCCTGTACGATCCCAAAACGATTGGGTGTCCTGCTTCTAAGCAGACAATTACACGCTGGATCAGATGTATGATACAGCATGCTCATTCCACGGCAGGATTGCTGATACCGGGTTCGGTAAAGGCCCACTCTGTGAGGAAAGTGGGTTCTTGCTGGGCGGCTGCCCGGGGTGTCTCGGCTTTACAGATTTGCCAAGCAGCTACTTGGTCAGGGGCAAACACGTTTGCTAAGTTTTACAAGTTTGACACCTTGGCTGCTGACAACCTTAAATTTGGTCAGTCAGTTCTGCAGGAACATCCGCACTCTCCCGCCCATACTGGGAGCTTTGGTACATCCCCATGGTACTAAATGGAGCCCAGCATTCTCTAGTACGTTAGAGAAAATAGGATTTTAATATACCTACCGGTAAATCCTTTTCTCGTAGTCCGTAGAGGATGCTGGGCGCCCGCCTAGTGCTCATTTTTCCTGCATTATATTTTTTCTTCTTACACAAGTTATCACGTGCTAAGTTGTTATTCAGCAGTGCTGTAAAGTTATTCATGCTCTTTGGCATGTTTTGAGTTGTATGCCATGTTGAGCGGCATGGTTGAACGGTGTGAATCTCGCCACTAGCTTAAAGTAAATCTTTCTCTCGAAGTTTGTCCGTCTCCTCGGGCACAGTTCCTATACTGAGGTCTGGAGGAGGGGCATAGAGGGAGGAGCCAGTTCACACTGTAAAAAAGTCTTAAAGTGCCGAAGGCTCCTGCGGACCCGTCTATACCCCATGGTATTAAATGGACCCCAGCATCCTCTACGGACTACGAGAAAAGGATTTACCGGTAGGTATATTAAAATCCTATTTTTCCTCTAATAGGCAAAACCATGTACACTGCAGGTGGGGCAGATATAACGTGCAGGTAGAGTTAGATTTGGGTAGGTTATATTGTTGCTGTGCAGTGCAAATACTGGCTGCTTTATTTTTATATTACAATTTAGATTTCAGCTTTCAGTTTGATCACACCCCACCGAAATCTAACTCTCTCTGCACATGTTATATCTGCTTCACCTGCAGTGCACATGGTTTTGCCCATTAGAGAAAATGTTGTTTTGCAATCAACCTTGAATTAGGCCCTTAGTGTGTTAGTCTTCAACTTCTGTTATTGATAGTAAAAATCATAACAAAGGGCCCCATTTATTAATGAATTTTAATACCTGCAGCATATTTGATTTAGTATAACTGCAATACTTGCGAATATGCTCCTGGTATTCATGGCGAGGTCCAGCAGAGTCTCCCTCCTCAGCAGTGTCATCTGCTCTGCACAATGGCCAGTCTGTGTATGTGCATGACAGTTTCACTCAGCAGGTATCCACCAATGCCCAGAAGACTTTTCTGAAGTCATAAAAAAAGTCAGCGAAGTGTCTCCATTGCTTACCACTCTCACCATCTGTAGATGGCAAGAGCGGTACAGTCAGACACGGCGCATACCGCTCAGCAAAGGGATGCAGGACAGGTAGGCGCCTCTCCCCCCTGGCGCCTACCTGTCCTGCATCCCTGTGCTGAGTTCCCTGCCCTGCTGATGCCGGCTGCTGCGCCTGTCAAACTCTATGACAGGCAGCGGTGGCGGCATCATGAAGCCTCCTCTCCCCCTTCCCTCCTCCCCTGTCAAATGCTCACAGTGCAGCCAGTCACAATGTGCTGGGCGGATTGAAAAGGGGACAGAGCTTCGCGGGAATAAGGGGCGGAGCTACACGGGACCAGGCTGTAGCCTGCATCACAGGAGGACGAGTTTCCAGACTTTTTCATGTAAGTGGCTGGAAAGAGTGTGTGTGTGTGTGTGTGTGTGTGTGTGTGTGTGTGTGTGTGTGTGTGTGTGTGTGTGTGTACAGTGGGGGTCATTCTGATCCGATTGCACGCTGCACTTCTTCGCAGCCGTGCGATCGGGTCAGAACTGCGCATGCGGCTGCATTGCGCAGGTGCATCATTGCCCGACGACAGTCGTCGCCGTGCAGCGATGCCTCGACTGAAGAAAGCTGTTGCAGTGCCGAACGCAAGAAGATTGACAGGAGGAAGGCATTCCAGGGCGTCAACTGACCGTTTTCTAGGAGTGGTTTGGCGAACGCAGGCGTGTCCAGGCGTTTGGAGGGTGGATGTCTGATGTCAATTTCCAGGACCTGCATCGCTGGATCAATCGCACAGGGTAACTATTACCCTGGTCTAGTTCTACACAAAACTTGTTTTGCATAGCAGGGCTGCACAAGCGTTCGCAGCCTTGCTATTACAAAAAGTTCTCCCCCATAGGCAGCGTCGAGTTGATCGCACGGCAGCAAAAAGTTGCTACGTGCGATCAACTCGGAATGACCCCCAGTATGTACATGTGTGTGTATGTATATGTGTATGTGGTGTATGTGTGACTGTGCAGCATAAGGGCCCTCATTCCGAGTTGTTCGCTCGCAAGCTGCTTTTAGCAGCTTTGCACACGCTAAGCCGCCGCCTACTGGGAGTGAATCTTAGCATAGTAAAATTGCGAACGAAAGATTAGCAGAATTGCAAATAGAAACTTCTTAGCAGTTTCTGAGTAGCTCGAGACTTACTCTGCCACTGCGATCAGTTCAGTCAGTTTCGTTCCTGGTTTGACATCACAAACACTCCCAGCGTTCGCCCAGACACTCCCCCGTTTCTTCAGACACTCCTGCGTTTTTACCAGAAACTGCAACGTTTTTTCGCACACACCCATAAAACTGCCCGTTTCCGCCCAGAAACACCCACTTCCTGTCAATCATACTACGATCATCAGAACGAAGAAAAAACCTCGTAATGCCGTGAGTAAAAAAACCTAACTTAATAGCAAATTTACTTGGCGCAGTCGCACTGCGGACATTGCGCATGCGCATTAGCACATGGGACGTTGCGTGTGTAAGCGTCACTGGTACAGGAGGCATTACGTGAGCAAGCGTCACTGGTACAGGGGGCGTTACATGTGCAAGCGTCACTGCTACAGGGTGTGTTACATGTGTAAGCGTCAATGCTACAGGGTGTGTTAGGTGTGTCAGCGTCATTGCTGCAGGGGGCGTTACGTGTGTAAGCATCACTGCAGGGGGCGTTACGTGTGTAAGCATTATACGTGTAAGCATCAACACTACAGGGTGCGTTACGTGTGTAAGCATCACTGCTGCAGGGAGCGTTACGTGTGTAAGCGTCACTGGTACAGGGGTCGTTGCCTGTGTAAGCGTCACTGGTACAGGGGCATTACGTGTGCAAGCGTCACTGCTACAGGGTGTGTTACATGTGTAAGCGTCAATGCTACAGGGTGTGTTAGGTGTGTCAGCGTCATTGCTGCAGGGGGCGTTACGTGTGTAAGCATCACTGCAGGGGGCGTTACGTGTGTAAGCATTATACGTGTAAGCGTCAACACTACAGGGTGCGTTACGTGTGTAAGCATCACTGCTGCAGGGAGCGTTACGTGTGTAAGCATCACTGCAGGGGGCGTTACGTGTGTAAGCATTATACGTGTAAGCATCAACACTACAGGGTGCGTTACGTGTGTAAGCATCACTGCTGCAGGGAGCGTTACGTGTGTAAGCGTCACTGGTACAGGGGTCGTTGCCTGTGTAAGCGTCACTGGTACAGGGGCATTACGTGTGCAAGCGTCACTGCTACAGGGTGTGTTACATGTGTAAGCGTCAATGCTACAGGGTGTGTTAGGTGTGTCAGCGTCATTGCTGCAGGGGGCGTTACGCGTGTAAGCATCACTGCAGGGGGCGTTACGTGTGTAAGCATTATACGTGTAAGCGTCAACACCACAGGGTGCGTTACGTGTGTAAGCATCACTGCTGCAGGGAGCGTTACGTGTGTAAGCGTCACTGGTACAGGGGTCGTTGCCTGTGTAAGCGTCACTGGTACAGGGGCATTACGTGTGCAAGCGTCACTGGTACAAGGGGCGTTACATGTGCAAGCGTCATTGCTACAGGGTGCGTTACATGTGTAAGCATCAATGCTACAGGGTGCGTTAAGTGTGTAAGCGTCACTGCGTCTTGCATAAGCGTCACTGGTACAGGGGGCGTTACGTGTGTAAGCATCACTACTGCAGGGTGCGTTGCGTGTGTAAGTCCCACTACTACAGGGAGCATTGTGTGTATAAGCATTATGTGCGCTGTCCCTTTGTAAAGTACGGGAGGGTGCAAATTTATAGTTTATAGCGCCGAACACCCTAGCACCGGCCCTGGGTACAGTGGCAAACAGCGGTAAACTTCATTTACAGCTGTCTATTAAGTATTGAAAGTAGGACATTACCTCTTTAGTGAGGGCTTTATAATACTGCTTTTTCTTATTATTTATTTTATATTACTCAAGGCCATTACTAAAATACCTATTAGAAGCACTATCCTTTTCTCATTTATTTCTTGTCATTTAAGGGTTGAGTAATCTCTTTTTTGGAAAGCTGTAAAGTAATAGGTGTTTGCACTGATATAATTAGCGCCACATCATTCTCCAATTCCTACCTTTCTACCTTTCCTCTCTCCGTCTCTCTCTTTTTATTGCTAGCTACACTACCAGTTAAAAGTTTTAGAACACATCTATTTTTCCAGATTTGATTAAAATTTACACAGTTTAATGTGTCAATGTATTCTGAAATTAGTATACAACAAAAAACAATGGGAGATTAAAAAAAAATAATGGAATCATTTTAACAAATTTTGACTCATCACAATTCCCAACTTTTACAGATATAGCCACCAAACACACTTCTGGAATTCTTTGTACAAGGAAATCAAATATTAAAAAAGTGCTCAGAAATTATTTTGTTTTTGCCCTTGTATCCAGTTCCTCCCAAACAAGATTGATAGGGCTTAAGTTTTTAAGACTGTGCTCGTCCTGCAATGATTTGAAGCCAACCATCTTGTTCTTATCCCGAAAGGTAGTTATGACATAAGCTGGAGGTAGGGATGGCCATCGGTGGGTTATACATCAATGGTCACCATCAATGTTACCACCGGTGGTTAACCTTGATGGTGGGAAACCATCTGAATGGGAAGCATCAATGGTTTTGCCCATCGAAGGTCACCATTACTTTGGTATTGAACTAGAAACCGGCCAATCAGAGCCCGGGAGTGTGGCTTTGTGGGTATCAGGGGGTGGAGCTATGCTCCGTGTCCCTGACACACTAGAGAAAAAAAAATACTTGATAGCTCTTTATCATTGATGGTAGGAAACCATCTGGTTCTCCCCCATCGATGGTAAACGTAGTCACCATCGGTCATAGACCATCGAGGATTTTGAATCATCGATGGTCAATAGCCATCCCTAGCTGGAGGTATGTTTTGGGTTTATTTTAATGTAGGATGAACCATTGTAGGATTTACTCTGTATTGTATGGTAGCAGAGCATCGGGTACTCGAGACTGCACATTGGTAGCAGAGCAGTGCCGTTTCTAGCGGCAGGTGAGCCGTGCAACCGCACGGGGCACCCGCCGTGGCACTTAGCGACGTGTCCTTATCTCCCCCTCCTCCTTCTTCCCGAGCACTCCTGCTCGGGGGGCGGAGTTTCGTGGAATGAAGCGTTTGCGCTGTGACGTCACAACGCAATTGCGTCATTCTGTAAAACCCCGCCCCCCAAGCAGGAGTACTCAAGAGGGAGGAGGAGCAGACAAGCCTGGAAGGAGGAGGCAGCCGGCGCGAGGGAGGTGAGGCGTCCCGACCCGAAGAGCGGGAAGATCTTCTATGTAAGTAGTCTCTCTCTCTCTCTCCCCCCCTCCCTCTCCCTTCCTTCCCCCCCCACTTGACACTTGCCTGCTGCACTGTGTAAAAGGGGGACACCTGCCTGCCGCACTGTGCAAAATGGGGGCACCTGCCTGCCGCACTGTGTAAAATGGGGACACCTGCCTGCCGCACTGTTTAAAATGGGGACACCTGCCTGCCGCACTGTGTAAAATGGGGACACTTGCCTGCCGTACTGTGTAAAATGGGGACACTTGCCTTCCGCACTGTGTAAAATGGGGACACTTGCCTGCTGCACTGTGTAAAATGGGGACACCTGCCTGCTGTAATGTGTAAAATGGGGACTTTTGACTTTGATTTTTTTCCCTGTGGTGGCCGTGATATTATCAGACGAGGCCACGCCCACTTTAATGAGACCACACCTATTTTAAATCAGGCCACGCCCCTTGTCGGGCGCACATGCTTTTTCTTTTTATATCTATGGGGGGGGGGTACTTTTTTTATAGCAATAGGGGGGGCGCATTTTGAAATCTCGCACTGGGAGCCAAATTGGCTAGAAACGGTCCTGTAGCAGAGTATCGGAAACTGATCTCATGATATTACAAATTCATGATAGTGAATAGGTGGCAGAGTGTTAGGAAACCAGACTACACTTGGGTAGTAAAGTGTCAGGAATTCACAGTTGTACACTGATAGCAGAGGGCCAGGAACTCATGTTTGCACACAGGAAGACGTGACCAGACTACTTATAGCACATGGGTATTAAAGTGTCAGAAACTCAGATTGCACATGGGTAGGAGAGTGTTAAGGGCCCTACACACTTTAAGATTTCACTGAAAGATATGAACAATCTCGTTCATTAATGAACAGGATACCGTTCATATATTTCAGTGTGTAGGAACCAACGATGAACGATGCGCAGCCCCACGCTCGTTCATCGCTGGCGCCAGCTCGTTCATACCTGAGGGCCAATATGGACAATCTCGTCCATATTAGCATGCAGGGCTATGGAGCCGGGTGACGTGGGAAGTGAAGAAACTTCACTCCCCTGTCACCCCCACCCCTGCCGCCGGGCCGGGCAGCTTGGCGGCCAGTCGCCAAGTGTGTAGGGCCCTTATGATGCAGAACACATTTTTAGGCTGCATGTAGGCCTAAGTCACTTCTTCATTTTGAGAGCTTAGCTTTTAAACAATAGGAAGCTAAATTTCCTTCTTATATCGCCCAGAGTTCCCCTGATGTTTTGCAATTTCACTGCTTTGTGTGTAGGAAGTGGTTCTAAACTGCCGTGAAATTCTACATTTCAAATTCTATGTTCCAAATTCTATGTATTAAGACATATCCTTTCTTGATGTACCAAGCCATGACCCCTATTATTTATATATTAAACATGTACATTATTTTCAGTTACATACCACTGACGTTAATAGCCCTGCAATAATTTCTATGGCACACTTTATTTTATCTATATTCTGCATGTACGAATGGTTGCAGCCAGGCATGCCATGCAGCAAGCCGTGTTGCTGCATCGCTGCAAAGATGAGCATGGCTACATCTGTATGTCATGTTGCTTGTTCCAAGGGAAGCCGTGCACTGCTAGTGACATGGATGATAGGCTGTGACCACCATTGAATGGACTCTAAGGGTGTTGGAAGTGGAGGACAACTTTAAATCACTCCATTTATGATACGCCTTTTGACCCCTT